>NC_077224.1:32015462-32615462 GCF_024763615.1 Phlebotomus papatasi
AAGTTCTGCATGATTTTAAGCGCAATCTCAACCGTTTTATTGAGCTGTTTATGTTTATAAGAACAATTTGATGCATTTTATGATTGAGCTGTGCTTGTTTTTAAGCGCAATTTTAACCGTTCTATTATTAAGCTTTGCGTGATTTAAGCACATTATTAATTATTTGGTGCTTCAACTGTGCGTATTTCAGCACAGTCATAACCATTTATGCTTGAGCTGTGAGTGTTTCTAATATAATTTGAATTATTTTGTGTTTAATATGTGCGTGTTTTGTGCATAATTTTAACTCTTTTATGCTTAGGTAGTGTAAAATATTTGCCCGATTTAAATAGTTTTTTTTTATAGTGTCTACCCACTACATGCAATTTTCTTCAAAAATTGCTTTTTATAAAAACAATCTGACGTTTATGCCTACAATGATAGGAGAAATTTTCTTTAAAAATAGGTTTTTTAAAAGAAATTTCTACTAGTGTGTAGAGGCCATCAGAGAAATGAGTATTTAGTACACAATCTAAATTAGTTTATGCTTATGTAAAGTGTGTAGATGAAAATATTTTCCATTTGAAAAATGACTCTCAAATATGAAGTAATTTTTACAATATTTATTCTGCAATATTTTCAAATTGACTGATAAAAATTCCATTGCAGTTTTTTCTGTGTTTTCTCATACAGTTCTTATTTAATAGATAAAAGTTCATTCGAATCATTTTTATTTTCATGTAATTGGATTTCGGTGAAATGAAGACAAAATTAAGACAATCAACACACACTGTTGATATTTAATTAATATTAAACTCATTGTAGATATATGAACACTTTTCTAAAATACTTTGAATTATCTTAGAATCTTATTTTTTAATATTCAAAAACTGTGTCAGTTTTGGTGGGATTCGTCGAAAATTTGGCGAGATCTCAAAAATCATTTGACTTTTCGTGAATTTGGAGTGTGGAATGGCTTAGTCTGGAAAGCAGATCCCAATTCACCGTTTTGATGCTGTCTTGGATCATAAAAATACAATAATAATGAGCACTACCGTGTTACAATACCACTCTATTGTGGATCTTTTCTCGTTCGGCCCATAACTTTTAGCAATACATGGTACAAAATTCATTAGTTTTCGTTGAGAGAGATATACATTGACAGTTTCTCTTGATTTCAGCAGCTCATTATGCATGATTCCCCGTTGGTCCCACCACACGCTGAGCATCTTCTTCTTTCCTTAGCGACGTGGAAGTGATGTCAATTTTGATGCTTCGTCAGATAAAAGTTACGATATTTTGTGTTTGGAATTCTCGAAACATATCCATTTCTCCTTATCTGTGCCATTTCGATTTTTAAGTTTTGTCTATCATTCAGTAAACTCACGCGACATCCATTTTCCTTCGTTTTGGCTCCCTCTAATGTGCATAAACGTTTAAAAATATCTTTCTGTTTCACATTTATTGCCTTTGAATGATATTCTTATCATTTTCATCCAGTAACGCTTCCAGATCAGCACCATCAATTGTTTTTGGTCTTTTGGTCCTTGGAGTTAAAATAACCATTTCTGAAGCATTTCAACTAATTTTCACGAGTGGTTTTTGATGTTTTTTTCTTAAATCAAAGGGGCAAAGTAGCACTTCCCACAAAAGCTCTTTTTGACACAAAACTATACATTTTTTTTTGTGATTAGATATTGTTAAGAGGTGACTGATCTCTAAAATAAATACAACATGAGACTCGTATGCCGACTATATGTATCGCCGACACCATTTATATGTGAAAGCTACGAACTTAGTGGAAGATCTAGTAAAATTAATCTACAAACTGAATTACGGAAACTGTCCAACACATTACTCGTTTGACACACAAAAGTTTTAGTTTCACCATTTTTATGCTCCTGTATTCTCCACATAAAAAATAAAAATCTTATTTCAATAATAAATTAATTAACATAACCCATTTGACAGAAAAAGTCATATTTCGGCCATTTCTATTCTTTAACACTAAACCTACCGACCATTTTTGGTTGCATTTCCTAGTGCGCCCGGTCACATAAAATACCGCGGTAGAGTAGGATACTCCACAATTTTTTTCTTGGAAAATAGGAAAAAATTTAAACAATGAAAAATATATTACATGCATATTTTATGAAATTCATAAAGTTTGATAGCGACATTGTACCGTTTAAACATGCGTTAATTTTAAAAAGCTTTTAAACCAGTCAATTTGACCGGTTTTGGCAGGTTTAGTGGTAATATTGCTAATTCGAAAAATAAAAGTCTTATTGGGTCGATTTATTTACTCTTACATTTAATACTTCACGGATAAGTCATATTTCCAGCCTTTTATTTAATTCAAAAATTCTTATTTAGCAGATTAGAAAACATTTCTTATAAAAATCTAATTTCTCCAATCATTTTTGTCATCCAAATATTTTTTTCGTTCAGTTTTATTCAAATGAAATTTCATAGAAAAGCATCAGACAATGTGAAATACAACATTACTTATTGAATAGCAATTTTTCACAATGTACATATATATATATATACACACACACACACACACATATATATATATATATATATATATATACATATACATACATATATATATATAGATGGGAAAACTAAAAAAAGGACACGGCTCTCGAAATGACTCACCCCTTCCTCAAAATGCGCGAGTCAACCACACACACTCACACATGCGCATGCCCATGCGCCTACTTTGGCGCCATTTTCCCCTGTCACATTTAGCACTGATTTTCACTATTTTTTATAATTATTTTCACTTTACACATTTTCCAACGCTGGAAAACTCCGTATCTTTGTCCTGAAGGTTTCCTACGATGTTTGAGGAACCAATAAAATAAGAAAATAACTTACAGGTGCATTGGTGATATTCGCAGCATTTCACCGGCTATTATTCTCACAATTTTTCACAATGCAACACATTTTGGTACCTTGGGTGGTTCTATGGTGCACAAGCCTCATACACAGAGTCACTGCAGTTGATTTTTCACTAATAAATAGCTGTTTTTTTCACGGAAAACACAAATCGACGCACAAAACAATTCTGGCGGTAAAGAAAGTGACACATGACGCATCGCGCTTGAGTTGGTGTGTGTGAGTATATTTGAGCCGCCACACTGTCACTTAAAATGGCTAAAATTGATATTTTTGTTAACTTTCTTTAATTACTCCTTTCAAACCCGGAACCGGGTCTAAAGCTTTGCGACGATCGATAGAGCAAAAAATAAGCTTTTTTTTCATACCAAGCACAAAGCCCCATCTCCTCCAGATTTTGCCGGATGCTCAAAAATATGTCTGAAAAATACAGCCCTCCAATTCATCGCAATTTTGTTAGAATTTAGCAATAATTATCCACAAAATACCTTACCCAATAAAACTTTAGGAAGTTTTCTTTCTAGAAAAATTCATTTGTCGGAGGTTTTCCCCAATTTTATAAAGAAAATGCAATATATTTGCAGAGGTAAATTTTCCATTTATCATCCCATTTTTCGCAGTGTATCGCTCGGCAACAAATTTTTCATTCGGCTTTTTTCTTGGGCACCACTGACTTAAAGCAATACATTTGATCCCATAGGTCGAGGACGAGAGATCGGGACCGGGACCCAACGTAATCCACACAATATGCAACCATTCGTGGCTAAACTAATTGAACATGAGTTGTTTATTTCAGCTCGTTTTGTTGCCTTCAGTGGACATCAGTGTCTCTCGCTGGCATATGTGTTGTTCGCATGAATTTTAGCCTTATGCGTAAATAACTTTTTTTGGTGCCTTTTTGTAGAATTTTTGCTACGGTATTATGCGTATCGTTTTCACATGTTCTACGAAAATTTCATGTCATAACAATGTAATAATTTTTGTTAATTTTACATTACTTAAGGAAGTTTTAAAATATAATATTAGTTAAAGAAAATAAAATATGGAAAGGAGGAATAAATATATTTTAAAGCAGACACTGCTATTTAACCAAAATAATTATACTGGATATATAACACAAAAGTATTCAATATCTATTGTAATACCAAGAATTTCTTAATCTCGAAAATCATTTCTCAAAATAAAATAATTAATTTGTCAAAATAAAAAATAAAAGGTTTTGAAAGTAATCAAAATCGTACTTGATAATTTTTATTTCCTAGTTTTAATACTGGAACAAATAAAACTAGAATTGTACAAGTATATTAAATTCCTAGCTATGTTTTCGTTTGCTCGAAAGCATATTCTGTTAGAATGAAGCGCGACAGACATCTTTTGCATCAATTTTATTTAGAAAACTTTACACAAGTCACATTATTCATAAGTATTTTATAGTAAACTTTAATTTCACTAAGCCTAGACTCATTTTAAATATATTTCAAAAGTTTTCACAAGTTTTATGGGTTTTATGAGTAAAATTTCCTTAGTTTTGATTTTTCATGGCATCAGCTGATTTCGATGGTGGTCGATGAAATTTCGAACAATGAATTTAAATTAGAGAATGTTAACGGACTATGTGATATGAAACTTTCAAGAAAAGAGCAATTGATCGGGCAATTGCTTTTGCTTTTTGGTCAAGGTATTTGTATTTGTCCAATTTTACTAAAATATCATTTTCTTTTTAAAGAACATTGTCTCAGAGAACGGAAAAAACATTAAATTGATGCAAAAATTGGTTTGGTGCCGCAATTTTTGAATATTTTTTCCACGTGTAAAAAAGCAATGAAGGCGTAAAAAAGCAATGACCATGTAGAAAAGCCTAGGCTGTTCGATGTGAATGTGTACATCACTTTTTCGATATATTATTTTTTTGGCAATTACAATTGAGGACCTCAGAGCAAAAAAAAACGCTATTTTTATAGGGAAATGCATACGACTTTGAGTTTTTTTGCTTTGAGCGCCTCAATTTATGTAAAAATCTTCAATTTCTATATGCACTACTTCCGACCATATTAGCTGGCCTTTCTTGTATGGAATGCTATTCTTCGATTTGCTCGCAAAAAGTCTGAAAATAAATAAAATGCTGATGATTGGTAATAAACCCTCTTTGCACTTTCCATTTAAAAGCTCAAGTATTTGTGCAAATTGGTACAAGGATTAATGATCTCAATTATCAATAAAAAAAAAACCGCCAACCGAGGGGCAAATATTATCTTTTAAAGTTTCCAAAATTTTATGAGTTTAAAATTCTGGACCCAAAATTTCCGTAGATTTTTGTTCAGATAAAATGTCCTTGTTATGTTAAAATAAAACTAGTGTTGGACCACTAGTAACTTTGGTGTATTGTCCCCAGAGTCAAAACATTGTGTGCCCCTCGGCGGTAATGAAGTATCAACAGGGAAACCAACGTGAAATCTCTACAGACACGCACTAAAACTCCCCCCAAATTCTCATGCTCTTCCCATGTTGTCGAAAGCCATAATATGCTTTGTGCCATAAATTTCACATTTTCACTCCCTTTATGTTCAGTGGTGCTTTTTCACCAGTTTATTGTCGTTTTATTTTATGCCACCAATTAATCGGAATTGAATTGCAATGCTGAAGCAATTGTGCACAATACCTACATATCTTGTAACAGTTAGATGCTAGACTGTTATAGTATATATATTTATATTTATTTATACATATATATATTTTGTAGAGGTAATTGGGAAAATGATTGCAAAGACCAACGAGGAATTTTCCTTATTTGCTATCATAATGGAATAGAGGGAAGAAACAAGGATAGAAGGGTCAACAAAGTAAAGAGAAAATAATAAAATAAATTTATGGAAAGGATGAAAAAAGAATTGCTAAGAGTTAATGTAACGTGATATTGTATCTTTGTTTCATTAAATTCCCCTAAATATTGTTAATTACATAACCTCTATGAATTTAAAATAGGGAATTTCCCAAAGAATTTATGTTAATTTTCTCTGAGATGATCTCATTAAAGAACAATTAACGCCCTTATTCATCATTTTAACAATTAAGCTCTGACTGTTCCGTTGGTCTTATTTAGCACAAGAAAGCTCATTTTTTAAATGTTGAGAAATATTAACATAATGAAATGTTGCAAAGTTAATGAATCTCGCAATTCACTGTTGGGATATCAATTGCCTATATAATATTTTGAGGGTAGACAAACCGTTCAAAAGACGGCAAAGCATTCAAAGAGCACCAGAAAATAGACAGTTGTAGAGTAAGTGTGCCAAATTCCGGCCAGCTTGCAATTCCGGCCACCTTTTTTGTTCCTAGAATTTCCATGAACTTTTAGATTTTACACACTCTAGAGATTATACAATGCAAAAGAATAACAAAAAATGTAGCTTCGACAAACGAGATGATGTGAAAAAGACATTGGAAGAATTCCCGAAGGGCAAGGAACTATGAGAATGAAGGTGGCCGAAATAGGGCACCAAAGCTATATCTATATTTTTATTCATTTTAAAATGTATTAAGAATGATTTTCAGAGTAAATAAAGACGATAAACTGTCTACAAGGTTCTAAGCAATACTCTTTAAGAAGAAAAATCAATTTGTATTTAAAATATTCCATTTCAAGCTTGAGACTTTGACGCTTGTATGCAACTATGCCGAAATTTGGCACACTTACCCTACTGGTAAAAATAGTCAATAAAAGTGGGGTTTGGTCTGTATGTAAATTAAATAGAAATCATAATTTGCAAATACCCATAAATATTTTAATGTTTTTGGCAAAAGAAAATTGAATAAGTTATATGATATTGACATTTTCTCTTTGTATTAAAGAAATTTATAATCAGTATTTTTTTGGACAGTTTAATGGTTCCAGCGCACCTTTTAGATAAAGAAAATTTTATAAAATAAAAACTCACATCACTTTTTCTCTGAACCAATTTGAATATGAACAAATTTAAACAATTTGAACAAATTTGAGTTTGAACAAATTTTGAATTTTGATAGTTCTTGCATACCTTTTAGATCAGGAAAATTTCATGTAATCGAAATTCAGACAACTTTTTTTCTTAAATGTCTTGCATATGTCTATCCCACTCTATTGGACTCTTCTTCTTCTTCAATTGAATATCAGACCAATTCAAATTTAGTTCAATCTAATTTTGAGCGTGAAAGAATGAGATACACATATGCAAAACGTAATGAGAAAGAAAATTATGTGAATTTTGATTTCACGGAATTTTCTTGATCTAAAAGGTGTGCTGGAACCATGACAAATTAATTTTGAGCAAATTCAATTTAATTCAATCCAATTTCGAGCGCAAAAGATAGGGATAGACATATGTTAAATATTTGAGAAAGAAAGATATGTAAATTTTGATTTCACGAAAAGGTCTGTCGGAGCCATTACAACCTTTTGGCTTTTACTGCACGAACTCCACGGAGAGAGCAGTATATAATCCCACGATTTTTTCACCCACCAAAATTTCCACTTTCCACCCCCCGAAGGTCATTTTTCCCCGAAGGACATTTCTGAGAAATGTCGTCACACTGTTTGTCCGTCTGTTCGTTCGGCTGTCGCCAGCTCTAGAAGCCAAACGGTAAGAAATAGATATTTGGGACCTTCAGGGCATCCCCACATAAGTTGAACTAATGATCGTTAACATGACCCTCATTTTTCCCCCGCCCCTCTCCTTCCCATCCAAAATCATATTTTTTGGGATTGCTGGAAGACACGTCGTGCGGTTTCTTTTTCATATTTGGATATGTTTTAGAGATTACGCAGAGGGACAACCGACCTTGTGTGAAAATACCGTTGAATCAAAGATTAAAAAAGGCTCTAGAGAGCGCATTTGATAGGCGAATGGGGTCATATTTGAACTCGTTGGAAAGGTCTTGGAATTTCCGACACAACTGAACCGGTCCAAATCGGTTTCTAATCGGTAATGAACCAGTTCATAACCGATAACTAATTTTTATTCGAAATTCAATTTTATTTATTTATTTATTAATTGAACCTGAGCATTATCATACATCCAAAATTGTTTTGCAACATTGATAATTTTGATGTGGGTAGGTTGTAGTTAATTTTTTAGCGTCCACCGCCGTCTTAGCGTTGGTGACCAAGTTCCAGAGCAAAACGGTGGAAAAGCTCTTTCATAGGTTGTATATGCCAGGCATCCATAGGAAGAATAAAATTACAAAAATTACAATGTTTTAAAATTGAACTACATTACGTTATTAATTAATTATATTATAGTTATTTTGGGCAATGTTTTGAGTGATTTATAAATCCGTTCAAATCGGTTGTGAACCGGTTATGAACCGATAAATAATTTTTGTCCAAAAAGCAACCTATCCCAACTTTTATTTTTTGAATAAATTATAGTTTAAAAGTTTACAAAACTGTAAGACCAAATATGATATTTGGACCCATATTAACAGCAACTAATATGAGAAGTCAAAATGAAAATTTATCGCAATTAATTTAATTGCAATGGCAAGGTTGAAATCCTCTTCGAAATCTGACTGTTTTTATAGAAAATCGAACGAATGAATTATAGAAGGGGTGTGCAAGAACCGTTTGAAACCGAATAGATGTCAAAAGAAGTTTGTTTGTTTTTTGTTTAGGTAGCGGTTTGACTATTGACGTACAAGATTCATTTGATGTTTGTTCGGTTTCAAACGGTTCTTGCACGCCTCTGGATTATAGCCATAATTGGAACTCATACGGATGTTTAAATCATGTAGATGTAATCATCGGATTGTTGTGAGTACATTGTGCAAGTTTTCTCTCGACATTATTTTATCCTCTTGTCATATACTTCGTAAGACAAATTTCCTGATGTTAGAGAAAACTGAAGAAACAAAATATGAAAAAGAAATACTGAAACAAGCAAGGTGCATATCATTCTGTTAAGTGCTACCTGAAATGAATTCTAACTTATGCCAATCGATCCAAGTTCGGTAAGGATATATAGCATCAGTTACGTAAATGGGGTATTCCAAAAATATACGTCTCCGAAAATTGTTCACCAATAGAGGTTAGCATAAATTCTATCATCATTTTAAGCACCAGTTTCCTTATTGACTTGATAGCCTCTCACATTTCTCTCTTCCTTCAGCATCTAAAAAGGTTGACCCTCACTCATCACTTTTGCCACTCTTTTCGGCTCGAATAAAATTTTATTAGAAAACGCAATAAGTGTGACATTTACCAATGATGTGAAAAGAGTTTTTCAGTCACATTTTCAGTGATGGTGTCAATTTTTTATGGTTATAGGTTTCAGAAAAGCTATTGCCAAAAAAACTTTTGCACTTTTCATTTGTAAATCACAGCTTTTGTGGTTCAGAGAGAACAAAAATTTTTTTCGAATATACAAAACGACTTCATAAGTACCAACGGTATTAACACATTAAGTTTTGAACCACGCGATGGAGGACTCTTTCCACTTCTTCGGCCGTATTCAAGAATATTTGGTTTAGGGCTAGCCTTATTAAAATATAATGCCATGACTCTAATAAATAAGTTTCGGTTTTGGGGTGGTTAGTCGTATAGGCTCTGTCAATTAAAAAGATGTTAAAGCCACTTAAATAAGTAATTATAGAAATCATCGAATGGTGCGAAAATTCCGGTATAGGTTACAAGAGGAATATATAATTCTACTAATAAGTAAGAGCATTAGGTGAGATTCTTAACAATCTTAGCTACTTTTTTTTTTTAAGATTTTATTACTGTGTTTTATCTGTCTCTTTCATAATCGTTTTCTAAGACTCTAGACGGCTGAAGTTGAGAACGATTGATTAAAATAATTACTTCGATTTTAATTATATGTTATGGCCATTTTGATTAGTCCTTGTGCCCTACAGCTATACGATTTAAGCCGTGAGACGGCTAAGTAGGAAACTGATGGAAAAGCAGTCTAAACATTATTAGGTGAGATTCTTAATAATCTCACCTAGTATAATCCTACAAAAATTTCATGTCGTCCGATCGAGCCCAAACTTTGCCAAAACGTATTTTCACACTTCATGATCACGAATATAAGGGTGGCTAAAAACCGTTCCCGTCCATCCGTCCGTCCGTCCGTCTGGTCTTTGGAGCTTAATAGCTCCTAAACTAAAAGAGATATCGTCTTGCGGTTTTCGGCAAAGGTTATATATCGGGTGAAAATTGCAACTTGGTGCATTGACCCCCACCCCTCCAACCGCCATTTTGAATACCCCCCTTTTTTGTTTTCTCAATAGCTCCGCTCCTATAGCATCGATCGGGTTCAAATTTTAGTATGTTATAGCTGGGCTTTAGGGCTTTCGATCAATATCAAACTTAAGGTGCACCGACCCCCCTGACCCGTGCTATAATGGTTCAAAAAAATTTCTTAAAATGGCCATAACTCCGGTTCTTATTGTCAGAATTTAAAAAGTGAGGGCGTTTTGGAAAGCTCTCATGAAATGCCACTTGCCCTTCTAACATCGGAAGTTCATAAAACCACCGCTAGGGGCGCTATTTTTAAAAAGAACAATTTTCAATTTTCTAAGTTAAATAACTCAAAAATTCCTTTGTGTATTGGGCAGAAATTTTAGTATGTTGTAGCCGAAGATTATACCTATCAAACAAAAAAATACTTAAGTCGATTCATAACCCCTGACCCGAGCTATAAGAGGTCAAAGTTTGAAAATTGACCGGCTTCTATCTCCGGTTCTAATTAACATTTTGAGCTAAATTTTGGGTTTTTGCTTTGACAAAATATTACGAACATTTTTTTATGTGTTTACAATTATTTACGAACAAATGTTGGTAAAAGTACAAAAAATGTTCGTCAAATGATCATGTTATGAACAATGTTTGTGAAAAAAGCACAAACTTTTACGAACATATTTGTGGGTTATACAATTCACGAGCATTTCGTAACTCCCCCATAGAAATTCACAAACATTTACGAACATTTTTTTCTGTGTGAGAGAAATATTTCGTGAGTAGGGGAAAGTGACCATGCTTGATACGATCCAAGCTTGATAATAACTATTTTTTTCCTATGTTAATCAATAGTTATGACTCAAAGCAATATATTTCAATAGCTGGTAATAAGCCTCACATGTCCTTAAAAAATTAGGATCCTAGCTCTTTTTTCCTAGTTTCAGGAAGCAAAAATCAAAAATAGGCCCAAAACTGTAATTTCGATACATGATATTTCATAAGTATTTCTTAATTAATGTCGCTGTTCACGAAAACTACTATCATAGGCACATAGAGGGGTCATCAGTACTAATATTTATGTAAAAATATTTTTACTTGTTGGACACTGTTTTTGTGGGTGGTAACAAATTCATAAATTCTACTTGTGTCCATCCTATATTTTAAGAAGGGTCCATGAATGATAATTTTAATGTGGCAACTATATCATTAGATGTGATTATTTCATAATTACACATATTGCAATCCGCCAATTTTATCGACAATTGACATAATCTTCAACCCTGTTGCCTGAATTTTAAGGTTGCAGAATGACATTTTCATGGACTCAAAGTGAAAAAATGGTTTTCGCTAGCGCCCTAATGTCATAAAAACATGGCTTAGAAAAAATACATAAAAGTTATTTTAAAACTAATAACCAGTCTTACAAACGATTTAAGCAGAAAGATTAGAGTTCCGTCTAAATATTGATGTGCAATTTTTTGTATCCGGTGAATTTTTTGCAGTGAAAATGGGCCTCCGAATTGTCGAATCAATTATTATACAGGAAGGCCCCGGACCCAACTTGTATAAAAATCGCTACTGAATTTCCATTTTCTTCTTGAGGAAAATCTAAGGATTTCCAAGAACTATTTGAGGTTGGATTATGAACCTAATAAGTGAGACATTTTTTTGTCATAGTGGAAGAATCGCTTCGGTTTGTGTGTTAATCAGAAAATAATCACAAACCTTGGACATCATTTTACAGTATCAAGCATGGTCAGTTTCCCCTAATATGTTTATGATGAAACATATTCTATCGTGATAAATGTGCATTCAAAATTTAAAATTTAATTCATCCTTTGACAAAGAATTAAATATGAATTAATATGTTCCTTTAATTTTTATTAGTATTTTACTAGTTCATAATCAACTTGAATCAACGATTTAAGTTTATCTAAAATTAAAAAAAAAACCTCTAAGTCTTGAGGAATTATTTAACAAATAATCGTCAAAATTAGATAACATCTGAACTTAAAAAAAAGATAAATGTAAAAAAATATGACTGGAAGATAAAGTAAAATTCATGTTAATGGCCCTAAAGCAAAATTTTCGTTGTATTAAGTAAATCGAGTTTTATAAGATCATCATGAGAATTTAAAGATGCGAAATTGCTTACCACCCTTATAATTTATTACTACCGGAAAATTTATTGATAAAATATCCACTTATACGTGTTAGCGACGTCGTTATAGCCAAAAATTTCGGAATGTCACGCTATATAAATTGTCTACAGCATTGCTGATAAATATAGCAATTAATTCTAATTTAGAACTTAATTATTGACTTATGTGAGTCCAGTTCACTTAATTGTGATTTTTCATAGGACGACACTATCAATTTATCAACATGTAGTCGGTTTTATGCAAATAAGGGAATGGTATATCTATTTATGGATGAAACAAAAATAACAGTGGGTTCAATGGAAATGTAATCAGTTGTGCGGATTTATTGGCAACTTGTCACATTTGTATCTTGGTGGAATTTATGGAAAGGAAAATCAATGTGTGAGCCTTTCAATAGTGATAAAATTGGATGGTGCTCTCGGGGGAATTGAGGAAATTGGGGCTCACCGTTGCGAATTCCAATAGCACGGATATAGGAGTATGGATGTGAAAGGAAATTGCGTGTTTCACGTGGTAGATACCAATGGAGTATATCTTTGTGTCTTGGTGTGAAAACTTCCCCAAGAGATACTGAAACTCTTTATATATTATATACTTATATACATATATTCATATTTACCATCTTAACAGCTTCTTTTTATTCTGCCCACTGTTATTTTCCGGTATGCGACCTGATGTTGGACTTCACTTTATCATTCTCAACGGAAAAATAGCCGCATCGGTGGCTGTTTCCGCCTGGACCCTGGTCGTGATATCTGTTGAAAGATATTATGCCATTTGTCATCCTCTACGATCGAGACGCTGGCAAACACTCAGTCATTCGTATAAATTGATTGCAGCTATTTGGTGTGGAAGTCTCGTGTCCATGTCACCTATTGCATTCTTTAGTCGTCTAATACCCATAAGTCAAGGTAAGATCCTTACACTATTCAAGCACTTTTCACCTATGGCTCTTACACTTTCACTTCCTTTATGTTTCTCCACTGCTTCACAGTTATCATTTAATTTCATCGTTTTATATACATTCATTTACAGAGAATACCCACAATTCTCAGGTGAACCACAATATAATGTATATATGGCAATAGAACTGTCGTAGTTGTAAGAATCTTCTGAATGTTATGAGAATATGGAAAACCACAAAGTACATAAATGCATACATAGTTTGTTTTATATTTAAATCTAGGTCAACTGCAATTTAACTTATCTTAATGATAAAAATGCGGTAGTTGAGATTCTTTACAGGAAACTCTTTAATGGCTCCTAACTCGGAGTATGTGCAATTTCCCTTCTGAATTCTTTAAATTAGAAGTTTTGGTATAATTCGTTATATCAACAATTCAACATGCATTTCAAATTACATTAAGTCCATGGTGGTGGTGAAGAATCAAGGCTACCATAAGTTTATCAGAGTCCATCAAACTGGTTATTGATTTGAAACGTTTTGAGCTGATCTTTTTCCTCCGAAACTCAACCCTCAAATTCGAACGTTTCAAAAAAATAACGACATTCATGTGTGATGTTGTACATTTAATAAAAAAATTTGAGATTAGTAGACAGATATTTGGTACATTTTTCATTCATTTTCAAAAACCCGAAAACCAAAATCCCTAGCGCCAAAATCCCTAAAGGGACGAATACGGAGGATAATTTCCTGAAATACAGAAATTACTACAGTAGACTCTCGCTAATTCGGCTCTTTTAAGATCGGGCTACTTTTTAATTCGGGCAGCGGTTACATTTGAAAAAAGTTTGTTGTCATTTTTCAAGTTTAACTATGATTATCAAATTAATCAAATATGCTCCAATTTGGCATGGTTTGTCTTAGTTTTGATGTGATTTTGCATTATTGAGGGATTTTCATGCAATTTACGTTATATATGAGTGTGTAAACTCAATATCTCTATGCAGATGAATAAAAAATCGTTGCATTTCAAAAAGTTTGTCGCTCGAATTTCTGTTTAATTCGGCTGACATTTCGGTCCCATATGCCCGAATTTGAGAGAGTCTACTGTACTTGACTCCAGCAAACGCGGGAGCAATTGTGGTTGTAGGTATATTAATGACACTGTTTTGTGATTTTAGTTTTCGGAATTTTGGCGTTTGAGGTTTTGACTTATCAGAATCTTTACCGGGACACAGTTTCTTAAGTGTTTATTGTTCAATAGGGTAAGGTGTGGTATTTCGAGACACATTATAGCACTTTCAAGCTTTAAACAGCTTAACGACTTCTCAAATTTTTGTTTTCTTTGTTGACATAACTATTTATATTCCTTATTCTATCCAGAATAAGATTCTTACTGAAAGATGTTGAAAAATGCATAATTTTTTTTACAAAAATAGCAAAAAATGAAAAAAAAATAGAATGGGGCTATTGTGAGCTGTGGGGCTACATTGTTATATGATTTTTTCTCATATTTCTAAAGGATACTTAACTTTAGCGTAATGTGATTTAGCTCTATAAAATAATTGTGGAACTTAATAAAAAGACATGGCAAAGTGTCCCAGCTTTGTGGAATGCTTGAACTCACGAGATAGAGGACTCCGTGAATTAGTTTTTCGCATGATCTTTTGATACTTAGTGTTGTACTAGAGATCGAAGTGATTAATAAATGTGGAGCTCAGAGGCAAAATGACACATATCCTATATGCTTGAGCCATAGGATATGTGTCATTTTGCCTCTGAGCTCCACAAATCACAAAAGCATTTGAACAATCTAGCCCCACAGCTCAAAATAGCCCACCTCCCCCTATATTTCGGAACAATTGGGTATTTCAGGACAAACAAAAGTGGCTATTGTGCAAATGAATTTCACTGAACCTGATTTACTTACCTTGGAGTAGAAGATCCAAATTTCACTCTTTTATAAAAACTGTTTTAACTTCAATTCTAACTGTTAATTCAAAATTTCACTTGTAAATTTACTTAAATCGAAAAAAATGCTCTTATATTGTCAAACAAACTTGATTTTACTTAGCAAAATCTCTAAAAAAAAATCATTTTGAATTAACTGTTGTGATGTTCGATTTCGTAGTTCGAATTTGAGGAGCTCGTCTGTATTCGGAAATAATTTTTTTTCATATTTATAATTAGATTTATTGAAAAAAAAAAGAATGTCAACGCACTTCTGCTATTTTAGTCATATTTTGAGAATATTTCGATTTTTCGATTAATAAAGAATTGGATAGGGAATTTCTGTACTACTTTCAGAATCCGGTTTTAAGTCAAAGACTTTGTACTAGAAATTTATCCCACTTTCAGATTTCAAAATTTTGTTAAGAAAAAAAATCCAAATTTTGTTAAGATTAAAATTTGTCTATGGGTCGGCTTAAATCTTTGTCGGTTCGGCTGCATCCAGGCTACTTATTTTGGCCCATTATGTACTCCCCATTACTCCATTCTATCTTAACCCCCAAGGCGGTCTTCCAGCTCCATATCTCGTCTTCTGTATGCCTGAGGTATACACACAGTGTCGTTTCTATATTGCGGCAGACTAACCTTGGTTGGATCAATTGCAGTGAATGTGTATTTGTAACGATCTCTTTATGCCGAACTCGTTTCTGTACCGGTTTCTCTTCTTTAGACGGTTCATTGTCAATTCATTAGGCATTACTTTTTTACCCATTCACTGGACTAATTCGATACGGCTGCTGAAAAATCTGCAGATGCCGAATTTCGAACCTGAGACCTCACAGTTATAGAGACACTACTCTACCAACTGATCCATTGAGGCTTAGTTTTTTTGACTTTGACTAGGCTTTTGTTAAAAAAACATTCTTTTATTAGAAAAACACTTTTCAAATATTACAATATTTAAAAAAAAAAACAATTTTCTTTTATATTTGAACACGAAAATAGCATGAGGAAGTCAGTAAATGTCTTTAGCAAACGACATTTAGGGTAAGTGTGCCAAATTTCGGCATAGTTGCATGTAAGCACCGAAGTCCTAAGTTTGAAATGCAATATTTTTAATTCACATTGATATTTTTTGTTACTTCCTTTTCGGGAGGGTTGTGTGGAACCTTCAAGACTAGTTTATCATTTTTGTTTTCTTTAAATCACTTCCTAAAATATTGAAAAATTAATAAAAATATGGACATTGCTTTGGGTAGTATTTCGGCCACTTTGTGTGAAATTTCGGCCACCTTTTTTCTGGCTACCTTTTGTAACGCAACGGATAGAAAATTTCAAAACGTCATACGGAACGAGTTTAATATTTAGTTTAATACGTTTATATGGCCCACAAGCCCTGAGATCTTCCGTGTAATTTGTCCTAAACACCTGAAGAGTAGCATCTCAAATTTACGCGCAGATTCCCGTAGCAATTTGCACTTCCTGAACTCTTCCAATGACTTTTTCACATCATCTTTTTCATAGAAGCGATGGTTTTTTCTCTGGACATTATAGAATTCAGAAATTGAAGAAGAAAACATAAAATGAATAAGAAATTTAGGAAAGCAAAAGATGTGGCCGAAATAGGCAACACCACCTCACCGGAGAGACGCTCACAAAGTATATACTTTTTTACGCAAAATACAGGATCCAGCTGGGAAATTTTACCCGAAATTTTAAGATTGATTCACTATTAACATAAACAGAAACAATCTTTAATGAAAACTAAACAATTTTCATGAAAAACACCGAAGGAAAACCTTCTGCACTTCACCACAATTCACAAGACTGCTAGAGACACAATCGATCTGTCACATTTTTTGTAAGACTCTTTCCACACTGAGTTTTTACAACGCAATTTAAATTCAAATTATACCTAAAATTTAACAGTCTTTGTGTTAATACATCCTAAAATGAATAAATATTTGAAAGCAAAATGAATTCATTGACTATTCGAAGATGACATACATAATTTTAATTAATTTATTTCCATGGCCGAAATTACACTCAAAGTGGCCGAAATTGGAAGCTGGCCGAAATTTGGCACACTTACCCTATATATTTCAATGTGTGAATGAAATTAAGTGTAATAGTGACATTTTAGAAAGAAAAACTGAATAATATTTAAATATTTTAAAAGCGAAAATTGTGTTAAAGGAGAATATTTCAAGCTTACTTTAACATAGCACGTCATTCGTAAAAAAATTAGTTGAAATAATAATTATTAATATTATATGATAAACTAAAGTTTAATGTTTGTGGGTTTCTATCTCAAAACACACAGATGCTGAAAGTGCTAAAGAGCGGAAGTGCGATATTATTGCGAAACTAATTTTATTTGAAACGGGGAAAGTGTCATGTCCTGGATAATTTTTAGTCTACCTATTTGATGCGAGAAACACATACCCACTATGAAGTAAGTCAACGCGTGCTCTTATAAATTAGTTTGAGCTTGGATGTAAATCATCCGCGCTCCAGTTAGTAGATAGGTTTTCAGCTACCTTCCTTTTCCAACAATCACCCATTTCTGTAATAAGAACTATGGTAAGTCCTTCAGTATCTTCGGTCCATTCACGACAATATTTTGACTTATGCAGATAATTATATAGATAGATATTTATTAATAGATAATTGCATGTAGATACCGTAGATGTAGATGCAGGTGACTTTGTCATCCGTGGGTGACTTTACCCCCTACTGTTCGTAAACTTTTCTCTACTCTTTTGTCACCGATCAGACATTTTAGATCGGATTGTAAAAGACTATCCTACTATCTGCTAAGTCTATTGTAAATAGTCCAAGACTGCCTTTTCTTTGATGTGGATACTTCTACCTTGTTCTTGGGAGAATTTATCATTTTAAATTACTCATGTGCACACAGTCCTTACATAAAATCAATTTACTTCAAATTGCTAAGTTTTGGCATCAATTTTTCACTAATGTCTCTAGAGGCTTTATAGAAAAACTTTTAGGAAAAAAAATCCGAGAGCAAAAGCAAGATATTCTTCTTCAAAACATATTTCACACCAACGTTGGAGAAAACATGTCAAAATAAGGTGTTTTCCCTGTCATATAACGAAAATTGCACTGTGCTTCAAAGACGTGGGGTGGGACAGGGGGGTTTCATGGAGAATTTTCCTAATGACTTAAGTTACATGAGTATTCCTGCCAGTTTGGTGTTTGGAGTACAACTTCACCGAAAAAACAAGTTGAAATTTGCAAATCGAATTCTACTTGTTGAATTAAACAAGGTCAAAAAGAACACCTTTTCGACGGGGGACCCTTATTAACAATTTCGCTAAAATATTGAGTTTGATTTACCGTGACTGATAAAATACAACTACTATAATCAGGGACATAACAAGCCTAATAAAAAGTGAAGCTATTTTTCATTTTTCCTTGTAAAAATTATTATTATTATTATTTATTCATTCACTCTCCAAAAATATCTACAATGTACAGTATTGCGTCCACCGCCGTCTTAGCGTTGGTGACCAACCTCCAGAGGCAAAGGGTGGAAATCCTCTTTCATAGGTTGTATAAGATGAAAAATTATGGAACTCTCATTTTGCAGATATTGCACCGCGATTTAATCAATTTTGCTCGTAGTTCTTGTATTATTTCCGTGAACATTATGAAATATGTATTTTTAGATAGCTTTTAATACACGATTTCGAAATATATCAAACTGATAAGTCAATTCTCTTTAGGAAAAAACTTGCCAATAGTCTTCAGAGTCTCCATGCAAAAACGTATGGAAAAATGAAATGTCGAGAGGCCCCTGACTATAATAGTGTTTTTCTCTATTTTACTTTTTGTTGTAAAGAGAAGTGTTACAGTTTCATACAGTGATACAGATCTGATTAGGGATAATGCTTCAGAATCATTTATAGGCGATAAGGATGAGGGAGGACTATATCTTATACACAGATATATATAATATTTTCTCCTTTGACAAAAAGATGAAGATACTAATATAGATTGATTTAATCCTAAAATCTTTTTTTTCACAATCCTAATCACTTTCTTGGCAGAATGTTCTGTTTAGCTATTTTTTATAGCCTTCTCTCCCGAAGTATATGGATAAGTGTTAATTGCTTAAAAGAAAAGAAATTAATTAAATTGTCAAAGTTTCACTGCACTGAATCCTATTATTTGGAGCACTAGGATCATTTCATTTTTAATTATAGATAGGAGGATCCAATAGATCACCCTTCTATCGAAATTCTTCAGAACCAATTATACCAATTTACGCCTTAATTAGTACCACAGAACCTGAAATATTAAGAAAACGATAAAACAGTACAGTAGACTCTCTCAAATTCGGGCATTTGGGACCGAAATGTAACCCCAGTTTGAGAGAAAAATTCGGGCATGAAATTTTTGAAATGCAACGATTTTTTGTTTACCTGCGTACTCATATTAAATTTACATGCTCATATTAATTGTAAATTTTATGAAAGTCCCTTAATAATGCAAAATCACATCACAACTGAGACAAAGAATGGCAAATTTGAGCATATTTGCTTCATTCGATAATCACAATCTAACTTCAAAAATGTCAACAAACTCTTGTCAAATTTAACTGCTGCCCGAATTAAAAAGTAGCCCGATGTTAAAGGAGCCGAATTAGCGAGAGTCTACTGTAAATGGGGATTTTGTGGGTGTTATTATAAATGCTTGAAGGAAGTGGATATGGGGTAGATTTTGCTTAAACATTTTGTGACATCCGGTTAACATCTAAATTTTGCCAAAAGCAGCGAGTCAAAATTTCTTTCTTGAAATCAGAGAAACGAATAACCGCAGAAATCAATTTTTGGGAAAATCATCTTATAAATTGCCCCTGAATAAAAAAAAGAAATTCAGTGAGTATCTATCACTGTGATCTATCATGTGATAATGACAAAACTCACAAAACTTCTTTGTACGAATAGGCCCGATGGAATGAGGTTTGCTTTAGCTCTGTATCACAGAAATTATAAATTGTAAAGACTTTCAGCTAACTAAAGACTTTTTCTTGAAAAAACCCTCATCTCGAAAATCTTTAGAATTTTGTTTCTGCTTTTATTCTAAATTATTATGCTCGTTTAGGAGATTCCATTACTAGAGCGTTTCACGGATTACCTCTTCCCTTCAAGTGTACATAACTTATTAACATAAATATTTTTACTTTACGGCTGTAATATACTCTCCTTGAATGAAAAGGTAAATCCATAGTTATTGTCCCAACCTAAGTCCAGAGACCATTCTTTTGCTTTTCACTAAGAAAATCCTTCTCATATTGTTGCTTTCTGCTGAACCTGAATCTCCCCATGTTAAGATATGTTTTTATCCCTTTTCCTTTCGACTTTTCCCTAGAACTGCGTGAAAAATGAGCGTAGTAGTAGCTCCATAAAGATGAATATTTTATTCAAGAGTCATAAATTTCGGTCTCAAGCTTACAATGTTTGACGAGGTTCTAAAGCATATTTGCGATATCGCTTTTCCCCTTTTCTCAAACACACATATTACATCATCTTTCATCCCTGATTTAATTTTATTTTCATTCCCAATATGTACCCCTGCGTGTCACCGGAAACCGGAGGGAGATCCGTTTGTTGCTCCGGATGGAGTGACACGTACTCCCCACGTAAATTTCTCTATAATAAAAAATAAGAATTTCAGAATACCGATATAATCCACATGGATCAGTTATACGTGTCTCTTTTTTTCTTTTCTTTTTTTTCTTAGGTCATCACAAATGTCGGGAGCACTGGCCAGACGATGCTAAAGATTACGAACGCATGTATAATTTATTCCTAGATGTATTTCTATTCGTGCTTCCATTACTTGTGCTTGGTATCACATATTCCCTGATTACTCGGACACTATGGCAGGGAATGCGGACTGAAAGGAATCTCAAGAATAATCAAAATTCGGAAAATCAGTCAAGTGAGTATATATATATGTCTATCATATAGTCCAAGAAGCTATTTCGGATGTTCATAGCATTGTAGGCATTCTTTAATCAATTTGATATGAAGAAGAATTGTTGATACCTCATATCATTCGTTTTTTTTTTTTTATTTTAGTTTATCCTTTAAGAACTGCAAGGTAGGCCACCGTTGACCTAAAGAAAAAAATATTTGTGTAACTATTAAGAGAAACATAACTTTCGGTTTTTATAGAAAAAATATTTGGATCAACGGTGAACCGTTAAAGGGTTTAAGTAAAAAAAAAATACTGTGATTGAATTATATTTAAACTCCGTTCCTTTAACTTGAAATTTTTGTATTTCTTTAACATAACTCCATAAACTCGTGAATCATAACGAAAATCCCAGCTAAAACTTCTTTCGTTGGAAAATTCGGATCACATACTAATGTAATGCAATTTTCTTTGTTCTGATATGGGTTCGTTTAACTGGAAGTTTTTCAATGGAAAATCCTCTGCAGCACTCTACTTTACGTACTCATAGAAACAAACAAGATGAAAACTTTTCACCACGTTAATCTGAGCATTTTTCTACAAAGAATTTTTAGGAAAATTTTGCATTTGTACCTTATTCTTCGTTCACACACGAGTGAGTAGGATAGCGCTATAATATTATTTAAAAAAAACTCCGTGCATAGCCTATTACTTAAGGCGTAGAAGTGAAAATTAATATTATATAGAAAGATTATTGTTAAACTTGAAATATATATATTTACAATGGTTCTATAGAAGAAAGAGAAAATGTAAATACGGAACAATCGCAGATGTTTCAATGAAATTTCTCAAACAAATCGTTAGGATAACGCATGAACACACTGGCACTGTGTTGAGTATGTGACTTGACGAGAAAGAGCATCAATTTACCATTTGAAATTCTGGAGAAAGTGTTACCACAGGCAATATGCTGAGCTCACCCTTCAAAATTCTATATCAATTTATGCATATTATACTAACATGTATTTTCTATGAATGATGAGACGCTAGAATATACTTTTATATATATTTTTTTAACAAAAACATAATACATATACGTTAACCTGTTCTTTTTCTTGTAAATGCTGACTCTTCAAAACCTTATGTATTACAATTGGAAATTTGTTATTGGACGGGCTTCAAATAAAGCACAAAAATTTACTAACTTTCAAGTGAAATATTTTATTAGAAATTGAAATTCTTTGTTATACTGTATTTTGACGAGTATTGTTGGGGAACTTGATTTTTTTTAACATTTTTTTCTTTAAAATAGTTCTTAATATAATTAAAACATATTGTGACGAATTTTCCTTTTAAATGGCTAGGGGTTGTGAAATGTTCATAACACCCCCCCCCCCCTATCTCCACAATACGCCTTTGGGTCCCTAATAGCCCCAAACATCCTTTTTGGGGCGAAAATTCCGGGATATTCGCTTAAGTGCATTTTTTACACTTAAGCGTATACTTTGGGAGGGCAACACATATGCCCTTGAAAGACAATGAAGACATTGTCTGTGGAAGAGATAGAAAAGGAGAGGAGCTTTAAATTGAACCTATTATGACCTTGTGTTAAATATTTCTCAGCAATTTCTCGAAGTCTTTATGTTCTTTCGAAATTCTTCCAAAACTGTTTTTAAAATGGAGATTTCGTTATTGTCTGGACATTCCGACAATCTAAAAATTAAAAGAATAACTACAAAGTAACAATTAACAACTAACACTAGTGAACTGCGGAAAAAATGTTAGATTTTATTGGTTTTATCTATATATCTAAATGTTTATTCGTTTAACGATGTCCACTTGGAAAATTTCATTTATTTCTCCAAATCCAACACCAATTTAAATAAATCTCAACAAAAATTAATATAATATTAAGGTGTTACGTGGGTCAAAAATGCTCAAAAATACCATATTTTCTCTAATTTTAAGCATATAAGAGTACAACATTTAAACTACATTTTCGGAACTTTTTATTTTAAATTCTTAAAAGTTCAGCCGTTGGAACTTAATTTTCGAAAACCTTTTTTTTTTAATAAAACATATTTTTCCGTCGACAATGTTTCTCAGAGTATTTATATTCATCTGACATCAAAAACTAAATATTCCCTGTTAAATTCGTCAATCTTCAATTTTCTTATATTATTATCACCTAGTGCCACCGAGTATGAGATAAAATTAGGTGTGATTCCTTCATAATCAAACCTAATTTTTTTATATTCAGTAAAAAAAAGTTCTACTATCCAAGTACAAGTTCAGCTAACAGGAAATATTTAGTTTTTATTCTTTTTTCAAATATGGTCTCAAAAATCAGGTCTCAGTGACTGAATTTTTAAATTCTTGAAACAAAAGTTTCAGTAAGGGCAGAATCACATTAAAATTAAAATGCTCGCCGTAGCCTCACCGTATTTCATTAATTTACGCATTTTCATTGCAATTTTTACGCAAATTTTCCATTACCGTATTACCTTATCTCATTCTCGGTGGCACTAGGTGACAATAATATAAGAAAATTGAAGAAATAAAACGAAAATTCGATAAACGGTGAGCAAAGAAAACTGTACGAGAAATTAATCGTTTTTTGCTCACCGTTTATCGCATTTTCGTTTTATATCTTCAATTTTCTTATATTATTATCACCTAGTGCCACCGAGTATGAGATAAGGTAGTACGGTAATCGAGAATTTGCGTAAGAATTGCAATGAAAATGTATAAATTAACGTAATACGATGTGCATTTTACGGTCAATGTGATTCTGCCCTAAACGTATAGTTAAAATGTTGTACCGTCGTTGCGGGTGACTTTGCACTCGGGGGGTGACTTTGCACTCTGCTGTTCGTGAGACTTTGAACAATTCTAGCACTTATTGATAGTCTTCGCCGATCCGGTCTACCATGTCAAAGTATATAGGGATATGTTATGTACCAAGTAAGGTACAATGATCCTCAAAAGGATTCTTGTAGTTTTAGTAATAGTCAATTAAATGCTAATATAGGTATTTTGTCAAAAAACGCCTCCGTGAAAAAGTTATTTGAAGGTACAATTCCAAAATCGATTTCAGAGTAGTAAATTGTCCAAATCCAATCTAAATTTATCTGGCTAGAATAATCCACTTCGATTTTGTTGATTATTTTTATTAAAATATTTTTTTCCCTATTATCTTCCTAAGAACGCATGATTTATGTTATAAAATTGCATATAATGATCTTTGTAAAACTTTATTATAGAAGTATTTGGATAAAAATTATCCAATTTTGTGGGAACTTAAGATAAAATTATCGAGATCTACAAGATGGAATGGTCGCCATCTTGATTTGACGTTTTTATCCGCCATTTTGAATTACTGTCAAAACAAAAATCTCATCCGATTGAGCTGAAATTTTAGTATGTTCTAGCTGATAACAAGGCCTTTTCAGAACATATATAAAATCCGACCTAGGTCAAGTGATTGTCTGGATATAGGGGCTCCAAGTTCAAAATTTTCACATTTTTATGAATACAGAACTACAGGGAGCGTCTTTTATCGAAACCATCAGAAAAAAACAGCGCTATCGTTAGGCGATGAGATCTAACAAACAAACAAACAAAAAGAATAGTAATGTTTTTGTTTATAACAGCGCATTATTTGAGAATCTTATAAACTCTTTTCGCAAAGATGAAAAATAAAAAAAACTAATTAAATGTACTTTTCGTTTATTTATTTTTTAATTATGTTAAAGTAAATAAATATATAAAATAAAAGTCTGAACCATTTTTAATGGTTACTGAGGCATTTCGTTTAGGTTTCAAATATTGAAGATTAAAAAATAAAGACCGCCAAAATATGTGTATTGCAAAATTTTAAACTTTGAGCCTCTGTATCTAGGTAAATACTTGACGTAGACTGGAACATAGATACGTTTTGAAAAGGCCTTGACATCAGCTACAACATACTAAAATTTCAACCCAATCGGACCAGTTTTAGGGTTTTACAGTTATTCAAAATGGCGGACAAAAACGTTAAATCAAGATGGCGACCACGTCATCTTGTTGATCTCGTGCATCTTACCCTTAGATATGAAGATCTTCATTGTCGTTTATTATCAGAAAATGTTGATTTTTTAGTATTTATTAAAAAGTGCAAAGTCACCCGCACCTTATCCCAAGTGCAAGCCTTTTTTCTTGATTTTTTTAACATAGTAAAATTTTATAAAATTAATGTTAGTGGCACAAAATCCATTCATTAACAACTGAATACAAATAATTTTATCCATTCACCCCCTTCGTTCACTTTAACCATCCACTTTTAGAGGGTAAAGTTGAAAAATAGCGAAAAAACGTGCAAAGTCACCCGCAACGACGGTACCTTTATATTTATATGCTTAATGTCCCCTACAGACAAGACAAATTCATTTCCATATTGAAAAGTTTGTTTTTCTACAAGCATAGGGAACTGGCTTCAATATGGACATGAATTTCTCTTGTGTGTAGAGAGCATAAGAGCTTGAATCAAAGATTTTTTTATCATGTTGAAAAAAGATATCCTACTTTTTTGCACTCTTTTTTTATTGAACATTACACCAAAATAAATTCTGTCCAATTTTGAGATCAAAAATGTGGAATAGACTTAGGCAAATCTTTTGGAAAAGGAAGAGAAGTGAATTTTGTTTTCATATATGAAATTATATACAACTTAGCTAAAAGTATGCCGAGGACATAAAAATCAAAATCACTGTAATTATTCCTTATCTAGCATTTCGAGACTCTCGGGAACTGGGACATATCCTTAATCCAAAGATCGTCCTTCAGACTTGATATTTAGCCACTATATGTTTTTCTACTATTCCAGTTCTATTTTAATATTTAATTAACAGAAAGATATTTATTTAAAAATTCAAGAAAGTGCTTTATATCACTTGATTTTAATTAATTCTTGACAAAATTGTTCTCTATTAAAAACATCTGTGCTTGTTTTTATCTTCAATCTTATGTATATCATTAATTCATTATTTTGATGATTTTTCCAGCAGATCTTCTCAATTGAATCAATACTGGAATTTCCTTATCAGATTCTATTTAACTGATTTTTTTTGGAATATCCTTATACTTGTCTAATGTATACTCGCACATACATGTCTGGTTTAGAGTTCTCCTTGTCAACAAATATCATAGTCAATACCATTTGAAGTAGACAAATATAATTGGATTTTCTAATGACTGTATGCAGAGTTTCCAATCTATAATATTATTTGTAGTAATGTATTAGACATCAGTTTATTTTCAGTTATCAAGTTTCACTTAGAATGAATCTGTAATTAATTTCTGTTAATAATAATAAATTATTTCTCATATTCTTTATTAGCCTTAACTGAAAATCTGAGCATTTTGAAGAAAGGAAAAGTATCATTTATTTATGTATTAACAGGAGTCAAATTTAGTGATATCAAATGGAAATATGAGAGAAAATATTGCTAATTTTGTTATTCATAGTACAAGTACGAAACGTATTCTTTATACATTTTTGTGCCATTCGTCGTTTTTTCCGTTGCCGTCTAATGCCATTTTGCAGCTAAATTGCTCATTTTGTATGAAAAATTCATTTTATGAATCACGAATGTGCCAAAGATAATATATTTTTGGGATTATTTAGGATCTCACTTGCGGATTTTCTTGTGTTTGCGGTGGCATATTTGCATGATAAAATCTGTTGAGAAATTTGTCATGACAATTTCATAGCTAAATTTTAAGATTATATGTTAAGAAAAGAATTATATGATGGCTTTTAGGCATTTGAGTTTTTTTCTCTCAGAAATTTATACTGAAGCTTTTCTAAAATCAAGTGAAAATTTTTCTTTTCAAGTTTAATAAAAATTTTCGTTAAATGTTATTTTACAGATTATACCGCAAATATCACATTTCAAAATGGTTATATGTATTCATATATATGAAATTTTGAACTTTATAAAATGAGCGTAATAAATATTTGAAAAGCAATAATTATGGGGATGACTAAATGAAGAGTTATGATGTAGTAATAGTTTATCACAGTGAAGCACTGTTAATTTCATACCATGTCATCTCAAATAAAAAGCTTTTAGGTGTTCTCACAGAAATTAAAAAAAAAGTTTATGAAGGATATAAGCAAAAATATATACTAATTATATAGCACATATACACTTTTTTTTGAACGAATTTTAGTTTTATTACTCAAGTTTTTGAAGAAAAGAGTATTTTATTGAAAGTCTGAAAATAGTTTGTATATGCTATATGTAAATATGTGATAAAGTTTTGTTTTTGACCAATTTTAACTGCTCGAACTCCAAGAGAGAGCAGTTTTAACAATCTTGTTTCTTTTTAACTTCTCTCCATCCTGGCTGCCAAACGGTAAGAGATATTGACTTCCGGTCTTCGGTGACACCCCCACAAGTTAACATTCTTCATCGAAATAACATACCCAAATTACCCCCACCCTTCTATCCCCTCCAAAAAGTATATTTTTTTAACTTTGCAAAAAATTGGCCCTGGCGGTTTCGTTCATTTTTGGATATGTTTTGGAGGTAGTCCAACCTAACATTTTGTCCTTCGAGACCTATCACCGGAAAAATCGCCATCTTGAATTATTTAAGGTCAAAGATCAAACAGCTAGGCGTGCCTAATTTTCAACGGATTTGGTTAAATTTGGACTTTTTTTGAAAGTTCTTGAAATTATGAACACGACTACTTCGGTCACAATCGGTGATGGACCGGGAAAGTAACGGTAATAGCCCCATTTAAAAAATACTGTTTTTCGCACTTTTTAGTCTTTTGATCGATATAAAATTCAAACGGTAAGAGATATAGACTTCCGGTCTTCGATGACCCCTCCTCAAATGACATTATCTCGAACCCAACCTCTTTAGTTTTTCCCCCTCCCCTTTCATGCGTTCCCTAACCTCCAAAAATAGGTCAAAACTGAGGTTTTTCTAACTTTGCATGAAATTGGCCCTGGCGATTTCGTTTATTTTTGGATATGTTTTGAAGGTAGTCCATCTGAACATTTCGTCCTTACTGTGTTATCACACTTGCACTTTAAAATTTTAATATGATTCACATTAATTGTCGCTGGTGAGAGTCCAAATGTGTAATTTGTGTGTTTGAATCATTTTATATTCAAAATTTGATCTATTTGTTGATAAAAAGGTAGACTTGGCCCGCAAAATTTGATATAAATTGATTTATAGCATTAATGCGAAAAATTAATGTGATTTTCTCTTTAATTTTTTAATGTGAAAAATATTTATGCTTTAGGTAAATTTAAACTTATTTTTGCAGGCCAAGTCCACTTTTTTATCAATAAATAGAAAAACCCCAAATATTAAGTGACTCAAAGACACAAATAACATATTTGGACGCTCACAAGCGACAATTAATATGATCACATTAAAATTTTAATGTGCAAGTGTGATAACGCCGAGACACCTATCACCGGAAATATCGCCATCTTGACTTATATAAGGTCAAAGACATAATTTTCACCCGATTTGGTTAATTAATTAATTAAAAGGTTGATGATTTTTTGAAACTCTCTTCTTAAACAATTTTCAACTTGAAGATTGTTTTGTGGTGATTCATAGACAAATTTAATTCGACATTAACCTTATAGGCATCCAAAAATTTGCGAAAAAGTATATAAGGCAGAGCTCTTCCTCGGGAGTTTGAGCAGCTCCAAAATATCCTAAATTCTTACAATTTTTTACTTCGTGATTATGAAAAAACATTGCACAAGGACTTTAAATAGTCAGTAAAAATTATTTGATCTATATATCTCCGGTGACAACTATCCTTAAAGGGTTAAATAAATACTTTTCAAAAGTGTGTAATAAATTGATAGATGTTAGATTTTTCGGAAGGTGAAAATATCAAAGTCTCGAATAAAGTTCTCCCAAAACTTTAATTCTGGAAGAGTCAGCTCAATTAATTCATTACTCATATCCGACGATTAGCTATATAATTATAAAACTTAAATTGAATGATCAGGAAGATATATTCATGAATATTAATAGAATATTATTTTGATATATAGCCCAATGTATGAATATTTTGTGGAACAATAAATATTATTGCTATTGTCAAATTTTCTCTTGTACTCGTACTATATTACAAATCTTTAAATAAACGTTTTCTAATTTGCATAAAATGATTTTATGTATCTTCTGCTATTGTAAATATTGTACCATATTAAGAGTTCCTTTAAATTACCCTATGTTGTCGATTATTAATGTCAAAATAGATATTCTAATACTAAAATCACCTTGAGGACATAGTAATAATATTTCAAAAATATTTCATTAAAAAATCACGATGAAATTCGACCCAAATAATATCGTAAATCTTATGCATTATGGAATTTATGAACATTTCTCTCGTACGTTCTTATTCTGTACCCTCAATTTCCCGCAAAAATCACTCAATGCATCATCCAGTATGTAGAATATAGAAGTATGCAAGCCTCTAGCATTATTCTCTCTAGATCAAGATAATATGAAAATTTCGTCTCAAGAGATTTTTGCTGTAGATACCAAAAGAGCAACAAGTATAATATAACTATACAAATATTTCATTTCATATCATCCCTTAGCAAATAACTTGGTTGAGGTGTATATTGATGCTCAAGGGACCCCAGCTAGTAGATGTCCATCGAGCTGTCGGTACCAATCCAGTAGAGACAGTGTTTCCTGGACACAGTTACGGAACCACTGGAGTCAAGAATCTACACGTTCCCGAATGGCCGTGGGCTCTGTGAGAAAATATGCACCGGGTTTAAGAAGGTGAGAAACCCATTATATTTGCATGTTCTGAAAATTAAATTAAAATAGAGATACTAACACGGAGACATAACGAGCGTAAAAGTAGATATGAACTGTATCATTTAGATGTATTAAATGAAATTGTTGTGCATTGTTAAAGAACAGTCACACGTTACACAAATCAAAAATTCCAAGTTTTTTGGCAAGAGATAACCAATATTTTCAAAATAGCTGACAAACATCGTTGTTGGCATTATTTTGCAAAAACAAATATTTCATTTCGCAAAAGTGTTTTTTTTTGTCTTTTATGTGTGCCAGAAGATTATAAAAATTGTTGCTATTTGGTGCTTAAAAATCGTTGAAGCATTCTCTGGAAGATATGTAAACACATTGCCAATATACAAAATCTCCAAATCATTAAAAAATTGAAATATTACTATGATGGATTTCAAGATACACTTTAGTAAGTCAACTTACACAGATTTCATATACTTTAGCCTTAGCCCAATTCTTGAAAATTCCCTAATTCTCACTTTAGTTATTTTTCAAAATCTAATATTTGTCTAATAAATATAAATAAATATGCAAAACTAAGTCAAAATTCAAAATTCCAAAAAAAAACTATGGCTTGTGGAGTGGGCGAGCACCCAAGAAGTAATTTATTCTCCACATTGCCTTGTAATATAATAATAATAAATCTACCGTCGTTGCGGGTGACTTTGCACTCTGCTGTCCGTAAGACTTTCATAAATTCTAGCACTTATTGATGGTCTTCGCCGATCCGGTCTACCATATCAAAGTATATAGAGATATGTTATGTACCAAGTAAGGTACAATGATCCCCAAAAGGATTCTTGTAGTTTCAGTAATAGTCAATGAAATGCTAATATAGGTATTTTGTCAAAAAAAAATGCCTCCGCGAAAAAGTTATCTGAAGGTGCAATTCCAAAACCGATTTCAGAGTAGTAAATTGCCCAAATCCAATCTGAATTTATCTGGCTAGAATAATCCACTTCGATTTTATTGATTATTTTTATTAAAATATTTTTTCCCTATTATCTTCCTAAGAACGCATGATTTATGTTATAAAATTGCATATAATGGTCTTTCTAAAGTTTTATTATAGAAGTATTTGGCTAAAAATTATCAAATTTTTTTATAACTTAAGATAAAATGACCGAGATCTACAAGATGGTATGGTCGCCATCTTGATTTGACGTTTCTGTCCGCCATTTTGAATAACTGTCAAAACAAAAATCTCATCCGATTGAGCTGAAATTTTAGTATGTTGTAGCTGATGTCAAGGCCTTTTTAGAACATATATAAAATCCGACCTAGGTCAAGTGATTGTCTGGATATAGGGACTCCAAGTTCAAAATTTTGACATTTTCATGAATACAGAACTACAGGGAGCTTCCTTTTATCAAAGCTATCACAAAAAAGGCTTTTACCAAGCTATCACAACTATCGTTAGGCGATGAGATCTAACAAACAAACAAAAAGAAAAGTATTGTTTTTGTTTATAACAGCGCATTTTTTGAGAATCTTAAAAACTATTTTCGCAAAGATGAAAAATAAAAAATTAATTAAATGCACTTTTCGTTTATTTTTTTTTAAATTATGTTAGAGTAAATAAATATATAAAATTAATGCCTCAACCCCTCAACCATTTTTAATGGTTACTGAGGCATTTCGTTCACGTTTCAAATATTGAAGATTAAAAAATAAAGACCGCCAAAATATGAGTATTACAAAATTTGAAACTTTGAGCCTCTGTATTTAGGTAAATACTTGATGTAGACTGGAGCGTAGACACGTTTTGAAAAGGTCTTGACATCAGCTACAACATACTAAAATTTCAACAAAATCGGACCAGTTTTAGGGTTTGACAGTTATTCAAAATGGCAGAGAGAAACGTCAAATCGAGATGGCGATTATGCCATCTTGTAGATCTCGTGCATCTTACCCTTTGATATGAAGATCTTCATTGTCGTTTATTATCAGAAATTTTTGATTTTTTAGTATTTATTAAAAAGTGCAAAGTCACCCGCACCTTATCCCAAGTGCAAGTCTTTTTTTTTGATTTTTTTTAACATAGTAAATTTTATAAAATTAATGTTAGTGGCACAAAATCCATTCATTAACAACTGAATACAAATAATTTTATCCATTCACCCCCTTCGTACTTTATCCACTTTTACAGGGTAAAGTTGAAAAATAGCGAAAAAACGTGCAAAGTCACCCGCAACGACGGTACTTAAAGAATTCTACAAGATAGTAAGTAAGAAGAAGTAAGAAGTAAAAAAAAGTAAGAAGAACAAATTGATCTTAGGACAACAGCGTTTGCGTTATAATAAAGTAATTATTACCACATTATTTCATTTTTCCTTATTCATTTAGGAACTGTTAGTTTTGTGAGTAAAACAAAATATTAAAAAAAATGCGACGAATCACATTTATTGAGAAACATAGGAATAAATTAGTCATTACGAAGCTTGGGGGCGTACGAAGCATGGGCACTTTCCCCTAAATCAATAAGATTTAGAAGGATAATTGAATTTATTGAACGCCATCTTCATTAAACACTTGCTAGTTGTTATCTATATTTTAAAAATTTAGAACACTAAGCCTCATGGTTTTTTTTAAAATACGGAATACTGAATTTTTTTACGGTATGCATTCCCACTTAGGTCGAATGCTGAGAAGAGCTTACTCAACAAGAAACGTGTGATTCAGATGCTGTTTGTGGTGGTTCTGGAATTCTTTATATGCTGGACACCGCTGTATGTTATCAATACAATGGTGCTGTTTGAGCCCGGTATCGTGTACAACAACCTAACCTCAACGGAAATCAGTTTCTTTCACCTCTTGGCGTATACGTCAAGTTGTTGCAATCCAATAACATATTGCTTTATGAATCGTGGTTTCCGAAAGGCCTTCCTCAATCTCTTTCGCTGCTTCAAGAGGCTTCGGGAACCACGGCGAATTAGTCTGGGCGGTGGAGGAATGGGTTTTGGTGGCGGTATCGGTGGACCTGATCAACGAAGTGAGGCAGAAACAACGAAACTCCACAACAACCATCGCCTCTGCACGGACAGTTCCTATTGAACTGCATTCTTTGTATGTTGTGTTTAATTCCTGTAAAGTACGTACTCTTTCAAGTGATTGTATTAAATTTGTTATTAATAATAATATTTGAATCATTTGTTAATTTGACGAAATCAAAAATACACAATTTCACATCTTTGCGGATTTACTATTGAACCTTAATGTTCGCATTCAACTTGTTCACGAAAATAAAGCTGAATTCCAATCATAGAATTCGATTATACTTCTTTTTTTCAGCATCGTCAAGCATTACTTTTTCATAATTTTCACTAGGATTATTTTACAAAAGCAATTCACATTCTTTGGTGATTTTTGTTTTAGTTACTTTTTCTTCTTTGACATCCCAATAAATTGATTTATTTTTGCTATTTCCAATTTTCATACTTCACAGAAGTGTTATATTCTGTTCTTAGCTAGCAAATTTTTCCTTTAAAAAACACGCGATTAAATGTATTTTCATCCTTCTGTGTAAAGAATAAGTGCATTGTATTGAGATCAAACAACAATAAATGAAAAATGATTCCACAAACAGAGGTAAGAATATTCAAATCCAATAATAAAATTTTATAATGTTGGAATCAACATTAAAACACGACAATAGTTGCATGAGACGGTGGTAAAACATAAAATTACATGGAAATTCAGCGAAGTAAGATTAACTTATTAATATTATTATTAGCTTTTTGGACATTGCATTTTTTAAAAATATATTTTAAGGGTTTTTATTTTAGGTCCTGAAAATCAGGACCCAACAGCAGAATTTATACTGCTCGAACCACTAAGAGAGAGCAGTTTCACGCAGCTGAACTATTTTTCAGGATTCATTTGCTAAACGAATATGAACTACATTCAAACTAACTACGTTTCATTAGTTTCTCTTGGGCATTGCCTATCTGACAATATACAGGACAATTCTAAAATAATTGTTTTTAATCCTAAAAATATTTGTATTCGAAAGAATTACCCCGTTCGCCCTATGATTTGTTTAAAATACTATTTTTATTGCTCGAATTTAAAGAAAGAGCAGTTGTATAATCCACTTTTTATTTTTCAACTTGTGACATGGCTAGAGGTCAAACGGTAAGAGATATCGATTTCCGGTCTTCGACGACGAATATTTCATTTTTGGCCACCTATGTTCGAAAACCATTTCGATACCGAATTTTCTTCCGAATTTTCAAAAGATTTGCTTAAATTGGGATTATGGTGAAAGATTTTGAAATTTACAACCCGACGACTTCCGACTTAATCGGTCATGAGTCGGTATATTATCCGTAGGGTGGAGTCTACACTTATGGATGTTATACACTTATGGACAGCGTGCAAAAATCTTATGTTCTTACGTAAAACAGATTTCGACAAGTTATAAAATTATTAGTTTATGATGTAATTAACAATTTTTTTGATGTTTTGAAATTTGTTTAATTTAATAACTTAAGATTTTTGCGTTGTCCACAAGTGTGTATAACATCCATAAGTGTAGACTCCACCCTAGTTGATGTATCTTTCCCAAAAAAATTTCAATTTTTTTACTTTTTCGAAAACTTGTGACACGGCTAGCTAAACGGTAAAAGATATCGACTTCCGATCTTCGACGACCCTCCCTCCATAAATCAACATTACCTAGGACAGTCTTTCTTTCTCCCCCCCCCCACTCCACCACCCTCCTACTTTTTGGTTTAATTCGAAAACGGCTGTAACGATGTCTTTCATTTTCAAATATCTTTTAGAGGTATTCAGGACGAATATTTCGTCCTTGGACACCTATATTCGAAAACCATTGCGATATCGAATTTTCGAACATCAAAGTTTAACCACTTTGGACGGCCTATTTTTCAACCGATTTGCTTACATTTTGGATTTTTTTGAAAGAGCTTGAAATTTCCAACTCGACTGCATGGGACTTAATCGGTCATGAGTCGGTATAGTACCCGTAATTGATGTATCTTTCCCGGATTTATTTTTTTTATTTGTTCGAAAACTTTTTTACTCATACTAAAGTATTCGAAAACTTACTTTTCTTAAGCAATTTCTTATTGAGAATGTATTTTTTTTTAAATTTATCAATTAATTTAATCCACAGTAGAGTGGTGTGTACCCAAGAAGCATGCAAAAAGTTAATGGAAAGATAACTCTTTCTCGTGAGTTCGAGCACTCCGCAAGGATTGGACACTTTGTCATCTTTTTAAACTAGTGTTTTACATTCTAAAGCTTTAATTATTAAAAAAAAAGTGAATTTTATTTCACACAAAAAAAAAGGTTTCTTGGCGATGGTCAATGGTATTTGTGATATTCGTCAATGGTACTTGCGATATTGGATAATTCTAAATATTACGTATAGCGAATATAAAATTATCTGACTTAACTGACTGCTATTATGTAATGGTCTTCACAATTTCCAATTGTCCAATTTTCCAATTTCAACTAAATAGCTGGTTTGTTACAGTCATCGAAATACTTCTGAACTGTACCCATTCTATAACAAAGGACAAATGAATTGAAAATGTACCATTTCGGGAGTTTTCATCAAATAGCTGGAAGAATAGCCTGGCCATGGATCTAAATTATCGGCAATCTTTATGTCTTTTTCCATCTCCCCCTGATGCTGCTCTACTACAGAGAAATGGTCAGGTAGTTGGACAGCAGGGGTCAATTTGGGTCAATTGGATATTTAATTTAAAAATGTGCCCGCAGCGTACAAACTACTCGATGAATGGTATCAAAGATCTAAAGACTATACATAATGTAATACATAATGACTTTTTTTTGCAATAAAAATGCCAAAAATACCAACAGTTTTATAAATCTACGACGATGAAATCAAATTTTGTCATAAAAAATACATCTTTGAGATTCAGACAATAATAAGAAAAGGAATATTCTGGATAGTGTATATAATAAACAATACTGTTTGGTGTTGTCTTTATAGTTTTGGTATGTGCTGAAATATATTCAGGACGTGATAAGAATTTAAAAGCGTTCTGTGGGGACATTTTTATACCTTTTCTATGTAACCGCTGTATAAATGGTTAATGGAAAAGAGCTTGAATGTTATGACACAGACCTTTCCATTGCTTTCACCGGGCTTTCTAGCTCAGTCTTGTGATATATGAAGACGAAAAAGGAGCAAACGACTTGTTGTGTCATTTAAAATTCAAGAGTGAACCTAGCCAGAAAACCACGGTGAAGGAAAATGAAGAGAAATGTCAGAGAAATATTATTAAAATTTGCTTCATTCATTCATTTTCTTCAAATTGTAGAAATACATATTATTTTTCAAGAGAAGTTAAAAGATACTTTTCTACTTGTTGCAGTTTAGTGATTAAAATAGTAACTTTAGAAAATAAAAAATATTTTAAAAAAGTAGTAAGTAAGGAGCAGTGAAAAAGACAAATTCAAATTGAGAATAAATTGTAACTGAATTGTAAAAAAGTGCTTTCAAGTGATAAATTTTAACAAGAGGATATACATCGAAGACCGGGTGCTCCAAGCCGGTAGAATATTGGCTATTTATTGATACAATTATTCCTGTCTGCAGGTAATCATCTTTAAACACTACCAATGAAGTATATTAAATAATTACTGTACAGGGAAACAATCTGAAATTTTTATTTTATTACTATTATCACTAGCCAAATTTCTTTATATATGTATGTATTAACAAACGCAAATAAGTCTAAAAGCGCGTTAATTAATAAGATTATAAAATTGTAATTTGTAAAAATTAGATTTGCGTTTTCTTGGGAACAATCACAACTTCATATTAATAATAATAATAATGGTGGTACAACGTTCCACAGAAGAACTAGGCCTCCCCACAAGGGGAGTTCGGGACATTCATTATTATTTATTCTTATACGGGATGAGATTGTCAGTCGACGCCGGATGACGCCGGATTCGAACCCGGGACATTGGCATCATAGAGCGAATGCTCTACCACTTGACCCATTGAGTGCCCCCAACTTCATATTAATAATCTAATAACAATCTTTATTAATATAATTAATTATTTATTTAAATGAAAATGAAAGTTTCTGTATAACAAAAAAAATTAAATAAATTTAGAAAAACTTTCCATAAGGTCTGTTTTCTATCTATGTAAAAATGTGTGGAAAACTGAATCATTGATACTTCCTTATCCAAAATCGCCTAGTTTGCGTACGATGCATGTGGCGAATGGCATAAAGCTCCCCTCGCATCAGACTCAAAAGAATCAACCAAATGAATCCCAATTTAGAACTCTCAGAATGTCTGTGAACGAAATAGCTATTTCAAGCATTTCTGAGAATTAGTCATTTGATTAAAAATGTCAGAAACAATCCCAAGAAGCATTCATCATAAGAATCCACTTGAAAAGTATACTTTAAAATTAGTCATAATAGCTGGAGATGATGTACTATCAATTCTCTCTGATATTTTAATTTGAAACTGCAAAATTCAACTAGCATTGGACGAAAAACTTTTATTTACTTTTCTGTCTTATTCTGTAGAAGGAAACTCAATAAAAAATCAAGATGGGTCTAAATTTTTCTTTCACAGTTAATTACATCCCAACAAACCAAAATTCCGTCAAATTAAACAGATTTAAACAAAAAATAATGTTCAAATGATGAAACTTACAGAAAGATTTTCTTTCGCTTTTATATTTAACATTAATCGCTCCATAATCTGACTTGTATTGCTAAACTATAAGAGCTTAAAATTGTGTTCTGCAAAACATTTTCAGAAATATAAAGATGTTTTTGTCATACTGTTTCTGTCAGAAGGCATATCGATTTTAAGATACACATTATCATTCAAATTAAGAGAATTTAAGTGGTGCAATATAAGGCATGCATAACTGCTTAGTGTTGTGTACTTTGAGAGTGCTTAGTACCAGACTGTTACCAAGCAAAGAGTGAGCCAAATATTACAGTAGCAAGGAAAAGTTTAACTCAAACAAAAAGTTTTCGAAATATGACTATCATACTACTATTGCAGTGGGATAGAAAATGTTTTTTTAAGTAAAGTATAGAATTTAAGGTCAGATATTATAAGCTAAAACCTATTATCTTTATTTATATTGCTGAAACTTTGCCAAGAGAGCAATAGGGTGGAGTCATCACTTATGGACGTTAACCATTCAATATTATTGTCCTGTAGGGGAATTCTCTAACAATATGACAATGTCATATGACAAATTTTCGTGGTTAAATTCGAGAGCAGGGCAACATTAAAAGCCGGTTATTATCAAATGGCTATTACAAGCAACTCTATGAACTTCTCAATCATTGATATGAGACACATTTTTGAACACTTCTGCCGAAAGTACCACACAAAAATTCTAAATTTGTCATATGACATTGTCATACTGTTACAGAATTTCCCTGCTGAGTTCTGGAATAACCAATTATCAGGAGCCCAGAACTCGAAGCTTCATGCTCCCCATTTCACGATCAAACCAAGACTGCCTCAGTTTCCCTCTCGCATTCCCATTCCTCTCGTGCTGTCATGGATGGAAATGATACTAACTTTCAAAAAAATAGCCATTAGGACTATTGGAGAAGAATAGACTCCTACAATATCACGAATCGAGATATTTGTAAAACAAAATTTTTGTTGGACTACGGTGGTTCATTAAATCACGTATTTGTTACATGTAAAAATTATCTAAATAGCATAAATGTTAGTTATACGTCAAATAAAAAACCTCCAAGGTGGTTCATCTCTGACCTTTAATAGTTCAAAATTTCGATGAAAGGTGTAATATGAAAACCCTTTAAGGACGATTAGAACACCGGTGTCCCATAAAGAAAATAATTTTTCCTGACTACCTAAAGTTATTTTTTCCTTATGTTTGTACGTAGGAGAAGTGTGCCAAATTTCGGCCAGCTTCTAATTTTGGCCACTTTGAGTGTAATTTCGGCCAATGAAATAAATTAATTAAAATTATGTATGTACTCTTCGAATAGTCAATGAATTCATTATGATTTTAAATATTTATTCATTTTAGGATGTACTAACACAAAGACCGTTAAATTTTAGGTATAATTTGAATTTAAATTGCGTTGTAAAAACTCAGTGTTTAAAGAGTCTTACAAAAAATGTGACAGATCGATTGTGTTTCTAGCAGCTTTTCGATTTGTGCTGATGTGCAAAAGGTTTTCCTTCGGTGTTTTTCATGAAAATTGATTAGTTTTCATTAAAAATTGTTTCTGTTTATGTTAATAGTGAATCAATCTTTAAGTTTCGAGTGAAATTTCCGAGCTGGATACTGTATTTCGCTTAATAAAGTATATACGGTGAGGTAGTGTTGCCTATTCCGGCAACATCTCTTGCTTTCCTAAATTTCTTATTCATTTTGTTTTTTTTTTCAATTTCTGAGTTCTACAATGTCCAGAGAAAGAAACTATCGCTTCTATGAAAAAGATTATGTGGAAAAGGCATTGGAAGAGTTCAGGAAGGGCAAATTGCTACGGGAATCTGCGCGTAAATTTGAGATGCTACTATTCAGGTCTTCAGGACAAATTACACGGAAAATCTCAGGGCTTGTGGGTCATATAAACGTATTAAACTAAATATTAAACTCGTTCCGCTTGACGTTTTGAAATTTTCTATCCGTTGCGTCACAAAAGGTGGTCAGAAAAAAGGTGGCCGGAATTTCACTCAAAGTGACCGGAATACTACCCAAAGCAATGTCCATATTATTATTAATTTTTCAATATTTTAGGAAGTGATTTAAAGAAAACAAAGATGATAAACTAGTTTTCAAGGTTTCACACAACCTTCCCGAAAAGGAAGTAACAAAAAATATCAATATGAATTTAAAATATTGCATTTGAAACTTAGGACTTCGTTGCTTATATGCAACTATGCCGAAATTTGGCACACTTACCCTAATTGTAAAGTAGAAGGTTGAAGGAATCTAGGATATTTTTTGTAAGTCTCCAGCTATTTGCTGTATAGTAAATTTTTAAGCTCAAAAATTACGAATTTTTAAATTCTCACAATGAAAATAAATTTTATTTATTTTTTATAAGGTAAAGTGCCCTCGAGTCGGCCGGTGGTCAATATTTGAATGTTTGATGCTGAATTTCTATAAAATTGTCACTGATTCGTATTTATTTATGGAATAATTGACCTAATAATGTTAGATAATACGCCAAATATTTGTGCAAATATAAAATAACTCTACTAGAGGGTACCTTACTTTACTTGCAAGTTTTTAAAGCAAAACCGTTTTGGAAAAAGAAACTACAATAGTCAAATATAATAAATTTTTCATCAGAGTGAAAATTATCATTCATTTTCATTGGTATTGTCAGAAAAATTACTTAAATTTTTGGGCTATTTTTGTCCCTATCGCTTATAGAGATAAAAAAAAATACACCGAATCAGACTCTGTTGGATTTTCTAACGCTATATGTAAAACCTTTTACTGATTTTGTTTATCGGCTTCATTTTTATTGCTGATTTTCGGTCCGCGGAAACTGTTTAGTCGTTAAAGGGTTAAACATTGAGCCAAACAAGAAAAATGTATATATAGAGTATAGGTATAGATCGAGAAACAAAAACAGAAGTACCTTTTTAAACTTTAATCGACTTGATTCGTTTGGGTTAAAACTTTGATTTGGTTAAAACGAAATTGTGTAGAAAATTAATAGGTACGTTATTACATACATAAATTGTTTTACTTGGAATGCTTCGAGAAGTTCAACTTTCAACTTCATTGTTTCCCGCAATTTCCACTTTTGTTCATCTCATTGATTTTTAGTATACGCCGTCATTTTCACGAAATGAAAATTGCAATTCATTTCAAGTGTTAAATAAATACGTGAGGTTGAAGAAATTGAAGAGGAAAAATATGCAACAATAGACTAGATATATAATACACTATCTCTTTCGATATATTTAATGTATTTTGCAAATCAATAAAATTTAGAGTGAAATCAACACAAAGATACAAACGATATAAGGACGAATTGATTTTTTTTGCCGTCCGCCCACACTTATCGTTTGAGATATTACTGAACATACGTTATATTTGTATGTATGCTCCTAATTACTTCGTATGAAGCATCCTTGAATTTCTTGGTAAATAAATACAACTTACAAACCGTAATCAATGCTATATTATTTTCAATTTTGTCTGTTTAAATATAAAATATTACTGATCGCACCTCACCGGAAGAGCAGTATTTGCATATTCCCTGGTGTTCTAACCCTGAATAACACCTTACATCCTCCAGGAATAACTTTTCTTAACATAAACCGATGTGAAGTTATTTGCCCATCTGTTATCATCAAACAACTTATGACCTCTATACACTAGAGAAATTTATGTCCATATTGAAGCAAATTGCTTACACTTGTGTAGGAAAAACTGTCAAATATGGACATAAATTTCTCTAGTGTGTAGAGGCCATTAGAGATCAAATGATGAGAAATATTGATCTTTGGTTGTGAGTAACCCCCCACCCCGCTGTTATGTGGCTTGTGGAGTGGAAGCCAAAGCTCACTTTTAAATACAAACACGTATGGGACTTTCTCTGCATATGCAACAGTTACGCGAAATAACTTAAAAGTGGGGACTGTTCCCCTTTTGGAAGTGATTGATTCCTATGGGCGGATAAATATATTAGATTTCTGTCTAAATAAATTTTATTGTGAGCTGAGTAAAGGAGTTGGCTTCAAATAGGTTCACATAAAAAATAGAACTTGCCATGGATGTGGACTCTCCTCCCCATAAATCGACGCTATTTCGAATTGCCTCTTTTTCAGTTTTCTTTCTCATGATCATGTCACAAAATAAGATTAATATTAAGATTAATACTTTCTGAACAGCGAGAATGCCAAAAAAGATAGCAATTATTTTATCTTGCCTGTCTGTCGCATTACCCCTCTTCGTATAAAGTTGGCAGCAATACAATCTCTCGAAAACTGACTAAATCACAATTGGCACGCATGGAAAATTGCTCGAATTGTTTGTAATACGATTCAAAAAACAATTAAATACCGATCGAAATAGATATCGATTTTTATTTCGATAACAGCTCCCAAGATTTTCTACATTTTTTGGTTATGTTTTGGAGGTGGTTCAGGTGAACATTTTGTCCAAACATACCTATAACCGAAAAAATCGGTATTATGAATTTTTGTAGATCAAAGTTTAATAAATCAGTCCAAAGGGCCTACTTTTCAATAGATTTGCTGAAATTTGGATTTTGAAAGGTCTTAAAATCAGTAATGAACCGGTTAAATATCCGTAAATAATTTATCTTTCATATTTTGTTTTACCGTATGCTTATAACAACTCATGCCAAAACATTCTAACTGAAATGATCTTTTCTTTACCAATTTTCGATTTTGAAATGTTTTTGTGATTTATGAATCAATTCAATCGCTAGTAAACCAGTAAGAACCAAAAGCATATGCGAAAAAATAATTCACGTAAAACTCTATCTTGTGAGTTCGTGCATTCCGCAAAGCTGGGACGCTTTGTCATCCCTTTTTAACTGCTCAAACTCCACGATTGAGCAGAGTTGTTATTTTCAATTTCTCTTCATCCTGGCTGTTAAACGGTTAGAGATATTGACTTCCGATCTTCGGGGACCCCCCCTCCCACAAGTCAATATTCTCTATCGAACATCGAACTAACTTATCCAAATTACTCCCTACACCCGTTCTTACCCCTCCAAAAACATGCTTTAAAGAATTCAAAAAATTATTGATAGATACACTTTAGGAGAAATCGTCGACGTCAGGGAATGGGTTGCAACAAAAAAATGAATTGTATAGTTTTAAGTAAAATCTATGGATTTGTAAGACACTAGGGCTCTGTCTTATGAGTTCGATCATTCTGCAAATGTGATATGCTTTTATAATTATGAAATGGATTACTTGGGAGATTAGAATAAATTCTGTGAAAGTGCTTTCCATGGTTAGTTTGATACTGCACACTGAGGGAAATGGATCTGGGAGCCGGGGTTAGAAAGAGGGGTTGAATATGCACCATGGCAATCGGGGTTTGGATTCACACCAAAAAAGCAAGAAAAAAGTGAAATTCACACCAACTTTGCTTAACAAAAATTAACTCTGCTGAGTGTTAATTCTGCACCGTTCATACAATACGCGAAAAATTACATAAAAATTAGTTTTCGTCATCCAGGATAGACACAAATATATTTCGTAGCAATTTAATACATTTTTGTTTCATTATAGTGTACAAAAAGCATAAAAAAAATGTATTATTTAGGGAAATAATTCGTTGTGAAGATTTAAAACTCGTCGAGTGTTAAATTTACACCTCTAGCAACAAAGGTATACAAATGCAAGATGAGTGCAAAATATACACTTAAGCAGTGTTTTATGAACACCTTTTTAGTGTTGTGGCACAAAAAGACGCTTTTAATTTTAGTCTCCTATATATGCGTCCATTGGAAAGAGTGTGTCGTGTTCTCGCGAGTTTTTCCTTGTGTTTCTATGAAAAAACTGTGATATTAAGGATTAATTTCTGCATGAAAAGACGGTAAGTTTGAAAATTTCTTTAAAATATCGAGCAAATTGGGATGAAAGTTAAATATTTCCCAAGAAAAGAAAAAAATGTTTTGGTATTCTTTGGAAAAGTGTTGCATCACACTTGGTGTCGTTTCCAAAATTTGTTTTATTGATGTGATAATTACTTTTTTTCAATAATTGCATAAGAAGTTTAATTAAGTTCTACGATTAAAGTGACATGTTTCAAATACTATCAATCTCTTATCGTGCTACAACATCAGCCTCAATATTATAAAAATTGTCTTCTTTCGTGGGGTAGGGAAATGGGTAAAATTATCAGAGAAGAAAAGCAAATTCCAACTAAATTTTAATACAAATAGCAAGGCAACGTTACATTACTTTTTAATATTTTGGTACTGGTTATTAGCTTATTAATTTTACAATTTTATTTACAGTGTTGGTGAAGCAAAACCCTGTTTGAAAAGATGTTATATGCTGGAAGACGGTGACAAGACATACTGGAGGATAAAAATGAATCCGAGGCACACTTGTATAAAAAGGGACCATTTTAAAAGTTTCAAATCATCACTTCTAAACGATACGATAGTTGGTTCATCCGTTGGTGAAGTTGGAGTATGTGAACAAAGGTTAGTTATATTATATAAAACATTCATGCAAAAATATTAGAAAATTATAAATTAAGATAGTCAGTAAAAAAAAAATATTGGTAAAATATCATTTTTGCGCTTTTTTGCGCAATAAAATAATGTTAAATCTTGCTAAAATTTAGTTTTAATCTAGGATTATACTCATTCTGATATCAGGAAACTAAATAAATCCTGTTAGCTGATGAGTTAAACTCGTACTAGAACTGTAGACTTTTTTGTACCTTTATAGCAATTTATTTTACAAGACAAAACGCGCTGTAAAATATGCCAAAAATTGTATTTTGTCGTATAAAATTCTCTCGAAAAATCAAATTCCATTTTTCAAAAAAATCTACCATTTGAGTACGAGTTTAACTTATCCACTAATAGGAAATATTTAGTTTTTTGATGTCAGATGAATATACTTTGAGAAATCTTGTTCATTGAAAACCATGTTTTTTTTTTCAAAAAAGTCTTCGAAAACCAGGTTCCAATTCCAACGGGTGAATATTAAAGATTTTTAAATGAAAATTTTTGAGAAAATATAGTTTAAATGTTATACTTTTATATTTTTAAGAACTGAAATTAAAATGAAAATTTACTATGTTGAAAAAATAGAGGAAATATAGAGTTTACCAGCATTTTTAACCCACGTAACCCCTTAATAATTTAATAGATTCAAAAGAAATTAAATAATAATTATATTTTCTTTTCAGATTCTAAAAACATTGTACATCATATACGTTGTATGCAACCTTGAACAGCGCAAGATTATGCTTACTGCTCCCTTCGCTATCAAAGAGAGCTCAAAGGAAACGGGAACTGTTCGAGACATCTAGGACTAACAGGGTCGTTTGAGAAGCAAAATGTCGGGTGAACAAAATAAACTCAAAGGATTTTTTGACATACCTAGAAAAGACAAACAGGTACGCAAAACTGAAATACGCAAATCTAAGCGTTCATATTTTTAGAAAAAGTCATAATGAAATTTTTTTTAAAATGTTATAAATTGATGTAGTAATTCTTCTTTTGACAATTTTAGTTTTAATTTTTTCATTTTATAATTAATACCAATAATAATTATTTAAAGAGCACGATCTTTACGTACATAGGTCACTCTGAATTTTATTAAAAACTGCAGTTTACATGATGGATTATTTTTTTAACTAAAGTACTGATTTAACGAAAAAACTGTTTGTTATTTCAAAACGATAATGTAAAGAAAATCTTTATAACAAAAAGTGTGCAAAAAAGTTTTATTGTGTGTAAAAAAAATTAGGCGTAGCAGAAATAATTATAAATTCAAATTCAAAAGGTCAAAGTATTTAAAAAAAAATAAAATATGAAGAAAAATGTTCATAATACTAAATATATGAAGAATCTGTAGAACTTATATGTTAGGAAAAATATTACAGAAATAAAAGAAATTCTTTAAAATTAACTATATTCTTTTTTAATGGGAAGAGAGGAAAATAGAAGGGGTGATAAGTACACTCAATGGGGGTACTAATAGTAGTACTAAAATGAGTGTTAAAATTTCACTTGAGGAGGTTTGTATATTTTAAATACTATTGGTGTGAAAATAACACTCGATGGGGTTTATAATTTATTTTAAAGCGTCGGTGTAAAATTAACACTCGATGGGGTTTGATTTTTTCTATTCAATATTTTTAACCCCTTCCTATGACCTAATTTACTACCGGAGAGGTTTGGTTGATTCGGGGTTAGAATTTGGTGTGAAAAATAACCCCCGATTTGTGCATATTTCACACCCGTATTTTTCTCAGTGCAGGCGGTGGTACGCCGATGATGTCGTGTAGTGCTGCGAATAAATTAGCTAGTGCAGCAAAATTAAAATGTTTTCTTGGAATTGAAATCCTTAAGAATTTTTAATGTCTCCTCTGCATATTTCCTGTAGGAACTCATACTACCTTGATGTATGATGAAATGCGCTTAGTCAACTTTTTATTTCTATATTTCGAGTTCAAACATTTCAAAATAGAAATAATTTCGGTACCGGCCAAAATCCCGAATGGTTCGAAATCGTAAATACCTCGAAATCCCGAAAGCAAAAATCTTGGAAACCAAAATTGCAAATGTCAAAATATCGAAACGACAAAATCTCGAACGCCAAAATTCCGAAAGAGCCACAATTCTGAAAGTCGATATGCCGAATAGTCAAAATCCTGGAAGGGACGAAATTATACGGAGGATAATGTGTGGAATAATTTCCAAAACAATCGGAATAATGGGAATAATAAACAATTGGAATAATTTTCCAATTGGCGCGCGTGTGAATCGTGGGAGTAGCTATGCCACTTTTTAGATTTCGAAGGATTTTGGTTTTGGTTTTCTACCGATTCAGGACTTCGACTTTTTCGGGATTTTGCCATTCGGGATATTGACCGGGATCCAAATAATTTACTGTGGGCAATCTTATTAAAAGTAAATAGTCATGTCGAGGAAAAATTAATAAAATCGTTTCATTTGAATGTTTTAGAATTAAATTTCGTCTTGAAAGTTAGAAGCACTTTGATTTCACTTATAATGGATATGAATTATTAAGTTTATTCCTTGTTTTGTTTCATTAAGGCTCTTTAGGTCCAGAATGAGAAACCTTGTGTTGTGGTATTTCTCTAACCTTGTTTGATATACAAAGCAATTATGTCATTAAATTTCGGTTGGATTTCTTATAATGTAGGTGTAACAGTGAGCGGAAACTCCTTATGTAATTATGGGGCTAAATCTCGTGGTATAAGGGAATTCTATGTAATTTGAAATAATATTTGTTACAAATGAACTCTGTGTTACATCATGTGGAAAATTTCAGAAATGTAGCTCTTGTATGTTCCAATTACTTATGATAACAATAAATGGGTCTTGTATATAAAAGGTGAAAACTTTTTTTTACATGCCGCTAAGTAAAAGCATTCTCATAAACTAATTGAGTATCATGCATCATTACACGATGGATGATGCTTAATAAAACTCCCAAACGTAGAAATATCAACTTCAAAATGAACTTTCATTACCACAAAGCTTTTTCTGCACCATCATTCACCCAATATTTACAACAGACAGCCTCTGAAAATTAATTAATTTACCATCATTTGGTACTATTTTGCACACTCGTAAAATTCTTTACACTTTCGTACTTCATTTACCATTCCATCCTTATAGCAAATGATGTGGTTCCTCCACTCCACATTTTCAGCTAACTGTCCCATAAGGACTTAATAATCTGAACGGCATAACTTTTTTTATCCAAAAAAGCAAGCACTAAGTATGAAGAAGTATACTTTTATATCATTCTATTCTGCTTCATTGTATCAGCAATTAAATTGCTCGTAACTTCTTCAAGAGCCAACATGTGGCAACCACATAAAAAAGTTTCACCATTTTCCTAGATGCTGTATTTACGTAACTGAAAGAATCACATGAGTGAAAAACTCAACATTTTTTTTCAGGTATATTTGGTTCATGTCCAATAACCTGAAGAGCCAAAAAAGCAGCTTTAGTCGTGTAGTACTTGAACAAAAAGGAAGACTTTTGAAAGATTCTTAAGTGTTATGGAAAATTGATGTCTCGCCTTCCATTCATATATCATTATTATGCTTCTTATCGAACGTATTATACTTTTTTTTATACTATAACTTGCTAGACGCGGTATATTTCAATCGAATTTGCGATATGTTGTGTACTTAGTAAATTTGAAAATAATTTGCAACTTTTACGATGGCAGCCAAAGACCCACAAAATACTTAAATTCAAAATTCTTAAGGTTAAAAATCCCAAAAAACCAAAATCCCGAATGATTTGAAACTCTGGAATCCAGGATCTCAAATAAGCTGAAATCCCGAAAGGTTAAAATTAAAAAAAAATCGAAAGTATAATTTGTCTCCAGTAAGCACAGATTGGCACAAATGCAACCGCAAGAGTAGGGGAAAGTGCCCATGCTTAATACCATTGGAAGCTTCGTAATGATTAAATTTTCTATGTTTCACAATATAGGGGAAGTGCTTATAATTTTGGACAGTCTGCTTATAAGCATCGAAGTTCCAAGTTTGAAGTGCGATATTTTCTATACTAATTGACATTTCTTGTTACTCTCTTTTCAGAAGAGTTGTTTAGAAACTTGGCAAGCTATTTATCGTCTTCTTTTTACTAAAATTAGTTTTAATACGTTTAAAAATGAATTGATAAGTAGAGGTGACCTTGGCTCTTATTTTGGACAACTTGTTTATTAATTTGTCCAACTTGGCTGTAAATTTGGACAGCTAATCCGCCTCAATAGGATGCCCATTGTTCTTCATTTGATGAACCAATCTTACCAAGTCCTCTTCCTGTTCATGTAAGGGAAACGTAGAATGTCACAAGAAGCCCAGAAACATTCCATATCATTCATTAAAGTGAGTTGACTTCGGTGCTCCAAGTGCGTTCGGATTCGCTCATTCCCTGACCTTTCCGGGAGCCTTTCAAGGCATTTCTCGCTACATCTCTTTCGTAGAGATGATGCTCCTTTGTTTCTCCAGGCATTTGTCCAACCTAGTCATCACAAAAGCTAAAACTTCACGAAATTTCGTGAGAAAAACACCTGTCCAAAATAAGAATCATCACCTCACTGGTGAATGTCTTAAAAAATTTCCCACGAAAAATATAATTCACAAGGCAAATCTCACTTCAGGTCAAATGTACAAATCATCAGTAACGTGAATCAACACAATATTCAATGAATATTCAATAATATCACTCAAAAACAGCGAACAAACTTTGTTAGTACTTCACCAAAACTAAATAAGACTGAAGTAAGCCACGAAGTTCTGTCATATTTCTCGTAAGCAATTGCTCACACTGAATTTTCAACAAAGCAATTTCAACTCAAATCATATTCAAATTTTAACGTATTTAGTGTTAAAATCTTCCAAAAAGAACAAATATTTAGATAGAATTCATTATTCATCAAATATTGGAATAAAAATCCATCATTTTAATCAATTTATTTTTAGTGTCCAATTTTATCCTCAAAGTGTCCAAAATAAGAAACTGGACAAAATTATAAGCATTTCCCCTATATGTAACTCATCGCAACAATATTTTAAAAACTACGGGAAATTGGGCAGTTTTTAAAATATATTGCGGAGTCCAGTTTATTGAGAAACATAGGAAAAATTTAATCATTACGAAGCTTCCAATGGTATCAAGCATGGGCACTTTCCCCTAACTACACTGAGAGAAATCCGAAAAAGTTAAAATAACATTCCGGAAATGTTAATTTTACCCTGCGTTATTGATCCGAAATCGGTGTAAATATTATGCTTGATAGGTGTATTAGGGTTTAAAGTTACCCTTCTTCATGTTAATTTTACCCTTAATAAGGTGTAAAATTAACATTAAAAAATGTTGATATATTTTTACACCTAAAAAATGTTAAAGTTATGAGGAAAAAAAGTTAATCGCACCCCCGTTTTTTCTCAGTGTATGAACTCTTACCAGTTCGGAATTTTGGCTTTGAGAATTTTGACAGGAACTCAGAGGAGACAACATCCTTAATCGGTTAAAAGTCCGAAAGTCAAAATCTCTAAGGGCCTTGAGAGACTTGAGGATTAGCTGAGAGACGGCTTAGTGTAATTATATTAGAAATAATGGTTAAACTACATTTCCATCATGTCCACTAAGTCGTCTCTCGGCTTAAGTCGTTAGTATGTCTAGCTAGGGCACAATTTGTCAAAATTTCAAGTGGTCAAAATGATGAATGTCTTGAAAATCTAACATTCTGTGGTGTTATTTTTAGTTGAAATGTTAGTGTTTTTATTTCTCAGAGCACAGAAAATTTCCCTGTCCCAACAAAGGAATCTAATGATTCAGAAAAGAATCGAAAGTTATAATTTTTCCCAAAACACAGAAAATCTCACAATTAAAAATAATAATAATAAATAATTTAAGTGTAATATATTAATGTTAATGATATTCCTTCATATTTAGATAAACTTTCATTGGTCTTAACACATTTGGATTTAAAATTCAATAAAATGATTTTGGATCATTGGAATTTGAACACATTAAGAATTTTGAACATTCGGAATTCATTTTTTTTTTAAATTTTGGCCTATTCGGGACATTGGCTTTCGGGAGCTTTTTCCATGGGTTTTTTTCCTGCATAAAATTAAAAAAAAACCGAATGCAGTCTAGGATTATATTCAAAATGAACATGATAAGCAATTATTTTTCGTTTTTCTTTCTTTTGTAGTGTGACCTTCCACAAATTTTTGTAAGATTATCCCTTTTTTGTGTATTAATAAATTTAATTAAATTAAATTGAAATATTATAATTCCGCAATTTAATAAATAAAATATTTTTTTTAATAATTGTACTTTACCTATTTTGCACTTATACAAAATTCTATATAATGTATACAAACTCATTTGGTAGATTCCTAAAGTTTCGAGTAATTTGATCAATTAATCAATTTAAACAAAAAGTTCAGTCTGTCATAGTAGAATTTTTTGCTTAAAAATCACTTTTCTAACAATCTCGATTGCACTGATCCACAGATGTTTCGCTGACGAAAACTTTCCTTATTTTTTCTGACGAAATACTTCATGCGCAATTCCAAAAGTTAGTTTTGAAAAACATATTGTTCATCCTTGTTCAACTTATACAGAGGTTAAAAAAAGTACAATTCCACCTCATAATCCTTAAAAGAATTCAACAACGAAAAAAGAAGTCTAAAAAGAATTTATACTTCTAAAATGTCCTTCAATACCAGCAAAAAAATGACATTTTGAATCATTAGTCCCTTAGCATTCTTTTAGAATTGTAATAGATTTTCTTTCTTTTGAACTGGAAATAAGTTTAACACAAGGGTATTTTATTTTTGAACAATTAATAGTAATATCTTTTAATTTTTAACTGATGATTTTTTTTGGTTTCTAAGACATATCGCCTTCAAAACTTTAATTTTCCCTTCATTTTTATTAATTAAACTTTTCCCCATGATATTTCAGCGAAATTAATGTAAAACTTTATGAAATGAATTATAATTTTATAATTTATTATAGTTAAAAAATTATTTTTTAAAATATGTAATCCTTTATTGGTCAAAAATAATGTGCCTTTGCGCTAAATTTGTTTAGCGAAATTATATTATATTTAGATTAAAGGACAAAATTGTATTACAATTCTAGGAATAGGGTCAAAGGAACGTCTATTGACACTTTAAGAACTTTCGTAACTTTCCTGACTGATATCTTCTATTGTATTAAATTTTTTTGTGTTTAAATATTAACTTATATCAACTTATTAATTTGACTACCGTTCAGTATCATTCACTTTTCTCAAAATGTTTGAAAAACTAAAAAAAACTGTATTTTTTAAGATCATGACTAAATGCCATATCTATTGACACTTTCGGTATCTATTGACACACGAAATTTGAACACCTATTGGACACTTTTTCTTTACACCTTTGATTGAGATTTTGGCTGAAAACTTCCTTATTGCACTGGATGACTCCATCTGGGGGACTGCCAACCAGGGAATCTATTAAATCTCCATCCAGAATGCCCCGTCCTTCCGTAAGAAACTCTTCCTCACAGAGATTTCTGTAAATCTTATGTCCCTTCACAGCAGCCATTCTCGTGATGATAAACTTCTCTATCCTCATAATCTTATATTGTATTCCTTACAGGATGCAATGGGCAGCTTTTAGATTTATAAAACTTGACACTCTCCTTAAGAATTCTCTCTCAACAGCTTATAGACAATACTCTTTCCATTGGGGCATCTCTGGTGTTGTCGAAAATTTTGTCACGCATTAGATTTCTGCAGTGCTAGAGCTGAAGGAAGTTCTACTATAAAAATATCACCAGTGGCAACTCACCAACAAACATTCTTAGTCTTTTTTGCGCACAAACACTTAACTTGTTAGTAATTTCACTATTTCTTTCACAAAAATGCAGCAACTTTGTTTACTTTTATTCATTCTTCTTATTCTTCTTCATCTATCAAGCTGATACAAAAGTCGGCAATCTGTACCTGTCAATAGACGTTGAAATCGACGATTTTGTCTGGGTTTATTGACACTGTAATTAAATTCATTTTAATTAAAATAAATTGATGCAAATTGTGTATTAAATTAAAATTTAGTTATTTTTTGACTGTTATGCAACAGATATACGTTCATTTTATTAAAAAAAAAAAAATAGAAAAAAATTATTTTTGTAAAAGCTTCTTTCTTACACTTTTTCATAAGAATCTTGAAATTTCTCCACGTCGACAATTGAAATTGCTTAAACCTTTTTAAAACCTTCTTAAATTCGCAGAACAGTTCTAGAAAAGGGTAGGTTAAAGGAAAGCAGGTCAGATTACATGAATTTCACTAGATATAAACAATTTATATTAAATAAATTTCAATGTTTTGATGAGAGTGTCAATAGGGGTTCCCTGTCGAACAGACGTTCCTTTCACCCTACTAATGACCAGCGCACAATAACTTTTGTTTATACACATGTTTTCAAATTTTCCTATGAGAGAGAGCGAGATAACTAGATCTAGATCTCACTCACTCTCATTGAAATGTCAAAAACATGTTTACAAAATAAAGGTTATTGTGCGTTGGGCATAAGACTAAAGAATAAATACATTGATTTTTCATGCTAATATGAAAAGACATTGTGTTCTGGGTATAAACTTTTTTAGAGACTCATTTTTTTGTTGAGTTCTCTTAGCAATTATGGGGTGGAATTATACTTATTTCGATCACTGTATTGTGTCCCTCCAGAAAGCAATTTAGTTAAATGAATTTTTGTGCAGCGTATAATTTGTAAGGATGTTCATTAATTTTTCTTCTAAAGTACTGTGCAACTGTTACTGTGTAATTTATCTGTATGTAGTAGATAAGAGTGGTAAGCCTTAACGATCTTTCTGGGACTGTGATTTATTAACACACAGATTGGCAAAGAATACATTTTCAAAAGTTGTTTTTACTCAAATGAAAGCATGGTGGAATGGAGAAGACTTTTGAAAAGCCAAATTTAAGAAAAACTCTTTCTTTAATTTTGTTGTGTATGCAACCTTGTATACGACCATTAGAGAGGGAGAAAAATCAAGAATTGGGCTTGCAACAATAATGATGCTTTTAAATTTTCAACTTTACCACAACAACTTTACCATTTACTTACCAAGTTTGTGAGTTTATAAGTATAAAAGTTAATTTAGGTTGAAAAGGGGCGGCAAAGCTTCTCAAGCTTTGCGAAGTACTCGAGCTCGTGACTTAGATGCTGTACAACTAAAAGCACTTAGACATTATTTTCCGTTTACTGGTTCTCAACTATTTTCAACCGATTCATAAATCACTAAAATTATTGCCTAAAATAACCCTCACGAATAATTTCTCAAAATACATCGAAGTGGCAATTAAAGAATCACATCTATCATAAACAGTCTGGTTTCATCACTGCACAAATCAGAAAGCAGTAATTACACCTATTGTAATCCTCGGATTTTAAAAGGAACACATATTGACACTAAGAATTTATCATGCCATACCTATTCACACTTTCAGTACCGATTTACGTTATGAAATTTGAACATCTCTTTATATAAGGAAATTGGGTAGATTACAGAAAAAAACATCACATTAGCCGTACTCACTATGGCGCTGTTATCTTGTAATATCGTTATCTCGTTATCTCGTTATGTTCTCGTAATGTATTTTATAAATGAAAAATTATAACAAGATAACAGATTACGGAGATTACGAGATAACAACGCCATAGTGAGTACGGCTATTACTTCCATTTTACCAGATTAAATAAATTTCATTATTTTAACAAAAGTGTCAGTAGGGGTTCCCTGTCGAAGGAGTATTCCTTCGACCCTAGTTGTTTTTTTCGAAAAGACATTTGAAGTGTGAAAAAATACATAAAATATAACATATCAGAATTAGGATTTTACGCCCCTTTTTTATTTTTGCCTTTTAACCCCAGGAAAAAAGGCCTAGGCTCCCAAGTTTGTCAGGAAATATGAGATGTGAGATTAGCTATTGGAATATATGACTAGGGATGAAATTCATTTAGTAGCTTGGAAAAAAAACAACTTTTACGAAGCCGCAACATTACGAAGGTGCGAAACCTTCCCCTACATGAAGCTCGTGAAAGCTACATTGAGTTTGATTTCTTTACGCTCAGATTGTATTCACCTTTACAGTGCAGAGTCTGGTATATCGTTGCCATCAGTGTTGCTCGCATGAATTTTAGCCTCGAAGGAAATTGTTTATTTTTCTGGGGAATCTTGAGTGTCCTCTCTGGGGAGGTTCTACGCGAAGATTGTGTTAAGCCGTCCTACATGAAAGTGCTCAGTGTCAAAATAAAAGCGCTTATTTTGTAGTAAGGAAATCCTATTTGAATAATTCCTCCCACTGCCAGTTTACGGGAGGAGTACAATAAGCCTCCGGATACGTTAGTCGGAGTCGGAGAATAAAGGAGAGAAGGTCATTATGGAGAAGTGGAGCACCTTTGAAATTGGAATTTTTCACCTATTTTTAATAAATTTGAACATTATCGTGATATAATTTAGCTGCACAAATAGATTGAGAAACTAAATTACATTATGATATGGCTCAGTTCCACTTAAACATAGGAGAAAAATCCCAATTTCAAAGGTGCCCCACTTCCCCCTAAAGTCATAATCTGTGTTTAAATCTTCACGCTTTCAAACTTCAAAATCCGGCACTTCGATATCCGGCTGACAGCTGTCAAATACCGCGCATTGGTGAATTCAAAATTATTTTACTATAAGCGTGGTAAAAATAGAAAAATCCGGAAGTTATCGGAAAAAAACAATCACTCAGGGAAACACATCAACATCAACTATCTCCAGAGCTTTCGGCTCGGTCTCCAAGCCTTCATCAGTGGTCAAGTCTTGCAATCTCTCTCTGAGACTCGTTCAAGATTTTGGTCAGGATTATAACAGGGCATAAAAGGAAACGGGGGCACTATCTTTACACTGTCTTTTCACAATTTGCCAAATGCCAAACAACAAAATTTTCACAAATTCCAACTGAATACCTATTAAATAAGGTTTTGGTGATTTATTGTTTACTGAATAATTCATACATATATCCTTGCATATATCCTTATCGTAATGTAAAGTTTATACTTGATTAAAGTTTTCACTGAAGATTCCTATTTTGTCGTTTCCTCAGATTTAAAAGAATTCAACCGCATTTTTGGTTGGCTTAGATAAATAATCTTACATATCATAAACTAACCAAGGTTTATCAACTATATACAATATGCAAAATGATAAAAGAATAGTGGAGTTGCATAAGTGAATGGAATACCTATCAATTTTTCATTTCCACATAGCACGATGTCTGCAGTCGAATATTTGCTGATACATGGCAAAAAAGAGATGACAAAGCATCCCAGCTTTGCGGAATGCTCGAACTCACGATATAGAGCTCACCGTGGATTAGTTTTTTTGCATAATCTTTTGGTATCACTGACCTACTAGAGATCAAATCGATTCATAAATCACAAAAGTATTTCAAAATCAAAAAATCGATACTTAACCGGTTCATTACCGATGAAGACCGATGCAGACGGGTTCAAAATTGCAATACTTTTCCAAAAATCCAAATTTAACCAAATCGGTTGAAAAGTGAGCCTTCCAAAGTTAAAGTTGTTGAAGGTTAAACCATTCCTTACCATGGTATTATACATCATACGCAAATTGAATGATTTTAAATGATTTATTCCTGGGCAACTTTTAACAAAATAGCTGTCGGGAATGGATTTTTAGTAACTTTAGGTCTTCAATTACTTGGGAAAAATAGTCCGACAGAGATAGAAATGCATTTTGTTGTTCTTTTTTCGCTTCGTGGAAGGTCATGCAAAATTTTTACTCAAAATGGCGGACGAAAAATTCGACATCCCGTCGAATTTGTTAAAATTGGCCTCTTTCCTCTTTCCTGATTTGAATTCTAGTTGCCAATTTGTTTTCTTGGATAGTTACTCTATCTAAAGCAGTAGAGTTTGTAATGAATTAATGCACAGAATTTAAATTCAGTGACCGTTAAGACGTGTGTTTGACAGGGGCTCCCCGCGCCCCCTTAATAGGTAATTTTTTTTTCTTTTCAAAAAATTCATCTATTAATCTGTAGGAAACTATTCCCAAAATATGAACATTCTATCTCAAGTATTTCTGGTACATTGACTGAATGGGTTAAAGTTGACCTTTAACCTTCAATAATTCAAAATAACGAATTTTCCGGTCATAGGTATGTTTGGGCGAAATGTTCGCCTGAACTAGCTCTAAAGCGTATTCAAAAATCATTGTGAAAGCTTGGGCCAATTTTGAGAAAAACCGAAAAAAACATTATTTTTAGGGAATATTGATTATTGGGGATGTAAAATTATCCAAAAATCGGTACTTAACCGGTTCACTACCGATGAAGACCGATGCAGCTGCGTTAGAAATTGCAATAACTTTCGAAGAATTCAAATTTAACCAAATCGGTTGAAAAATGAGCCTTCCAAAGTGGTTGACCTTTGACCTTTAATAATTCAAAATGGCGAATTTTCCGGTCATAGGTATATTTGGGCGAAATGTTCGCCTGGACTGGCTCTCAAACATATCCAAAAATCATTGAAAAAGCTTGGGCCAATTTTGAGAAAAACCAAAAAACATTGTTTTTTGAAGGGTTAGGGAGGGCTGGTGGGTGGGGAGGGGGAAAAACAAACGTCGAGAGATTTTGTTTTTTTATTGGGGGTAATCGAAGACTGGAAGTCGATATCTCTTGCCGTTTAAGCTCCAGAACAGTGACAAGTTGAAAAAAAAGTCGATTATATAACTGCTCTCTCTTTTAGGTCGAGCAGTAAAAAGAAGGTGTAGAGAGCATGCATCTAATAAATTGACGAAAAGTCTCTAGTCTAGTTTTTTTTTTTAAAGGATAGAATAAATGTAACTGCTGTCATATTTTAGACAATATTTTAAATTCAGCCGAGCATCAAATAATTTGGTACTGTAACATTTTTCTTCGTAAAATGGGATGCGAAACTCTGCATATAAGAAGGAGGGAAAACTGGCATTTGTGTCAAAAGTTAAATATGACAGAGTACAGAAATGTTCCCATGGTGAGCATAACCAGGAAACACATGAAGGAAATTTCTCCTTGAGTAATTTTCTTCAACACAAAATTCCATTGCCTTGAAGAACACAAATATGACCGCATTTCCTCGAACTTTTCTCATTATTGGTACGGGTGCTGCCTATGTACATCATGTCCACTCAAATGCCAAAGCTGAGGAATATCATCCACTTGGCAAAAATAATATGTTACGTTACATGTTACACCCTCCACATATTTATTCCAGAAACAAGCACCAAGGATTATCTACACGTACATTATCATTATTAGGATGTGGTAAATTATTATTAGTCCTTATATGCTGATATGTCTAGTTACATAAACTATTTATATTAACACGTTCTTTCCTCAATTGCTTTATATGAACAAACGTTATGTTTTTATACAACATCTACTAATATAGTTAAAGCCTTTTCACAAATTCGTTCACTCTAAGAATACGTTCAAAAGGAATACGTGCATATGGTAAAAGATACACTTATCACTAAAGTTCATTAAGAAAATTTAATTGACGTTATAATGTAGAAGTTCGTCTGTTTTGATATGTATTGAGGTTACTGAAAGTATCTTATGTGGAATAAATAAATACATAAAAAGAACATTCATAGGAATGAACAAACATTTCGTAGAGTATTTCTATTTTAAAATTAGGAATTCAGTGTAATTACCTCAGTGTCTTGCACACATTAGTTTATATTACAGTATCAGATTTAAACTTTGCAAAAAGGTGTGAACTGTACGTGAGCTTTAACAGTGCGTATATTTACTTATGAAAATAAGATAGATTTCGGGGCATAAAAAATTCCTGCACATTCTCCTTCACTAAAAGTATTAAGTTATCTGAAAGCTCTTTCCTACGTAATTCAATTGCTGTAGGATTGTGCTCACGATTTAGCCATAAACTTCTTTATTTCTATATGATCGATATCTATTGATTCTGGGAGCATATATGTACCCCTAAAAATCGGTTTATAAACCTTATAAAAATCTTATCCATGTATGAGAAGAAATCATGTATGAAAAGAATCTTAAAAATGTTTTGTTGAAAATTCATTTACAGCTTGATTCTATTGTTCTGTAACTACACTGACTGAGAGAAATCCGAAAAAGTTAAAATAACATTCCAAAAATGTTAATTTTACCCTGAATTATTGATCCGAAATCGGTGTAAATGTTATGCTTTTTAGGTGTATTATGGGTTAAATTTACCTTTTCATGTTAATTTTACACTTAAAAAAGTGTAAAATTAAAATTAAAAAATGTTGATATATTTTTATACCGTCGTTGCGGGTGACTTTGCACGTTTTTTCGCTGTTTTTCAACTTTACCCTCTAGAAGTGGACAGTTAAAGTGAAGGGAAGGGGGTTAATGGGTAAAATTATTTGTATTCAGTTGTTAATGAATGGATTTTGTGCCACTAACATTAATTTTATAAAATTTTACTATGTTTAAAAAAATCAAGAAAAAAGGCTTGCATTGGGGATAAGGTGCGGGTGACTTTGCACTTTTTAATAAATACTAAAAAATCAACAATTTCTGATAATAAACGACAATGAAGATCTTCAGTTCTAAGGGTAAGATGCACGAGATCTACAAGATGACGTGGTCGCCATCTTGATTTGACGTTTCTGTCCGCCATTTTGAATAACTGTCAAATCCTAAAACTAGTCCGATTGGGTTGAAATTTTAGTATGTTGTAGCTGATGTCAAGACCTTTTCAAAACGTATATATGTTCCAGTCTACGTTAAGTATTTACCTAGATACAGAGGCTCAAAGTTTTAAATTTTGTAATACTCATATTTTGGCGGTCTTTATTTTTTAATATTCAATATTTGAAACCTAAACGAAATGCCTCAGTAACTATTAAAAATGGTTGAGACTTTTATTTTATATATTTATTTACTCTAACATAATTGAAAGAAATAAACGAAAAGCGCATTTAATTAATTTTTTATTTTTCATCTTTGCGAAAACAGTTTTTAAGATTCTCAAATAATGCACTGTTATAAACAAAAACATTACTTTTCTTATTGTTTGTTTGTTAGATCTCATCGTCTAACGATAGCGCTGTCTTTTTTGTGATGGTTTTGATAAAAGAAGCTCCCTGTAGTTCTGTAATGAAAATGTCAAAATTTTGAACTTGGAGTCCCTATATCCAGACAATCACTTGACCTAGGTCGGATTTTATATATGTTTTGAAAAGGCCTTGACATCAGCTAGAACATACTAAAATTTCAGCTCAATCGGATGAGATTTTTGTTTTGACAGTTATTCAAAATGGCGGACAGAAACGTCAAATCAAGATGGCGACCATACCATCTTGTAGATCTCGGTCACTTTATAGTAAATTTCCACAAAATTGGATAATTTTTAACCAAATACTTCTATAATAAAGCATTATAAAGACCATTATACGCAATTTTATAACATAAACCATGCGTTCTTAGGAAGATAATAGAGTAAAAAAAAATATTTTAATAGAAATAATCCACAAAATCGAAGTGGATTATTCTAGCCAGATAAATTTAGATTGGATTTGGGCAATTTACTACTCTGAAATCGATTTCGGAATTGCACCTTCAGATAACTTTTTCACGGAGCCGTTTTTTGACAAAATACCTATATTAGCATTTCATTGGCTATTACTGAAACTACAAGAATCCTTTTAGGGATCATTGTACCTTACTTGGTACATAACATATCCCTATATACTTTGACATTGTAGACCGGATCGGCGAAGCCCATCAATAAGTGCTAGAATTTATGAAAGTCTTAGGGACAGCAGAGTGCAAAGTCACCCCCCGAGTGCAAAGTCACCCGCAACGACGGTACTTAAAAAGTGTTAAAGTTACGAGGAAAAAAGTTAATCGCACCCCTTTTTTCTCAGTGTAGGTGCTTTTAGGTGATATTCAAGTAATTATGGTTCCTTGGAGATCAAATATAGTGCGTGCAATGAGGGAAGATTCTTGTGTGTGGCATACGGTATGCCGAGAATTTCGATTTACGCTAAGGGCAGGAAAAGTGTCGGAAGTGCGTCGGATAAAAGTATCGTTGTTTCAAAGTGGTAATGGTTACAACTTTCCTTCATTGTCTTTTTCATTGCACCAATTTACGTATCAACCGATTTGAGATATCGTTTAGCAGTGATTCCACGAGTATTTCAGTTGTTTCCAATCATTTTCGACAAGTAACTGCATAAGCACAGCTCTTAGTTATCCGGGACTTCGATATACGGCTGACAACAGTTAAATATCGAGCGTTGGTGAATTCAAAATTATTTTACTATAAGCATGGTAAAAATAGGGAAATCCGCAAGTCGTCGGGAAGAAACATTCACTTAGGGAAACACATCAACATCAACTATCTCCAGAGCTTTCGGCTCGGTCTTCAAGCCTTCATCAGTGGTCAAGTCTTGCAATCTTTCTCTGAGACTCGTCAAGGTTTTGGTCAGGATTATAACAGGGCATAACAGGAAACGGGGGCACTATCTTACAATGTCTTTTCACAATTTTTTGTAATATTTGGTACAATTTTATGTCTTTTTCTTCTTCTTGCGTTTTGCTGGGGTTTCTCTTTGTTAGCACTGGGCAGTCCAGAGGTGAAGAAACGGTTTTTGTGTTTGAAACTTTCGGATTTCCCTATTGTTGATTGTACGTCGGTTTATTTATAATTGTTGAAAAGTGATTATCTGAAAAATCACAAGATCTTGCGTTTTGTAAACGTTTTATAATTTTCAAAATTATACCAAATAGTATAATTTTTCTTTTTGATTTTCCTTTCTTATTTGAAAGATTGATACAATTTAGAATAAGTTCCTCCATAAGAAACAAGATCAGAGTGAGTACCGATTTCAGTTATCACTCCACGATCGATTACGCAGATAAGATCGGCATGTCTTACAGAAGAGAGTTTGTGAGTAATAACGATACAAGTTCGATCTTTACTGGCTTTGCTTAGAGCTCTCTGTATTAGTTTTTCACTGTCGGGATCCAAAGCTGAAGTGGCCTCATCTAGAATAATAACCTTAGGTTTACGGATTAGTGCCCTAGCTAGAGCAATTCTTTGCTTCTGACCACCTGACAGATGATCACCTCTAGATCCTACTGGAGTGTCGTAACCCTAAAACATAGATTTCACTATGAAAGAAATATTTGTATATAGATCATCTAAAGGATACCTACTAATGGTAGTTTCGAAATGAACTCAGAATGGATTTGAGCGTCCTTGGCAGCTTCGATAATCTCATCTATGGGTACCTTTCGAGAATTATCACCATAAGCGATATTCTCAGCTATGGTGTAATCGAAGAGAATGGGTTCTTGAGATACATAGCCGAATTGTGAACGAAGATCATACAGAGAAAAATCAAAGATAGACCTTCCATGTACGTCCAAACTGCCATCGAGAAGGTCATAGAACCTTAGCAAAAGTTGAACACATGTAGATTTTCCACTGCCTGATGGCCCAACAAGAGCCACAGTTTTTCTTTCTGCCACCTTAAATGTTATACCTTTCAGAACTTCCATTTCGGGACGTGAAGGATACCGGAATTTTACACAATTGTAATCAATAGATGTAGGAAAAATCTATAAAACAATGAAAAAGTTTTTTAGTTCTTCTTCACGAAGCATAATATTTTGCCTTACTAAATTATCTTTTCGTTGGTTTCCTGATGCGGTCGACATTGATCCTGGAATATTAGGTATTGTGTCCAAGAAGTTCATTATGTTTATTGCAGAGAATATTGCTTGATTGATATTTGGAAGATTATTAAGAACATACGCCATCATACTTGCTCCATAGAAAATAGATTCTGAAATCCTTTTGAGAACAATTAATATTATATTAATATTAATATATTAATATTACTTATATTATATAGAAGTGATAAATGCTACATACATTAAAGCATTTGTGAAGATAACCTCGCCACTTGTCACCAGTGGTCCAATGTATAAGAATAGTGCTCCATAACATAGGAAGCTAATGGTTGAGTTTAGGCTGTAAACTAAACCTCTATATTTTGTCCTATTCCTCAATTCTGCTTCGGCGATATCAATTTCTTGGTTAAACTTTTGAAGAAAGTGATGTTCTTGACCAAACGAAGCTACAGTTCGAATGTTCCTAATAGCTTCCACAGCAATTTTTGATGCATTTTCCAGGGTTTCATTTTTCTTAACACTATTTATATTTGCATATTTAGATTCTAATATGCCCACAATAACAATTATAGGAAATATCATGGAACATAGAAGCGCTAGTTTCCAATTCATTAATAATCCTATAATTATGCTTACAATAGCGGAAGAAGTCATTTGAAGTATCAGAGACAATTGGATACCGGTTGCTCTTTGAACTTTGTCACAGTCTGAGGACAGGCGAGCAGTTAGAGCTCCAGCATTATTGCCCTGCTCGTCATACCACACCAATTCTTGTCTTATTGCGGTCTCGAACCACCTAATTCTAAGTAGAGAACTTAATCGAACAGCAACCTTACCAAAGACATAAGTTTGAATGAGCGCTGCACAGCCAATCGTTACAGCTAAAGCAATATATTCCACCGTGCAGTACGTTGCAATATTGTAGATATCATCAATGTTAACCGTTTCAAAAGCTTTTAAATACTCAGCTAAAATAACACCACCTAATGGAATAAGGGATCCTATTAGTACAGATGTAAAGCATCCACCAATCAATAACTTCCAATCTTTAAAAAGCACTTTCAAAATCCTTTGTTTTACTTTCTTCTCTTCTTGCCGTTGTACTTGACGCACACTAACATTATTTGGTTTCACTGTATTAATAAATTCTTCAGACTGGTAATGTTTTTGTGATGTACCATTTAGATCTTGAGATATATCTTCTTGACTCTCGATAAAGAATTCGTAATAAATTCCTTTTCGATTCATTAGCACTTCATGAGTTCCTTTTTCCACAATTTCTCCTTGGTTTACCACAACGATTTGGTTCGCGTTTCTAATGGCCGATAGTCTATGAGATATAATAAGTGTGGTGCGTCCTTTCATGGCATTTCCCAAAGATTTCTGTATAATTCTTTCAGATTGAGTATCCATGGCTGATGTTGCTTCATCCAATAAAAGAATCTTTGGATTTTTTATAACTGCTCTTGCAATAGCAATTCTCTGTTTCTGGCCACCAGATAATTGAGCTCCATTTTCTCCAACTATTGTATCATAACCTTTAGGCAGTTTTTCAATGAAATCGTTACAATTTGCAATCTTTGCTGCTTTTTCAATTTCTTTCTGGGTCGCCTGCGGATTTCCAAATCTTATGTTTTCCGCAATAGTACCTGAGAATAGAACTGGTTCCTGATGAACTACACTGATTTGAGATCTCAAATATGCCGTATTTATCTCTTTAATATCTGTCCCATCAAGTAAGATTTCTCCCTACAATGAAAAACGTTCTTATAAAAGATATAAATATACTGGGGTAAATAAACCGTTACATCGGTAAAATTTCTTGACAATTATTCATATTAAGTACAGTAAGTAGGGATCTCAGTGGCGTAATAGGCAAGATCCGTTGGGTTTTGGGCGGATGAGTTCTCTAACTTGACTCTCACAGTTGTGAGTTCGAGTCCCGCCCGGTGCAAACAATTGAATGTTTAGAAAAAGACATTTTCACTGTGATATAACATAATAAAAGTGCACCGTCTCTGCCCAGAAACTGCGGGAGCACGTAAGAAGTATCCACACTGCGAGAAAAGCGCTCCTTGGCGGTTTACACATGGACACTTAGCAGGTTCTTCCAACACGGGATCAACAACAATATAGCATAAAATTATTACATTCTAACAAATATCCCGATACGATTAATATAGAATAAATAATAAGTACAGAAAGTAAAGAATTCAATTTTTCGGAATCGACAGTCGATACTATCGAAAAAATGTTATCATGTCACCCATGTTTTTGCTCCTGATTGAATTTCTGAAATATCATTTTGCGATTGGAAGTATTTCTACTCGCAGAAACATAAAAAAAATGAATATGATCAAGAAAATTATTTTTATGAATGACCAACATAGAAGTGTGAAACTTCTCGTGACGATTTATAACACAAAATGCAGTCTGATGTTGTTGAATCAATGAATAATGACTGCAAACATTTACGAAATCAAACGGAGCTGAGGATGAATTTCACCAAAAAGCACCGAAAAGGGTAAATTGAATAAACAAGGAAAAAATCCTGACTGCAAAATATATATAGGTCACATTAAATGAGGTTGATTAGGAAACGACTAGCTGTATAAATTCGGTTATTTGATGAATTGCAAAACCCACAAATATCCATACATATCATAAATATCCAAAACTCGATATATATGCATCCGGCACCATTTAGATTAGATCATTAAGAAAAGTTGTGTCAGTCTTCCGTCTCAAATTTATCTAAACTTAATTGTAATATATGTTGTGATGTTGAAAAAAAGAAGAACAGTGTAAAAAGTATAGACATATAGAAAAAGTTTAAGAAGGAATAGGTTGTTATTTTTGAATTTCATGAAATTTGAAATTGAGCAAAATTTGGTGAGATGAACCTGAACACAACTTAGGTGATATTCTTAAAAATTTCACTTAATATTGGCACGAGAATAACAACACTAACACAATCAATCATTATTCGTTTAATTACAACTTGAAGATTTCAAGAATTTTCTAAAGTATCCAAATTTAAGCAAATCGCACAAAAATTTCAAACGGCGAATTATCAGGTGATACGTAAAAGTGGCCGATATGTTTATCATTAGGGGAATTCTGTAACAATATGACCATGTGATATATTAAATTTTCATGAAAAGTTTCGGAAACAGGACAATACTAAATGCCGGTGAGAATTTAATGACCAGCGCAAAGCTTTGCACAAAAAAAATTATTTTAATTTGTCGTAAAACTTTGTCAGACTGATACACAATTCGTCCATTTCGGCTACCTTTAAAAGTCATGCAAAATTTAAAGAAGTCGTTGGAACCGTTTACTAAAAAGAACTTTAAAAATATGGATTTCAAGGGAATAAGGGGGTGGAAAAATTACTCTAAATAAGGGATATTGGGGTAATAGTAAACATGAGGTAATTGTAAACACTGATTTTTATGTCTACATTACTTGGACTTAAGTGACTTAAGTCAACCATTTCTTCGGTGGACAATGATCCCTATAATCTATCTTATGAATTCGTACACTGAGAGAAATCCGAAAAAGTTAAAATAACATCCCGTAAATGTTAATTTTACCCTGCATTATTGATCCGAAATCGTTGTAAATGTTATGCTTCTTAGGTGTATTATGGGTTAAGGTTACACTTTTTCATGTTAATTTTACACTTAATAAGGTGTAAAATTAACATTAAAAAATGTTGATATATTTTTACACCCAAAAAGTGTTAAAGTTACGAGGAAAAAAGTTATTTGCACCCTCTTTTTTTTCTCAGTGTAGGGTGAAGTCTACACTTATGGACGTTATACACTTATGAACAAAGTGCAAAAATTTTAAGTCCTTACGTAAAATAGATTTCAAAAATTCATAAAATTATTAGTTTATGATGTGATTAACAATTTTTTTTGAATTCTCGAAATATGTTTAATGTAATACAGTACAACCCCGATAGAGTCAACGCATTTGATTCTTGTATATCTGCAATATTCTAAGTTAAAAATAGTTGTTCATACTATTTCACTCGTTAAAAATTTTCTCATGTTCTTACTTAACAAAATTAGTTTAAAAGTTTGACATTAAACCTGAAATTTTATAGATTTTTTACGGTGTTTAAAATTTTTAGGAGTCGACACTATCGGAATCGTACTGTATCCTAAGATTTTTGCAAGTTGTCCGTAAGTGTATAACATCCATAAGTGTAGACTCCACCCTATATGTCCCGTGCTCTAAAGACAAATATGATTAAAAAAAAAAAAATATCGCAGTGTTTACGACTACCCCACGTTTGCTACTGCCCCAAGTTCCCGTAATGTGTTCTAAGAGGGGACTACCGAAGACCGAAAGTTGATATCCCCCTACGGTTTGCCAACTAGCCCGACAACAATTTTAATAAAAGCGGATTATATATACTGCTATTGACTTACAATCATGGTAAAGACTCTCAGACAATTGAAAAGTAATATTTTAAAAATATAGATTAAATTACGCATACTTAATCAATTCATTATAAACTGATTAGGACCAAGGTAACCGAGGTTTAAATCTTAAGGCTTTTCTATAACCTTTTTTCCTTGACCAAATTGGTTGATAAAAATAATTCCACTAGAGTGGTTGAACTTTGATCCTTAAAACACAAATTTTTGAATTTTTCAATCAGAGATGTATGTGGATGAAACGTTTACCTAAGAGCTATTTCTAAAACTTATTCGAATATAAAGAAAAATTGTTGCGGCCTTTCTAAATAAATAAAAAAAAACATTTTTTTTTGGGACAAGGTTGGTAGAAAAAGGTGGAATAAAAACGAATTGTCTATGAATCCCTTTTTTCTGTGAAATCGAGGAATTGTAAGGTAACCTAAACTTCTAAATAAAATACCATTAACAGGTTATTTCTTAACAGTTTACAGATAAGAAACAATATATACTGAGTTATCAGGAACAAAATACATCAATGAAATGTTCCTTGTAGGAAATTTGCAAAATGAATATCCGGAAGTATTAAGCTTTCATAAACCATTAAAACTAAAATTCTATATTTTCCTAATACCTTGTTAGTATCGTAAAACCGTTGCAGTAGTTGAAAGATTGTTGATTTTCCACTTCCTGAGCGACCAATTAGAGCCACACTTTCTCCACGTTTGATGGCTAGACTTATTCCTTTCAAAACTTTTACATTTTTTCTTGAAGGATATTGAAAGTGTACGTTTTTAAACTCAATATCACCATTCAGATCTTTAACCATTCCATCAATACTGAAAGGATTTATTGTTGATGCTTGGTCTATGATTTCACAGATATGACTTGCAACACTAATTGCAGAGGTTATAGCTTCGAAACTTGGTACAGTTACAGTAAGATGCTGAGCACCACTAGCAAGAGCAAAAACAATTGTTTCTATTGAAACAGAATAGTAAGTCCTTTGTGCTTCCGGTAGGTGAAAATCTTGTACCATTAAATATATTCCAATAAAAAAGGCCAATCCTAATACAGTATATGCCAGAAAAAACATAATCCCGCTCTGGAGGCCACTAAAGAAATTTTTCTTGATGCTGAATTTTTCAGCGATTTTTATACTTTCACTGTATCTCAATGATTCTTTTTCCTCTCCATTATAAGCGATAACTGTTTGGATGGACTTAAAGACTTCCTCTGCGATAGATCCGGCTTTAGAATAACCTTCTAATTCTCTTTTCGCAAGTCTTTTCTCAGATTTTCCAATTAAAATAGAAGAAACAATTAAGAGTATCATATATGAACCCCCAACTGTTAATGTTAATAACCATCCTGTCATTGTGCATATTATAATTTGGAAGAAAAATATTGAGAGCATATAACATGCAGTAATTAATTTTTCTCCAATGGCATCTTTTATCAAATCTAGATTTCCATTGATTTTACTGGTAAAATCTAGGTTTTTCTTGCAATCGAACCAAGTGATATCTTGACTCAAAACAGAATGAAGCAAAATCTTTTTGATCCTCATTGTTTGCTTCAAAGCCACAAAGTTTATTGTGTAGACTGTACCTGACATAATTAAGACCACTGCCAGGAATAACAACATACTTAAGTAAAAGTGTGCCCATATATCTTCATTTAGAGCTGATACTATTTCAGAGCTTGTTGCATTATTTAATATATTTCCGCCTCCAAACAAAGGTAGTAGAGTAACCTGAATTTTTGTCGTATTGGACGTAGTTCGATCTATAATAATGCCAGTTATTTCTGAAAAACTTCTTGAATACAGTGGAATAGAAGCTGCAACTAAAAACGTTAGCAATATCGCCAAGCCTATAATGCACTTTTCGTATAGTGTAGTGAAACGAAACTGAAATTGGAAACCGAGGATATTAATAGGTGCTAAACCAAACCCAATATATGTATGTAATACTCACTAAACTGCGAAATCCATTTAAACAGGAAAGGGCTTTCAATCCACTCTTATGAATTAAAAATTTCATTTTTTTTTTCAATTTACAAAGTGAAAAAAATCTGTTTTACAGAATAATACACTAATATTATGTTTAGCTGGGAGAGTTGGTGAGCACTGATTGATGTATTTTAATGTTACTTGGCTACCAATAAAACTGTGTCTTTTTAATGGTTAAGTAAAACAAGATGTCTATGTCTTTTTGTTAAAACAAAATTGTTTGTTGTGAAAAATCTTAAATGTATTGCAAATGTTTCATGAGCATTTTTTTTAACTACATTTTATATAACTGCAAGCGTTAAAATCATCAGGCAAGCTTTTTGACGGATATAATATCTGTGATTTTTTTTCTTTTTTATAGGCATATTAATTAAGATTCTTAACAATTTCAGCTACTATAATCCTCACTAAATTCTGTGTCTTCCGATCAGAACCAAAGTTTGACAAAATGTGTTTGGATACTTCCTTATCACGAATATAAAAAAAAATCAACTTAATAACATACAAAATGAATTTTAAAAAATAGAATACATTTTGGTCTACATTACCCATATTAATCTTTCGGTCAATTCGTATTAAATTCTAGATACAATTTTCGTGTAAATACAAAACATTTTATTTATATTTCCCCTTTCATTTTTCATTGGATTAACACAATATATCGAATTTGCATGTAATCCGAGTTTGTTCACGTTAGAAATCTCACCAACAATAAGCTGATTTACATCTATCTCTAGTTTTTTTTTAAAGTATAATGAAAATCAGAATATTTGGCAAAACATACGTCCAAAGTTTTGTTAGTTATTTACACTTTTCTGTTTTACTGCTTCCAATATTCTTCTTCCCAAAAATACACCGCACAATCAATTTTTATTAGTTTGCGAGGAGACTTGTTAGAAATTTTAACATCAAAACCATTAAGAATCTTATCTACAACAAGCTAATCCTGCCCTATCACTAGTTTTTTTTTGGTTTTTATTGTATGATCTTAAAGAAATATATAAAAGAATTAATGAGAAAAGGAAATAGTTTTCTTGTTATATAGTCAGTTAAAACTATTAACAATGCCAAACAGTTTTTTAAATGTATACCACACTTGTTATTGGAAACATTTCAGTTTGACATACGACATAGTTCAGTAAAGTGAGAACATGGAGATAATTCAGATTTTGTTGGATAAAAGTTACTAAATACTCTAACGGCAGGCAGATTCAACCTGAACCACGAAATCGTAGACTTTATCCACAGGAACAAAGAGGTATACTTGTGTCTGGTAAGGGCGACGACGCAGCTTATGCGATACCAAGAATTTTCCTATTCACAGAGCCGGCGGCTCATCATGAAGTGTGATTGGTAATTGGTACCACGTTGGCAATAAATTAGAAATTTTTAAGCTTCCGTCCTTCTCTATTTTCTACAAAGACTTTGTCTTCTTAGTCTTTCAAACGCATATATGTAGCCCTCCCGAAGTATAGGGCTTAAGTGTAAAATTTGCGCCCAAGCAAGTATATTCAGAATTTATGCCATAAACGGGCATATGGGGCTGTGGAGGACCCAAAAACGTATTGTGGGGGTAAGAAGGGGGGGGGGGTGTCGCGAATATTTTACTACTTTTACTTACTTATTTTTAAAGGGAACAAGGCTTGATTGCACTGTAGTCTAGAAGATAGACAAAACAATTGTGAAATTAAATGAAATATTTGTAGAGCGTAGATTTTCTCTTAAAAATATGCGAAAAATTTGTATATCAATGTAGCCCCACTTCCCCCTTGTGTCTGGTAAGAGCGGTAAGGGCGACGACGCAGCTTATGCGATATCAAGAATTTTCCCATTCACAGAGCCGGCGGCTCATCATGAAGTGTGATTGGAACCACGTTGGCAATAAATTAGGAATTTTTAAGCTTCCCTCCTTCTCTATTTTCTACAAAGACTTTGTCTTCTTGGTCTTTCAAACGCATATATGTAGCCCTCCCGAAGTATAGGGCTTAAGTGTAAAATTTGCGCCCAAGCAAGTATATTCAGAATTTATGCCATAAACGGGCATATGGGGCTGTGGAGGACCCAAAAACGTATTGTGGGGGTAAGAAGGGGGGGGGGGGGTGTCGCGAATATTTTACTACTTTTACTTACTTATTTTTAAAGGGAACAAGGCTTGATTGCACTGTAGTCTAGAAGATAGACAAAACAATTGTGAAATTAAATGAAATATTTGTATAGCGTAGATTCTCTTAAAAATATGCGAAAAATTTGTATATCAATGTAGCCCCACTTCCCCCTTGTGTCTGGTAAGGGCGGTAAGGGCAACGACGTAGCTTATGCGATACCAAGAATTTTCCCATTCACAGAGCCGGCGGCTCATCATGAAGTGTGATTGGAACCACGTTGGCAATAAATTAGAAATTTTTAAGCTTCCCTCCTTCTCTATTTTCTACAAAGACTTTGTCTTCTTAGTCTTTCAAACACATATATGTAGCCCTCCCGAAGTATAGGGCTTAAGTGTAAAATTTGCGCCCAAGCAAGTATATTCAGAATTTATGCCATAAACGGGCATATGGGGCTGTGGAGGACCCAAAAACGTATTGTGGGGGTAAGAAGGGGGGGTGTCGCGAATATTTTACTACTTTTACTTACTTATTTTTAAAGGGAACAAGGCTTGATTGCACTGTAGCTGAGATAGACAAAACAATTGTGAAATTAAATGAAATATTTGTAGAGCGTAGATTCTCTTAAAAGTATGCGAAAAATTTTTTATATCAATGTAACCCCACTTCCCCCTACGATTATTCTTTTTCTTACAGTTTACTTAATCTCCAAGTACCAATTTTGCTCTATCAGCTCACACACTTTTTTATATCTTTTCGCTCTTTAATTGATCGTCGAAAATTTGTTGGGAAATTAATAAGTTGCATGACTTTGTAAAGTATGAAGTTTATAACACTAAGCTTTGGGATGAAAAGTGCAATTTCAGTAAAGATTCTGAAAGAAAAATTAGTGAGTTTTTCAATATTAACACATAAATAATCTTTAAGACTACTTTATTACTACTACACGGCGTTATCACACTTGCACATTAAAATTTTAATGTGATTCACATTAATTGTTGCTTGTGAGCGTCTAAATATGTTATTTGTGTCTTTGAGTCATTTAATATTTGGGGTTTTTCTATTTATTGATAAAGAAGTGGACTTGGCCTGCAAAAATAAGTTTAAATTTACCTAAAGCACACATATTTATCACATTAAAAAATTAAAGAGAAAATCGCATTAATTTTTCGCATTAATGCTATAAATCAATTTATATCAAATTTTGCGGGCCAAGTCTACCTTTTTATCAACAAATAGATCAAGTTTTGAAAATAAAATGATTCAAACACACAAATTACACATTTGGACTCTCACCACTGACAATTAATGTGAATCATATTAAAATTTTAAAGTGCAAGTGTGATAACACAATAAGACTACTTTAAGACGACATTTTACCGCAAATTCTCAAAATAATCAATATATGAAATTTAGGTATTTTTCAAAATCAAAATCGAAAACTTTTAATCTTATCTTTTGTTTTAACAATTCTAAAGATTTTACAGTTTTGCAGAAATATATTCAGAGCTATTAAACTCCTCTTAAACCTCCTCTAGTTAAATCACTGATTAATTTAAATTTTTATAAGAAAATAATGAGGTATCAGCCAACAATCTCAAAGTTTCGAATATTTGGGATGTTGTATCTCACATTTTAAGAAATATCTAGATTCCAACATTTAATTTCATTTTTTTTACAATTTATTTTTATAAATTCAAATATACGTATATTCATTCAGAATAAAACGACAAAAAAATTTGCTTTAATTCTTTTGTCGACATAAAATATGATATAAAATCTATTTGCCATAGTGAGCACGCAGAAGCTCTGAAATATGGTTGTTGGAATAGTTGCTAAAAAAAAGTCAAACGAGCATCTGATGATACTTAGTGTCAAAAAAAGACATACTTATAAAGAATAAACTTTGTAGTACTTATAAAGAGAGTGTGATATATAATATAAATGCAAAATAAATAACAATTTTTCCAACAGCAAATAATGTTCAGGTCTGGTCAAATCTTGTTATTTTTAGCGATAAATTCCCCAGGTCATTTTTATTATGCGTAAAAAAGACAAAGGACATCCGGTAGACTAAATTTGAATATAAAACAGAGAATTTTCTTATATCAATAGATTAAACGAAGAAATTATACAGGAAATCCAATGATTTTTTCCATAAGTTATTTTCCAGAGACCGCAAGTGAACAGTATAATGTGGTCTTACGCAGAATGAATTGGTGAATTGAAATTGCGTTTGTTGAAATGGAATAACTTTTCTTTTCATTTTTCAAGTGCTCCTCATTAACATAAACAACTACAAGGGATGTGATGCTTTTGTGCTCGACTGATCTTTTTTTTCGCTAAGCAATCAAAAACAGTATGTGAAAAGAAAACAGGTATAGTCTCATGAATTTTATTGTTGTTCTTTAATACTTTCTTAAATGTACTCTTTCAGTGATTCTTTTTAGTAAAAATAACATTAGAGTAATTAAATGTTTTCAGAACTTAAAGTAAAATGGGGTAATTCGGAAGCATTTATAATTCGTAAATTTGAGATTTCTTCAGTATTTAAGAAGGGCAAAAAGACCACGAACAGTGTAGGGCTTGTCTTTATGGTTTCCTCTCTCTTTTCGCACATCTGAAATACTGAAGAAAAGAAATCTTAAAGTTCCGAATTAGCAATAATTCCTATCCCATTTTACACTATATCACAAGTGATTTAAACTTCGCTAAATGATGAAATTTTAATGTAAGTTGAATTTCGAGACTAATGGCTCCGGCACAAATTTTAGATCAAGAAAATTTTAAAAAGCTAAAATTCACATCACTTCCTTTCTTAACAGCATATCATATGGCTATCCTGCTCTTTCTCAGTGTTTTTCTTCTTTTGAATATCACGTCAAATTACATTTAGTTCATTCTAATTTTGAGACCGAAATAATAGGATAAGACTTATGCAAATGTTTTGAGAAAGAAAGGGAAGCGAATTTTGATTTCATGAAATTATACCGAGCAAAAAGGTGTGGCGAAGGCATAAAGGATCATTTCCAGGCAATTTTATCGCCAACTGAACTTGGAATCGAACTTGCATTCCATTCCGAGTTGCAAGCTTTCCAAGGTTGCCTGTAAAGAATCATACGTATCTAAGCTTATTTGGGTTTATCATTGGTGTCTTTTTTTTCCAGAAAAACTAGAATTGTTTTCAAGGATCCTTATTAACCTTGCTGTAGATATAGCCTATACATCAAGGTCAGAAACATAACGTAAGAATTCGAGCATTAAAATTAAGCTCCAATTAAACGAATCTAGACGTATTAAACACCACATTTTTCTGATTTAGTTACCTTCCCTGATCTTCTTTTTTACGCCAGTAATAGACCTTTTTCTATGTATTTACTTTGTCTGATCTGCCTGATACTCCTGTTATTTCTTCAGAACAGCAAAGTACTGCTCAGACTGATCAGATTCCTGGGTAGAACTCTCTAACTATTACCAGGAAAGTGATAGGTTCACTATGTTGCAAAAGCAAGGATAATGTATTATTTAATAGAAAAGAATTCTAGAATAGCTCTAAAAATGCGTTAAAATCAAGGTTAAAATGAATATTTTCTATTTGTTTTCAACAAAGTCTCATAAATTAATCAATTCAAAATACAAGTGAAGCGACCACTTATGAATTTCGTACTCGTCGATTTTTTGCGATGAAGTGCGAGTAACAAGGTAGTTCGCATTTGTAGCTCTATCCAGCAAGAAAATGCGTTATAATAAATCCAATAAATCAAATATCTTGCAGACATATGGTCCTTAAGTAAACAAACAGCAGTTGTCCTTTGCCATTTTGTATTCAGATTATTGCCCAAAAGTATACTACTTATATTATATTTTTAATTTAAATGGAATTGTGTTCACACGATTTCTCTTTAAGGAGAATTTAGAGTGAAGGAGGGCTACATTATATGATTTTTAAAATAAATAATATAGATGTGTGAAAGTATAAATCACTAAACAACGAAATAATTTTGCTAACTTTTCAAAGATATTTTTAACAATAAAGGTGCTAAGTACATATTTTGTATTGTTTTTGTGTTTGAAAAAAAGTCGTTTTGGAGGTTTTTTGAATTTTTTTTTTAAATAAAAAATGCCTTTTTAAATTCCAATTATAAAATCAGCACAATAACACTTGCGTCAAATATATTTTGAAGCTTTGTTTTCGGTAATAGACGACATTTTTATTTAAAATTCAAAAATTATTCTTTTTAAAAATGTGAGTTCCAAAAATTTTGAGTTTTATTAGTATTATTTCATTAGTATTATGAAGTACAACATTCCCTGAAAAATTGAACTTCCAATTTTGAGATTAACTGATTTTATTTAATTTTAAAAGTGTTGTTAAATTTTAATAATTTAAAAAAAAGAATGAACACGCAGAAGTTGAAGTTCTCCTTATCAGCGAATGTAAGATTCAATGTTACTGACAAACAGTGAAAAAAATCAAAATTTTTAAGACTGGGATTTTTGAGAAAAATTGTTTTTGTAATAAAAAAAAAAGTTCAAAACGCTATTATAAAAAAAATCAAAATCGAATATATTGTTTTAAATAGAACACAATTATCTTTCAAATAAAAAAGTCAGCTCGTTCTCAAGATAACACATTTTAAAATTTTTGCTAAGAATCGCAAGTGAGAAATAAAGCGCCAGTTACCATCTTTGACACCCTGTATCTGGGTCCAGGAATTTTATTTGGCAAAAAAAAAGTATATTATTTTTGTGTAAATTTTAACAAATGCAAAATGCAAAATCATCTAAGGCCATGAATGAACGATTTTCGTTTTTCTTGCCAGAATTGAGGTCGATTGGACCTTGTGATACTCCTATATGTAAAAACGAAGACTTTCATTATTACTCTGACTCGTTATTGAGCCATTATTGAGTGAGTGTATCAGGAAAAGGACTACTAAATAATAATGTCTTAACATCGTAACTTCCATAGACAAAGTATTAATTTTACACATGAAGTAAATAAGAAAGATATAGGGGAAAGTGCTCTCCCTTCTAACATTCATGCCTTCGAATAATGTGAATTTTCTTTTAGTTTTCCTAAGAGACTTACAAATTTCTATTAAATATTAGTTGGTCTATCATCAATTGTTGATAATACCACGATAATTTAGTGAAAATTTCTTACGAAAAATAAAAGAAATTCACATTATTCGAAGGCATGGACGTCCGAGGGGAGAGCACTTTCCTCTACGGTTCTTAAGTAAGGCGATATATTTTATTTTTTAATAAAAATGAAGTCTATTAGATATAATCGACTTATTTTTTACTTTTCACATGATAAAAATAATTTGTGGAGTTGAAATTTAAAATTACGTTTATTGTTACCCGGTACTCCCATTATACGCACAAGTGTGTGATATTATACATACAATATAGTATATGAGGATTTCCTGTACATTTGGATTATGACATTTGATATATGCTTTTAATGGAACAATGAACAAAGATTTTAGAATGAACAAATTTTATTAAAATTATTTACTTGACTTTTTCCATTAGAACAAATTTTTCACATCACCAAATGCAGATGTAGAAACTTTTCACTTTACCGCACTTTCTTTAAATTCCACACATAAATTTAGTATAATGTGTCCATGGAGGATATTGCGAAAATACAAATGGAATTTGAGTATGTAAGAAATAAGAGAAATTTGCAAACGCACTTTCCTCACGAGCAAACTTTGGATCGTCAAAAACCAAGTTCTTTTCCGTGTAATAGAGGGTGAATATTTGAGTTACATTATTTAGTAAAATAACAGCAAACTTTTCCTAAATAATTTAGAAAAAACAATAGCGAAGGTTAGTTCGCGGACTGCTCGAACTCAGATGTTTTAACACGCTACAATTTTCCTGCACAATTGTGTTATAGTTTATAAGAAGTATATAAGTGACTCAATTAAAGAAAAAATGGCTTCAAATTTACGAGAAATTTAAAATTGTCACTAAAAATGTTAAAGGGTTTTGCGACTTTAAAGATCAAACTCAACTTTGCAGACATTTCATGTCTTATATTGTTACTTTCAATATTTTTGGTAATTAAAAATTCATATTACGTCCTTGTAAAATTGATTTAAAACTGGAATGTTGACACAAATATTGGGACCATTTACCACCGCACCGTTTACGTGATTTGATAGAATTAATAATGTAATAAAATGCGACTTCACAATATTATTGTTTTATATTTCAGTATTACCCTAACAAAGAAGGGGCTTGTTCAAAGATCTTATGGGGAGACAAAAAAATTCACGTTTTTATGTCTATGACAACATTGGCAGCAATTCAATTTACTTTTATTTGTAAAGAGCATTCCATGTTAATCGAATGAATTTAAATAGACTCGTTTTAAAGATGCTTGACGACAAAAAGAGAGTTTTCTTTGTCGTGTCGTGTTTTTTTTTCTGCAAGGACATTTTCTATCAAATACAGTTTCACTTGACACACATAAGAGGATTTTCGTAGAAAGGACACCAAAAAGTCAACTCTTTGCTATATCTTTTCGCATTTACTGAGCAATTTAATGTATAAATTGACCATACCAATGATTATTTTCCGAGGAATCTAGCACAAGAAAACAATATGTCTAAATTCTTTCCTATATAGAAAAGAAAAGGACCTGGATTTTGTTGCCTCTTCACAGCAATACAAAGAACTTCCGGTTGACTTAGTGACCCTCTTTACTTTTTCTCCTATCATTCGTATTCCCGAGATTGGACTTTGCCAGCAAATATATAGGCTATATAATATATCGCCACATAATTGGTACCCAAAGTCCCAGCTTCTCGTCGTTTTTAGTGGAATTTACGACATAAGATTTTCTTAATTGCTTTCATGTGTTATCCACACATTTAATAAATGCAATAGAGGAAAAATGGAAACACCTCTTTGTACCAATGAATGTGCAATTTGTCTAGAAATAAATGACGACTGGGTTTTTTTGGTCAGCAAAAGAAATAATCAGTAAAAAAAACTAATTTGATCAGTGGTTAATTTAATAACTTTCTAGACAATTACACCATGACGTACATTTTGGCAAAGGGAACGCAAATGGCTTAATTCTTCGCAATGCAGTCCTTCTATATATGTTCTTCAGACTTAGGATTATCCGTGACTTAACTCAGGGATATAGGGCCATTGAGGGACCTCAGTGGATAAAGTAGTATTTCTATGACTGTCAGGTTTCGGGTTTTGAGCCTGGGCAGCTGCAGATTTTTCATCTATCTTTTTAGTCTTGAATTTGTACAGCGAATGAAAGAGAGGTTGATCGAGTTTTGACGAGTTTCGACTTGCATAGTTCAGTCGAATACAAGTACATATTCACTGTCCAGATCCACAAACCGAGGATGATCTACCATGATGTAAGGCGGTACTGTATTTACCGCTTTGGGGTTAAGATAAAACAAGGAGAATGGGAAGTGCACAATAGGCCTAAATAATTTGCCTAGATGCAGCAGTTCCGATTCCGAATGGAATATAACCGATCTATAGACAAATCTTTGTAAAATCTTAATCTTAAGGACCATTGATCAGATCAAAATTTGAATAATCACTGCAATCTTTTGTTGTTCAGAAATATTACATTTTTGGGGTATAAACTAAACCTTTTCTGAAGTCTACACTTTAGACGTTTATGCCTCCAGAACACTTTTAAGATCAGGAAAATTTCATGAAAGCAAAATTCATAACCTCTTTTCTTTCTCAAACGTTTTGCAAAAGTCTATACCACTTTTATGCACTCAAATTTATTTTTTTCAAAATGTTTAAGAGGAAAAAAAGAAGAATTCAGAAGAAAGACTTGGGCGCTATAAAAAAATTAAATTATGAAGGAGAGTTGTATTCGATCAGGACAACGTCAGGTCTTACACATCTTTGTACAACTGAAGTTGCGGGGACTTAATTGGGATATGTCAGATTATATCATCTCTTCTTGATTTTACAAAACTTCATAAATTAAGTCCGAGTTGCGAACACCCCGAGTTCCACGCATTTCAAGGTCACCTGTAAAGAATCTCAGCTACCATAAGCTTATGTTGGCTTATCACTGATTTTTTTTATAGATTTACAAAATCTGAAGATCATAGCACCTGGATGTTTAAATTTGATACTGTAAGTTATGCCTCAAGATGTGGGATAGCATTGAAATAGTGTACCCCTTCAACTCACAATAACCTGAGGTTTTGATATATCAGTCCAAAAAAAACCCTTTTCCTCCTTCAGATTCCTTATCGATTCATCACTTGAGAATGTTCTGATTTCACTCAAATCTTTAAGGTTCTTGTTCAATTTATTTATACGTGAACTAATCGATATTCAAATATATTCTCTGCACGTATACAAGTCTGTATGAAAACCTAAATATTTGGGGGCTTTCCAACAAAATAGCTGTCCATATGAGAATGCTATCTAAGTAAATCCAATTTGGCTCATCCAGTGAATTGGAAACACTTCTGTTTTTTTCTCGATTTTCAAAAAAGTGTGAAAACCATAAACGTGCAAAAACTTTTAAATATTCTAAAAACATATTCCATGGGTAATTTGGATAATTCAAATGGTAAATACTGTAAAGAACCGGCGAATGTCAAAGTTCTCACAAAAAAAATAGGGTGGCAAAGCGTCCCAGTGTTCTAACGCGTCAATTAGATACTATACCTTGCTTTCGCATCATTTACCGGCAACTAATTCTCAACTCTAAACCGATTCATAACCGGTTGGAACCGGTTCAGACTCGTCAGAAATTTTAAGACTTTTCAGCGAACCCTAGTATAATACCATTCGGTTGAGAAAATGTGCTCTATAGCCTTCTAGAGAATTTTAAATCTTTGACCTTGAAAATCTGTTATTGGGAATGATTCAACAGGATTTTTCTATATGGACGAAATGTCCATATAGGACTGAGTTATACTTCTAGAGTGTCAATAAATCGAGGAATTATATTAATACTGCTCTACTTGTGAAATTGGAGCAGTAAAAGCAACGGGTGGCAAGCAGAGGGTTAGTTGTCAACAAGATTAAAAAGTTAGGATATATTTACTTAAGCGTGTCACTTAAGGAAGGAAGACAATATATTTTACCGTTTGAGCTTCAAACTAAAGATCGGTAGGAAGTAAAAAAAAGTGGATTACAGTAGACTCTCGCAAATTCGGCTCTTTTAAGATCGGGATACTTTTTAATTCGGGCAGCGGTTACATTTGAAAAAAGTTTGTTGTCATTTTTCAAGTTTGATTATGATTATCAAATGAATCAAATATGCTCAAATTTGGCATGGTTTGTCTTAGTTTTGATGTGATTTTGCATTATTGAGGGATTTTCATGCAATTTGCGTTATATATGAATGTGTAAACTCAATGCACATGAATAAAAAATCGTTGCATTTCAAAAAGTTTGTCGCCCGAATTTCTGTCTAATTCGGCTGACATTTCGGTCCTATATGGCTCCGGCACACCTTTTAGATCAGGAAAATTTCATGAAGTTGAAATTCGGATCCCTTTCTTTCTCTCATGTTTGGCATATGTCTGTCTCATTTTCTCGCACTCTTCTTCTTCTTTTAAACATCACTCCAAATTCAATTTAGCTCAATCGAATTTGGTATGTGAAAGAATGAGATAGTCATATGCAAAATATGTGAGAAAGAAAGGGTTTCGAATTTCGACTTCATGAAATTTTCCTGATCTAAAACGTGTGCCCGTGCCATATATGCCCGAATTTGAGAGAGTCTACTGTATATTATTTTCTCTTTGAATTCGAGCAATAAAATGTCCTCTCACCATATTAAAAGTATAGTAAGTAGTTGCAATACAGTATATTGTTGTGAAAATCGTTAAATTGAAAATCACTGAAAAAGCAAAAATAAGAATAAAATGAAAATAGAGAATATATAATCTTTTCGCATGCAGACATATATAACTGTTAAGCGATTTAAATTATGGAGTTTAAGGATTTGGCTGTTTTTTTTTTCAAAGAATAAAAAAATATAAATCACAGCTGTACCTACCGCTATGTAAATAAATTTATCTTCACACGAAATAACACTAAATTATAAATGAAAGCAAATAATATATGTACAGTTCAGTACAGTGAAAAATCGTGTGATAAAGTTCAGTAAAAAAAAACGTGAAACTCTTAAATAAATACTGCAACCATTATAAAACAACATATTAAAAAAAGCTCACTTTTCAAATAAATCGGTAACAAACCATATAAATTACTTTTGATATTACTTCCTCATGTCGTGGGAGGAGCTGTAAAGCTCCGTTTTGTAAATAAGACTAATTATTTTATTAATTGTAATTCTTGGTAATTCTAAACACGTTTCATACTTCTTAACACATCATGCTTAAAATGTACATTTCACTGCAAATTATTTCAATTAGGATTTTCACTCTCGCTTTCCTTATTAAATTAACACTTAGAAATGAGAATTATTATTCTCAGTGCATAACTAAACTTATGTGCGTTCTCCACAAAATATCTCCAATTTCGTTTAAATTAATGTTTAATTAATCATACTTGATAAGTGATGTTAACACTTGTTGGACAAAAAAATGTTTAGAACCTTTTGAAAGACAGTTATTGTTCTTTATGATAGTCAAGACATTAAAGGGACAGATAATCCTAACCGGCTTATGTAGGTGAGATTCTTAATGTGAGTTAACTCGAAATGTACGCAAATTCGATTTAGAGCTGAAGTTGGGGGACGTCATTCAGTTATATCAAATCAAATTCGTGAAATTATGCAAATTTTCTATTTAAACCAAAATATCAAGGATTTGGATGGACTGGCAGAAAAGTGATATATTGCTGAAATGTAGACCAGAATGTTCTCTATAATTTTGCCGTAGAACTTGATCACAGCGATTAATCGGAAGCCAAGATAATCGAGGTTGTTTGTTTCTGAACTCGTTTTTTCGACCAGATCGGCCCATGTGTTCATTTTTTGAACTTCAACTATATCAAAGAATTATTATATTTTGTGAGACTTTCCATTTACAACCCCATTTTAAGTGTCTTGGTCGAGTAGAAACAGTCAAATTGGAATCTTATTGGTATCAAAGCGTTATTATGGGAAAAATCAATTTTTTCACACTTAAATGGCAAAATCGGACAGACGGCGTAGTCTGAGCGGAAAATGATATATGGACGAAATGTAGAGACAAATGTCCTCTACAATTATGTCGAAGTCATCATCAAAATCCGTTCAGCGACAGTCGAGATAATTGAGGTTACGTGATATTGGAATTAGTTTCTCGACTGTGGCGTCCCTGGTGTTGGTCCCACGAAGTTTAAATGATCTAGAAAGTTGTAGATTTTGGTGAGATCTTTCGTTTAAGCCCCCAATCATCAAAATCGGTCAAATAGAACCGGAGATATGATTTTTTGAATTTCGTGAACTTTAATCCCTCATATCCTCGGTTCCATTATAACCACAGCGCACTTACGCCCCATTTTGGGAACGTCCTAGACTAGACTACAACACTCTGAAATTTGATTAACTTGCACGATGCCGTTTTTGAGAAAAATGAGTTTGAATTTTGACGCTATCGCAGCGCCATCTGTGGTGACTTTTCGAACTGTCATCTGAAAGTGCTCATCGAGACGAAATCAAAAACATAAAATTTAAATGTTAATTAGAACTGGAGATAGAGGCCGGTCAATATTCGAACTTTGACCCCATATAGCTCGGGTCAAGGGTTATGGATCGACTTAAGTATTTTTTTTGTTTGATAGGCATAATCAGCGGCTATAACATACTAAAATTTCAGCCCGATGCACAATGGAATTTTTGAGTTATTTGACTTAAAAAATTGAAAAATCTTCCTTTTAAAAATAGCGCCCCTAGCTGTGGTTTTGTGAACTTGCGACGTTAGAAGGGGAAGTGGTATTTCACGAGAGCTTTCCGAAACGCGCTAACATTTTAAATTCTGACAATTAGAATCGGAGTTATGGGCATTTTAAGAATTGTTTTGTTGGACCCTTATTGCTCGGGTCAGGGTGGGCGGGGTCCTTAAGTTTGGTATTTATCGAAAGCTCTAAGGCCCAGCTATAACGTACTAAAATTTGAGATTAATCGATACCATAGAGGCTGAGTTATTGAGAAAACAAAAAAAGGTGCGTATTCAAAATGGCGGAAAGGAGGGTGGGGGGTGGGGGGTCAATGCACCAAGTTGCAATTTTCATACGATATATAACCTTTGCCGAAAACCGCAAGTCGATATCTCTTTTAGGTTAGGAGCTATTAAGCTCCAAAACCGGATGGACGGACGGACGGATCGCCATCACAACTTCCCCTTATCAGTGATGCGTTCTGTAACCATCACCCACCAGCATAGAGGCACACTCAGTATTTTAAGGACATCATCCACTACATCTTTCCAGATTTCCACCTCCCTTTCCTAATCGGTTCCAGATTCCATAGCTATTTGAAAATTCCCTCGTCAGGAATCCGGTACACCGATCCAGCTCATTCTTTTCGCATGAATTGAGGCCACAAATTGCAATCAAGTCACTATGGAAAATTTATTAATACTGGCTCAGATTTTAGTCTCAATTTACTCAGAGAATAGATTTTTACTCCTCTAAAGGACCCAGAATAAAATTATTCAAAATTTCTACCACATTAACGATAAAATGGAGTTAACAATGAGAATGTAAAATATGTTAATAAATTGAGTGACAATTATTATTATTAATCTTATTTAGAAACTTGTGTTATTTCAATTTAATCATAAATTCCCATAAATTCCCGTATTGGAAGATCGTGCTAAAAGTCATATTATAAACTACCGAGGATAGCCTCTCCACAATGTTAAAGCTGTTTCCATGGTGCTCCCAAAATTTTTTAATAAAACCAGGGGCATGACATTTCCTATTTTTTTTCCATATGTTTCTAGCGAGCCGAAAAAACTTTTGAGTTTATTAGCTGTTTTCTGTCATTGTAGAATGAATTAGCAAAAAAATACTAATACAAAATAAAAGCCAATTTAATAACGAAGAGGCAACCAAAAACCCTAAATTGGCAACCTACGTAGTTTTGGAGATATCTTGTGAAATGTGTACGAAAACAGGGAAAAAATTATAATAAAGCCGGTCGCATTTTTAAGAGCTAATGTTACTCCCCTGAGTAAAACAGTGCATTTTAATTACGTTTTATCAGCTATGAAAATGTCCTTTTCAAGTCATTTAATTTCTACGCTCTAGAATCTAGATGTAACTCCAATTCACAACTGCAATAGTCGAGCTAGAGATTTTTCCGTCAAAGAACTGACACTCATACCACTGCATTAAGAGATTCCCTGGCAATAAAAACACTTAAAAAAAATAGATTTTATTTCGGAATTAATTTAGAGACTTTTACATTTGAAATTAGTAATGTAACTTGTGAGTGCAAATTTTCTTAATAGCACAAATAAATTTTTAATGTTTTTTGAGGAATAAAACATTATGTTTGTATTTAATTTATTGATTAAAGGGCTCTCTCGTAAAAGTGGGTATGTAGACACGAAATGAAACTCAAAAAAGAGACGCAAAATTAACAGTTTAATTCTTCTCACGAGCAAATGAAACTTTGCCAATTTTTCCTGTAAACTCCTTAAAATGACAATATAGGATTTGGAAGTCGAATAAAACATCGTGTGTACCTTGAATTTCGCACTCATTAAGAGGCCACTCAAGTCTGGTTGAAATGGGTTCTCTTATATATTTATAATGTTATAGCATACACTTTGTGTGCTCTACAGAGGCATAGCACGAATAAGTATATGTATATTCTTCCATTGCTATTCTGCTTATTGTTCTTTTGCAATTGAACGTCTTGTTATGGACGTACGGCTGGTTAAAAGTTTGAAATGGTTTTATTGGAATTCTCACAAAAAGGAAGTCACATTGCTGAAATTTGCTCCTTTTTTCACCCGTTTTCCATCTTCATTACGCTCGAGATGAATAATTATTACATTGAAAATGTTCAAGATACAATTCAAAAATAATTGTAAAATATAATGAAGTGTTTCAACAGTAAAACGTTTTAATAAGTACTTCTTACGACGAGAAGTTTGCCCCATATACGTGCGTCCTTTAGAGACATACCGTTCATTTTAACATGTCTGAATGATTCAAGATGAGAAAGATGGAGATTTTCACTGTAAAAAACGTTGTATAGAACTTTTATGATTGTGAAAAGTTTTTAGATATTCCTATTTCTGATATAGAAATAAAAAGCCATTTGATGTAAAATATAATACTTTATCAATAAATATTTCGAGATACTGAAATGCTTTAAATAAGATTAGAAATGAATGACCACCACTAAGCTTAAAGATGCTCATGACTTAAAGCAGCCAATACCTAAAAAATCATTGGGTAAGCAAATCATCATAAAAATCTTTAAATTGAATTTGAAATTTGCCCCATTGCCCCATACACCCTTTACCAAAACCTACCGCATATATTGATATTTCCAAATAGGGTAAAATTCTTGAGATAGTTCATCGGAAAAATTCAAATCCTTAATATTAACGAAGGGGCTACTGCATGTGCGTTATCTTCTGCCAATCCATGCTTGGGTTTCTCCACTAGTTCTCTTTTCCACATCAATTTTCCCTGATATAGGATTGAATATTGTATAATGCAGAGCTTCCAACGACACTTAAAAATTCTGCAAATCAGAAGAAAAAAACTTCTGAGACGTCAATAAGAATTTCGTTTTATACGCTAATAAGCTCTGTGAAACACAAACAAATGGAGAAGTTTGAAAACACGTTCGTTTGTCTTTTTTTTTGTAATGTATATTAAACTATTCCATCTTGAGAGGGATTTTACGGTGTTCGCCAGTGAAAAAGGTCACCCTAAGATGAAAACACTTTTTTCGTCTTGCCCAGAGCTTTCGGACCCGATGTTGACCTTCTTCAGTGGTCGACTAAATAATGCTCTCGTAATTACTCATAGGGTTCCTGAAGTTCAAGGGATACATATCCCTAGAAATAGGTGGCAAATTTTACTAATAAATCATTGTTTTTTACAAAGAATATTATCTCAGAGAACGGAAAAAGATCAAATTGTTGCAAATGGTTTGGTGCCGCAATTTTTTGAATATTTTATCCACGTGTAAAACAACAATGAAGGCGTAAAAAGCAATGACCATGTAGAAAAGCTCAGTCTGTTCGCTATTGTTCTTTTTGGGAAGTTTGAGCAATGAAACATGTAATGTGACATGTAAGTTGACAAAGTTTTACCTTATAGTAAGACACATGTTATATGCCAATTATCCCAATTGAATGACAATTATGTGATATTGAATCACAATAAAGTGAAACAGATATGAAAGCCTTTCTCCTCAAATGTAAATAAACTAACTGCGAAACAATTTACTTGTCGTTTTGAAGATGAGAAGGTGTATGGGGATCCAATTACGTAGAAAAGGGGTGATAAAGCATTCCAGGTTTTGCGAAATGCTCGAACTCATAACTGTAGCTGCTACATATATCTCAAAAATACTTTTGCATTATTTGCCTATTAAAGTACTTTATTGGTTCAATTCATGGGAAAAAGAGTAGTATTCATGAGTTATAGGATTTCGTACAGTTAAGTTTACAGGTGCACAATCGATTTGAACTAGTTTATGAAAGTTTTGAATTTCGGATAAAAATTAGTTATCAGATATGGACCCGTTTATTATCGGTTTATGACCGATTAGAATCGGTACAGACTTGTCAGGAAATCCTATTACATGTGCAAGTACTGGAAGTGTTGATCTGTCGAGGTGACGAGGTCCCTGAAGACAGAGAAAGATCGGAGGGAAATGGTGCAGCACATTTGGAAGAAACGGGCACTCTGTCTCTCTGATCACCAACGAATGAGTATCTGAATGGAGAAGACCCTCCAAAGATCACTAACTATCCCCCCAAAGCCTAGCCAGCCACTTCTGTCATCCACCCTCCGAAGCCCTGAGGTGACAGTGCAGAGAGAAGTAAGAAAAGGTCTAACTCGGCTTCTTCAAAATATCCTCCTTTCAATTTTCACCATAAAGCTTCTTCTCACGTCCCAGCTCAACCACCGGGCGAGTATCCTCACCGATGGGTATAGGGGAGTGTAGGACAAAGGGAGACAAGAGTCTGCGGAATGAGGGGCATTTTAACGTTTCTTGATTCGACTATTAGGGAGTGGGCGATTCCCGCAAATTTTAAGTCGCTATCTGTAACCGTTTGGCCTCTAGAGCCAGACGGACAGTGTGACGTCATTTTTCATAAATCATATAAAACGCAAAGATAAATCGAGAAAAATAGTCCTTGGGGGTGGAATATAGAAATTTTAAGTTATAGTTATAGTTAATTTTATAGTTTATTGCAGATATTTAAATATGTAGAAGTAAATTTCCTACATTAGGGGCCCCAACATTTAGTGACTAAATTTAAATGTATACATTTGGATTATTTGGATTGAAGAGTTTATGAATCCCAACTATATAGTCATTCGAGGAGAGATGGAACACCTTTTTTATATTCAATATTGCGGATACGTTTTGAATTCGAGACAAAGACGAATCTAACTGGTTTATCATTTGAAGACTCTATAAATTTAAGATATCAATATTAGAAATGCCTAGATGAAAATAGTCACTTCGAAAAATAGGATTTAAAAAAAGTTGCATTTTGAGGTACTCAAAAAAAGTGAGGGTGGGATGGAACACCCCTAATTTTAGCAAAATATTTATACTTTATTTTATTTAGAATAGGAGGGAAGTGATTTTAGACATGAACACTATTTCATTGAATTTATTGGAGTTTATTTTATTTTTTCAGTATAAATGATTTATTTTGTGGAATATGTGGCTCATACTTCGATGGCAATTTCGCTGAGTGTATCAAGTCAGTCTTACCAGAAATTTAGGGAAAATAATTTCTAAGATTTACTTGAAAAGATCTTGAAGAACATTGACCAAAATTCACACCGGAAATGTTGCCAAAACTATTAAGTTCCATCTCTCCTCAACCCCCAAATACACGTATTCTAATGGCGAAATAAAAATTTTTTCCCATTTTTCAGACATCCAAAAAATTCAATTTCAATTTTCTCGTACAATTTTAAAGTTAGAAAGCTGTAACTTTGGGGTTTTCATTAGAATGTTGAAGGGCACAAATAGACCAAATGGGGTGGAGATCGTGCATAGGGTGTAGGCAGGAGGCGAACTGGTCCATCTCTCCCACTGCACTGTTCCAACTCTCCTCGAATGACTATACAGTAATTTGATCACTAGCTTTTGTGTACATTTCACTTTATTGAATTGCATATTTCATCATCTGCACTGTACAGAATTATTGCAAAGATATACCATGATTTTCGTTGTAAATTTACAAAAACTATTACTTATTACTATTACTTGTATTATTTACAAAAACTCTACACAAAATACATACAAATGTCTAGTAAGTTGCTAAGTTTGTCGCCTTTATACATAATTTAACGTTAAATATGGGAAACTCGGTAGCTGTAAATACTCATTTTTATGTCTGCTGTGCTTGAACTTATGCTGACCATTTCTTCAGTGGACAAGGATCCCTATACATACTATTTATTAAGTCATAAAGCGGAAGGGGCACTACGTTCGAAGTTCGAACGACTCATCTTTTAAATAAAATGTACTAGCAAACGCACGATTTTTTCGGGACGGAGGCAGTATATTATTAGTAAAATTCATTTGGAAAATCAAATAAAAATCTGTTAAACTTACAGAAAACCGATGCAAAATTTGGTTGCTTATAAATTACGCAATGTTTTGTTACCAGAGTTAGAACAAAGAGAGAAAAGCAAAGTGGGTTTAGTTCTGATAGAATTTTTTCAGCTTTTTGGAAAATTGTAAAAGTTTTAAATATAGATCAACAAATCTTTTGCTACAAATACGACAAAACCGTTGGTTTTTTGCCTTTAAGAATTTTGTTGTGATTTTACAAACTTATTTTGGTGTGTTATAGTAAACTAACGATTCTATTGTTGTATAATTCATTTTTTACTGTGTTGTACTGTCTGTTGACATTTATATTATCATTCTGCATCATCTTCCGGTGAATACCATTCCTATCATCTGTCTCGTCTGTCTCAAAGTCAAATTCGAATACAAGTATAATAATTTAAATATAAACAATGTATTGCCTAATGAAGAGTTGGTTCTACCATGAAGGAACAATGCTATCATGTATATTTGAATATTTAATACGCCTGCACATCAAAATTGATTTATTATAATAAATTCTCTCTACCTTAAACTGTTTCTAGGTAGACCAGTTATATTAGATTTGTCTGGTTTCAAAGACATCATGCATTTGAATTCATTAGACATAAATGCATAATATAATATGCAATTATCAATGTAGTGTAGTAATACATCACTCAATAGTGATAAATTCCTGTCTTGTGGGTGCGGTCCTCGTGGTCTCAAGGTTAATTATGAAAAGATTGTTTTAATTATTTTCATCAGTACTCTATCATCAGATAATTCATTGAGAGCTATCGGAAGGTACAAGCAATTAAAATCGTCCCCAAATTAGAGACACTATGTATAAATTTAATCTAAAATAAAGCAATGTAAGCTTATAGTGGCTGAGAATCTTTACATGCGATCTTGTCTCATAGTGCTTGCAATTCTAAAGGGACAGATAATCCTAACCGGCTTATGTAGGTGAGATTCTTAACGTGAGCTATCTCGGAGTGCATGCAAATTCGATTTGATGCTGAAGTTGGGAGACGCCATTCAGTTATCTTGAACCAAATTCGTGAAATTATACAAGTTTTGTATTTGAACCAAAATGTCAAGGATTTGGATGAACTGACAGAAAAGTGTTATATGGGTGAAATGTAGACCAGAATGTTCTCTATAATTTTGCCGTAGAACTTGAACTCATCGATTACTCAGAAGCCAAGATAAGCGAGGTTTTTTGTTTCTTAACTCGTTTTTTCATCCAGAGTGCCCCAAGTGTTCATTTGTTGAACTTCAACTAAATCAAAGAATTGTTGTATTTTGCGGGACTTTCCATTTAAACCCCTATTTTAAGTGTCTTGGTGGAGTAGAGGCAGTCAAATTGGTATCTGAGTGATTTCAAAGCGTTATTATGGGAAAAATCAATTTTTTCACACTTAAACGGCAAAATCGGAGTGATAGCGTAGTCTGAGCGGAAAATGATGTATGGACGAAATGTAGAGACAAATATCCTCTACAATTATGTCGAAGTAATCATCAAAATCGGTTTAGCGACAGTCGAGATAATTGAGGTTATGTGATATTGAAATTGGTTTTTCGACTGTGGCGCCCCTGGTGTTGGTCCCACGAAGTTCAAATATTCTAGAAAGTTGTAGCATTTGGTGAGATCTTTCGTTTAAGCCCTCATTCATCAAAATCGGTCACATAGAACCGGAGATATGATTTTTTGAATTTCGTGAACTTTGACCCCTCATATCTCCGGTTCTATTGAAACCACAGCGTGCATACGCACCATTTTGGAAACGTCCTAGACTGGACTACTACATACTAAAATTTCATTAACTTGCACAATGCCGTTTTTGAGAAAAGTGACTTTGAATTTCGATGAATTTTGACGCTATCACAGCGCCACCTATGGTGACTTTTTGAACTTCCATCTGAAAGTGCTCATCGAGACGAAACCAAAAAGGTAAAATTTAGGTCGCTATGTGAATTAGAACCGGAGATAGAGGCCGGTCAATGTTCGAACTTTGACCCCTTATAGCTCAGGTCAGGGGTTATGGATCGACTTAAGGTTTTTTTTGTTTGATAGGTATAATCAACGGCTACAACATACTAAATTTTCAGCCCGATGCACAATGGAAGTTTTGAGTTATTTAACTTTTAAGATTTAAAAATTTTCTTTTTAAAAAAAGCGCCCCTAGCGGTGGTTTTATGAACTTGCGATGTTAGAAGAGGAAGTGGCATTTCACGAGAGCTTTCCAAAAAGCCCTCACTTTTTAAATTCTGACAATTAGAACCGGAGTTATGGCCATTTTAAGAAATTTTTTTGGACCCTTATAGCTCGGGTCAGGGGGGTCGGGAGACCTTAAGTTTGGTATTGATGGAAAGCTCTAAGGCCCAGCTATAACATACTAAAATTTGAGTCCGCTGAATGCCATAGGGGCGGAGCTATTGAGAAAACAAAAAAAGGGGGGTCTTCAAAATGGCGGAAGGAGGGGTGGGGGGTGGGGGGTCTATGCACCAAGTTGCAATTTTCACCCGATATATAACCTTTGCCGAAAACCGCAAGTCGATATCTTTTTGAGTTTAGGAGCTATTAAGCTCCAAAGAGCGGCCGGCCGGCCGGCCGGCCGGGAACGTAAATTAGCCACATATATATTCGTGATCAGGAAGTGCTGAAACACATTTTGGCCAAATTTGAGGTCGATCGGACGACATGAAATTTTGTTAGGATTATAGTAGGTGAGATTGTTAAGAATCTCACCTAATACGTGTAACACAGCTCGGGTCAAGGGGATCAAGGAGCTTACTTTTTCTTAATCGAAAACTCCTAGGCCGAGCTATAACATTCTAAAATTTAAGACCGATCGATGCGATAGGACCTGAGTTATTGAGAAAACACAATTTTAGGGTGTTCCAAAATGGCGGAATGGGGTGGGGGATGGATCTGATATCATCCACTTTAGTCACTCTTTGACATTTAAGCCTTGGTGAAAACTGCTTGTCGATATATCTCCCTGTTCTCTTTCCAGAAGTTGTTATACGACAAACAAGACAGGATATCCACGAAAATCTAAAATCGATCGCATATGATATTCGTGATCTATGAGTATCAAAACCTGTAGATCCAAGATTTGGGCCCGATCTGTCGAGATCGGATTTCACCTAGGACCACAAAAGCTGAGATTGTAAAGAATCTTAGCTAATATCCACATAAATTCTAAAATCCAAGAAATCAATCATTCAAAAATGAAAATGCAAAATTCAGGAAGAAATTCTCCAACCCACACCATCTCTAAGCATGGGCCTTTAGATTAAGGATGAATGATCTCGATCTCCTCTAAGTTCTCTTAAGTAAGTTCCTGAAATGTATGAATTTCGGAAATATGGAATACATTAACAGGATAATAAATTATTATTTGGGAAATTTGTCATTTTTGAAATATGTATAAACCCAAGAGAAACTGATGGACTCAGTTGATTAGTTCTTGAAGTTTAGGAAATTAATCTAAAAAAATCTCAGTTGCATTACCCTGCGCCCTACGTCTTTTCCACAAGTGTTATGCCCAACGCATAATAATTCTTGTTTTGTAAACATATTTTTGACATTCCAATGAGAGTGAATGAAATTTATATCTAGTTATCTCGCTCACTCTCACAGAAAATTTTGAAAACATGTTTACAAACAAAAGTTATTGTGCGCTGATCATTATGTTGAAACTTATGACCAGCGCACAATAAATTTTGTTTGTAAACATGTTTTCAAAAGTTTCTATAAGAGTGAGCGGGATGACTATAGATCTAGATCTCACTCAATCACATTGTAATGTCAAAAACATGTTTTCACAACAAAAGTTATTGTACGTTGGGCATTATAAGGTTATCTTCTGTGTTTTCGCTAAAAAAAATGCACATATCGTCGTTTGCGTCTACCTCTGTCGTATCTACATTTCTTTTGTGTCAACATTTCACGCAAGAGGGGACATCTGTATTGTAGCTTGCACCAAATGCAGATACAAAACAAATTCAGATACGACAGAGGTAGACGCAACCGACAATATACTGAAAATAAAAAAAAATACAAAATGAATTTTTAAAGGTATTTAAAATGTATTTAAAGGTATTTAAAGGTGGATGCTTCTTCCATGCACCCGGTGTTGTTGCGCAAAAGCGGTGCATTATTACGTTATTATTACATGTGAAAATTGTGTAAATCAGCATTCAGATCTTTGCACCGGGCGAGACTCGAACTCAAAACATTGCAAGTCAAGCCGGGGATCTATCCGCCCAGAGCCAACGGTTTAGCCCATTTAACCTATTGCCCCACTGAGATCCTTAGCTCTTGCATTTGCCTTTTTAATACAGTGAGTGGCTCATGCATGCAAAGAAGTAATAATAGGATTAAATCCACACTGGGATTTTCTTTTATTGGCCATTATTTTCTAATATTCCTTAAACCGTATGCAGCGCGTAAATTCTCAATGCTATCCAATTGCATTGCAGGTCACATTCTGGTTGATCAAAGGACAAACAAGTAATCCCCGGTGGTAGAAGAATTTGCAGTGAATCGATTTTCATGTGGCGTAGGTATCGAACGAGAGAAAATATTTGCATTTGTTGATGATTCTTTTATCGTGTGGGTGTGAATAGTATCAGTGTGAAGGCAAGGCTAGAGGACTTATACAGTATCACTCATTGAAGATTCATTCTGTTGAACCAGTGTGAGTCTAATTTCTGTGGCAGGTTTGAGGATATATGGAAACTAATTCCCTTGTGAGTCGTTGTCTACACGTGTGTTGCTTTTACGTCAGCTTTTATATTGCGAACTTGTGTTGGATTGCCATTTGAGCCCAAATGACCGGGCTCAGAATTTTTTTTCAGAAAGAGAAGGATTCTTATTTTTGATGATAATGATATGTATCAGCGATAGATAAGTGTATGATAAAGCTTCATTTAAATAGTGTCTGATAAAACTTCACTCTGATAACACTTCACTTTGAAGTTTTACCACGTTTACCACCGAACTTATGATCAATTTTTATTAGGCTTTGCGAGATTAGGGGAGTCTGGGGCAAAACTTGTCAAAACGCATATTTAATTCTTTCACGAGCTTTGAAAAAACTTAAACGATTTATAATGAGCATATTCTTATAGGAAATTTACTGCTCTACAACATTGCAGAAGACTATTTTCCTCTATCTCGAAAGAAATGTGATTTTCGAATCATTTTCTAAAAGTCGATTTTGTGGCGATTTTCAAAATTGCTGGGGCAAATTCTGTCAGTCTTCGGATAATTTGTGACGTTTTATACTTGCAAACGTTAAAATTATCAAATAGACATATTTTTATAGGAAATTTATTCCTCTACAACTTTGTCGAAGATAATTTTTCTCTATCTTAACGAGAAATGTGCTTAAATTGAGCTAATCAGTATTGATATGTTCCGTAAGCCAAATATTCCAAAAATAGGGCCCAAAATTTCATTATTTTTTTATTTTACATAATCCTTCCTCGAACCCCTTGAAACTTTGTAAGTTTAAGAAGGTTCATGAAGGCTATCTATAATAAAAATTTCAAGCCTCAGTCTCTTTTATTTTAGAAAATAGTGAATATTGAAATTTTCGTTTTGACAAATTTTAGCCCAGGCTCCCCTACCTATAAGGAATCTATCTTTTAAGTTTAACTAATAAATAATGGGAAATTATTTTTCACTTGTGCCACAAGATTTTTGTTTTTTGGGTTGGCAAAATAGAATTCCGGAAATTCAAGAAGTATTGTTTTGTTATTTGTAAGAGAATTTACGAGAATGAGCTGGTTTTCTCAACTTTGTATATAGATATTTTTATGTACTATGAAATATCTATGACAATGCTTGGGGATATGACCACTGTTGTATATATTGCTTCAATTTCCGGGACTACTTCACTGCCCCAACTATTGCAAACCACAAACCACAGAAAGATACCAAGAAGACCGGAAATGTATCGTATTTAATATGTTTTATGTCCAACCATTTCACAAGTCTTTGAATCACAGACAGTGCTAATTTAAGTATGGGCCAAGGCAGAAGCAGTAAGTTTGCAAAAGGGACTTTCTCAGCGCAAACACACACAAAACAGGAATGTATGAAATTGTGGGAATAGGGGATTTATACAAAGTCTGGTAAAGTGGAGGCAAATGTACATTTGTATGTAAACAAGCAGCACGATCAACCCACACGAAGATGCTGTAGACTGGTATAATATCTTAAGAGGGTTCACCAAGAGGTGTGACCAATTTTGGGGGTGTATCTCTCTGAATTTTTGCGGTAGACTAATAAATTACAGATAAAATGAGAATTATATGGTGGAATGCCTCCCACTAAATTTTAATGATCCTTGGGGAAGGAAGAGGTTGAGGATACATTTCATTCGACCGCTTCTCTCTAAATAAAGTCTAAAGTGAAGAAGCTTAAAATGATATTGTGTATGATGTTAGGTGAGTCCAATGGCTTTCTCAATTCTAATTTATAACATTAAATCCTTGAGGATTTTAGAATAATAACCGCACTAACTTACTAGGCTTTAATAAAATGTGGTATAAAAATATATGAACCCAAAAGTACTAATATAAGGTTACGTAAGGGCTCTCAGTCAAAATGACCTACTTTAAAGTAAGCTATTTAAAACCAGAACTAGAAATTAAATCCTCTAGAATCACTGAAAAATTCTGTTGAGATATAAATACTATAAATTAAATGTGATTCCAACATTTAATTCAGACTTACAATCTATTAATATATATAAAGTATTATTCATGCTATAACCGTGGAGCACGTGGAGACATTAATTAAAAAAGAGTCAAATGTTAACATGTTTACAATTCTATTTTATCAAGAGCAAATTCTCCATGTGAATATTTATGGGAAAAAAATCAATTATTCAATTATATTTGTTAAGAGAACAAAATTACATTAAAAAGACACCTATACTATGTGAAATGAAATAATGTTTATGAATACCTCAAAACGATAAAAGAAAGACCCCATAATAAATATAACATCAAGTACTTAAAGATATTTAAGGAAAATATATATAGCTACTCATAACTTCTCAGAATTTTTTCAACAGCAATAGACTTATCAATAGGTATTTTCAGAGAAATCATTAAAGTTGAAGAAGTGCTGAGTTATTCAGTTTCTGCTACATCTCATAAAACTTTAAGCAGACTTCGAAGTTGTAAAAAAAGCAATTAGATGATTATAACGGTTGACATAACATGAGTTTGACATCAAAAGTAATTTGTCTCATAGCAGACTGAAAAAAAAATTGCAATTTATATAATTTATTACAACATTATTAGTAGCTCTACGTAAGCCTGCAATTTTCATTCACAACTTATGAAAGGAAAGTTTAACCATATAGGTTAAATTGTAAATGTGAAGGAAATCGTTGGAACCCTTAGTGATTGGCCTTGGTTAACTTATTGTGAGTAATGCCCTAGACACACTTACGACTTAAGCCGAGAAACGACTTAGTGGAAAATGATGGAAATGAAGTTCTACCATTATTTCGAATATAATTATGCTAAGCCGTCTCTCGACTATTCCTCAGGTCTGTCAAAGCCCTAAGATTTTTTAAGTATTCCCATTATACTCAGAATGCATTCAAATTCGATTCTGATCTTAAATTATGGGACGTTACGCAGTAATTTCCAATTAAATTTGTGAATGATTGCTTTGATTTGTGACGAATTTCGAGTACATATTTTAAGGAATTATTGAATTTTGTCAGATCTCTCAATTAAACCATATTTTTTTTATAATTGCATTTGAAAAAAAACTTACAGTTTGAAAAGATGCATTTCTACCATTTCACTTTGGAAGCTGGTTATCAACGCTGAGACGGCGGCGGATACTCATTTTAGAGGTTATTGGAAAGGCAAAAACACATGATGGCAAAAAAATCAATAAATTAGTAATAAAATACAAAAAATAAAGACAAATATCCTCTAATAATGTCAAAGTAATTTAGATACGTCAGGTTATACAATGAAGCAGAAGTAATTAGGAATTGTACCTCAGAATCTCTTATAGACGATGAGGTCTAAATTTGATGTTTCTTCAAAAGGATCAAAGGAACACCTATTGGCACTTTAAGAACTCGTGTCAGGACCTATTGGCACACCATTTTGTACCTTTTGAGATATGGAATTGATACATCTATCCTTAACACTACACCTACCGAACGTTTCTGCTCGTTTTTCGGTCAAATGATAAACCGTGGTAGGGTAGGATACTCAACAAATTTGTCTCGGAAAGAGACAAAAGAAGAAATTTGTTTAAGAAATTTACAAAGTTTGATAGCGACATTGTACCATTTAAATATGTGTTAATTTAAAACCGGTCAATTTGACCGGGTTTTGGTAGGTTCAGTGTTAAAGGAAACGGTAGATTAGTGAAAAATAGTCATATTGTATTTTTATTGTATTTTATTAGATTATTATTTAAAACAAAATACAAAATTAAAAAAAAAATGTCAACAAGTGTTCTCTGCCGGAAAGGTGTTTCTTCAAGTCTATATAGATTTATCTTAGGTCAGAAGCCTTTTTTGCAAATATTTTTATATCTTATTTGTATAAACACACGCCAAACCTAATTAGACGTAGGGAGAATTTCGATCAAAATCGTGAGATTTGGAAAAGTAAAATAGGAAAATTAAAATTTGAAGATTATTCAACGTTAAAAGTCTATCGGTGGTGGAATTAATGTCTAACTGCGAATAGTCTCAATTTTGGACAAGTAAAAGTAAGGAAGGTAAAGCTTTTTCTGTTGGAGGTTCTGTACAAGAGTTCTGAGTGCAAGAGCTGATAGTAAAGGTCATAAAATTACTATGTCAACTTATAAAAACTAATAACTCTCACTTAATATAATATTTGCGTAAACTTGAATATACCAAGTCTTTAATCAATAATTTAAAGAAGACAACAACAACAGCAACAACAAAGAATTTTCAAGTTGTAAAATGCGCTAAAAATTATCCATCACTTGATTTCTGGACAGTTTAAGGCAGAAAAACTTTCCAGGTAAGTTCTGAAAGTCATCCATAAAATATTATTAATTGAATTTTTCAATGAGTACCAAAATTAGAATGGGAATAATTATACAAAAGTACTTTTTTTGATTGAAGCTAAAATTCTTCAACATTTTACTGATTGGAAATACTGTTTGAGATACCCTCTGAACAAGAGCTTTGAATCCATGCTACAACAAAAAGAAACAAGAAACTTTTTTTAGTCGATCGAAATTCATTTTTAAATCAAAAAGCATTAAATTAGTAACATAATTTTGATATTCTGATAGCAAAAAAAAACAGAATAATCTCCTTTTGTAATTGGAATTGTAAATCGAAAAAATTGAGCAACACTCCTTTGAGTTCAAGTAAATTATTTATATCAGGACTAAAATCAGAAAAATCAAGGAAGTTTTTTACGAGACTAAAACTTTCTCTGTTATAAACTTTTACAAAGTCCACATATTTCTTTAAAGTATTTATTTAGTAAATTTATTTAAAGTATTTATTATATATGTAACTGTAGATAACATAGGAGAACAAGAGATGCCAAGAAATGGCAAAAAAGTAATCTGTAAATTCTGTGATATCGCACAATATCTACAGGGAGTCCAATTTTGTTATTATTTGCAAAGAAAAAGTTTAGACAAAAAATTGGGCAATTACAATTTGTCCATCCATTAAAAAACCAAGAAGTAAACAGTCATTCGTAATAATTTGGGGTCTACGCACTATAAAGATCTTTCTTTCAATAACAAAATTGACTAAGTAAGAGAAAATTTCAATCTTTTAAAAAATCAAAATTAAAATTATAATCAATTTGTGGCTCTCCGTGAAATCAAGGAAAACAGTTATCGGTTTTAAGAATAAAGATAGACAAAACTTCTTTTTCCTGTATTCTCTTATGTGAATCTCAAAACAAATGCAATTACTTAATCTAAAATCAACAATATTCTTTAATTTATTAGATAAATAAAAAGTTTTTGTCATTATTAATGAGAATAAAAAAACATTAAATTCAGAAACAAATGCTATGCAACTTCCTAAACTTGATTTTATAAAATGAATTTAATCAACTAATTACTTGTTCCAAAAGCATTGAAACGAACTCGTGCATTTGAACACTTCATGAATACTAAAATACTTCGTAAACCCTGTATAAGATTTTCGTTATTGCTTTTGGTTTTGTTTCATATAGTTTATCCTCTAACAAACAGCGAATCCTAAAAATATTCACCACTTTATAAACATGTTATTAAAATGATAATTGTCTTCAATAAACTGTGAGTACTTAAGCCTGAATCAACGCGTTAATTAATAAATTACTCCATTAATAGCACCATGAATGCCGATTAATCCTAGATTGTAGGAATGGTATACTGAGACAATTTAACCTTAAATCTTTCAGTTTATTGATTTTCATATAAATTGTAAATTATGAAAATTTCCTACTTTGGTGTTTGGGAATCTCATCAGGATGTCGCACAAGCGGAGTAATAAATATCCATGCGGCTGAGTTTTAATTAAAAACAAATAAATAACGTTACAAAGCAGAAATATTACTCCCTATTAAATTAAACCCGTAAAGTAGCTTACAGCAATTGAAAGAACATATGTATGTATTTATTACAGGAAAATTGCTTGAGCAAAAGCTCTTTTTATGGCAACCATCAGTAGGGAGATGAAAAAGTGAAGTTTTGGAGAATAAGGAACAAAGAAAATAGACAATTGTGGCAATGACATTGGCTTTTCTTTCAATCAAGCTTTATCTTAATTAATCTCATAAACAACTGTTGCTCATTTGCTTTTCTTGTCTTTTCACTGTTCTTAATTTAAATTAATGTCCATGGACTTTTTTTTTTAAATATAAAAAAAATACGACAGCAGAACGAAAAGGAACAAGGTATTTAATTTTTGATGTTTTCCGAATAATTGGACAGAAGGAACATTATATTAGCTATATAGTACATATTGTATAATGCGGCTCGAATAGAGTAAATGCCTAAAATGACAAATTGTATTCAAAGTCAAGAAATGTATACGGTAAATGTTAAATTGTCAAAGAAATACAATTTTGCATTTACTGTGAGTGACTCATACACAGCTCTTTCGGTAGAGTTTTAGCAGTAATCTTCAAGAAAAATTGAATTTAGATTTCATAAATATTTATTGGTCTATTAAGATATTGTTAAGGCATTACTTACCAACTTACACGTTTTCACTGATCAAATTGGCTTATTCATATTCTTAATTCCTTGAACAATTTGAATTGAACTAATTAATTAAATACTGTTGCGAACCTGCTTTGAGGCATACCCTGCCTAGAGGATGCTACACGGCGTTTTTTAGGGGTTAAGTGCCGTGCATTATTGAATTTTGCAGTTACCCTTATAATTCATGTGAGCAACTTATACTCGCAACGAAGTAAGTCGAGTACTTGTGCTTTCATAGTTAAGTTTGAGCTTGGGTTTATCATCCGCGCTCGAGTGAGTGGACAGGGCAGCAACGATCCTACCTGCGCCTATTTCACCAGATCACTCTAGAGCGCGAATCCCTCCTCTGTGCGCTGAGAAGCTGTACGAGATTCCCGCGAAGTATTTCATGTTAAGTGTGAAGTAAATAAAGTGTTTATGGGGTTAAACTCTCTGGCCTTTGTTTTTCCTCCCTGCCGTCGTAGTCTCCGGTTAAATCCGCAACAATGCTTATATTCACTCTCCAAATTATATTTGCAATGTACAGTCTTTTTAGGTAGATAGATATTAATCGACAAATGCTTAAAAAGCGGAACAGTTCATAAAAACAGTAATTGATTTTGTTTCGCTTGCGCCCACCGCCATTTTAGCGTTGATGACCAACCTCCAGTGGCAAACGTTGGAAATTCTCCTTTTCGCAGATTGTATAAAAATTCAAAATTTCGAAATTTATTCGAACTGAAAATTCGAGTTTTTTCGCTTCACGCTGTTTGTCCGTCGGTCTGTCTTATCAGTCCGGCTGTCACCAACTCTAGGAGCCAAACGGTAAAAGATAGCGACTTGGGACTTTCGAGGAACTCCCCCCCCCATGAGTCGACCCAGGGATTGTTAACAAGTCCCCTTAACCATCCGAAAGTATGTTTTTTAGGATTCCTCGAAAATGCGTCGTGCGATATTTTTCATTTTTGGATATGTCTTATAAATTATCCAGGCGGATATTTCATCCTTATGGCTTCTACACACTAGAGGCATGTATCTCCATATTGAAGTGAATTGCTTACGCTTCTGTAGAAAAAAAAAACTGTCAAATTGTGGACATAAATTTCTCTAGTGTATTATAGAGATCATTATACGAAAATATCGTGGAATCATTCCTATAGAATTTTCTAGGCTATAGGATTCCTATAGGATAATATAGGCATTGTAATGCCTTCGCCACACCTTTTAGCTCGGTGTAATTTCATGAAGTTAAAATTCTCGTCCCTTTCCTTCTTAAAAGATTTCTATAAGTTTATCGCATTCTTTCGGCCTTAAAATTTAACTGAACTAAATTTAATTTGGTGTGACGTTCAAAAAAAGAAGAAGAATGCGAAAGAGTGGAACAGATATATGCAAAGCTTTTAAGAAAGAAAAAGATGTGAATTTTGACTTTATGAAATTTTCTTGATCTAAAGGTATCCTTTTAAATAAGATTAATTTACAAAATGAAATTTAGCTGGATCATGTACAATACTGACTTATAAAATTAATATTTGATCAATTGATTTACTAGAGAAAAAAAATGTTATTTCTTAAATATTGATCAGACAATTACTATTGTAATTTCTTTGTACAAGTTTATGCACATTTGGCTGAAATAGCTTGGTGCATCTTATTGTTAATAAATCTAATCTAATCTAAAGGTATCCCGGAGCCATAATAACAGGTTTTGAGGTATAGTATCTAAGTCACGAGTTCGAGAAATTCTCAAAGCCTGGAACGCTTTGCCACCCCTTTTATAAGTCAATTTGAAAAAAAAATGAAGTTTAAAAATTGAAAGTCTCATGGTTAATAAAACCTCATTATCACAAATAATTAAGGATCTTTCTTATTAGGTGAGATTCTTAACAATCTCACCTACTATAATCCTAACAAAATTTCATGTCCTCCGATCGCGCTCAAACTTGGCCAAAATGTGTTTCATCACTTCCTGATCACGAATATATGGGGGGCTAAGTTACGTTCCCGGCCGGCCGTCCGGCCGCTCTTTGGAGCTTAATAGCTCCTAAACTAAAGAAGATATCGACTTGCGGTTTTCGGCAAAGGTTATATATCGTATGAAAATTGCAACATGGTGCATTGACCCCCCCCACCCCCCACCCCTCCTTCCGCCATTTTGAAGACCACCCTTTTTTTGTTTTCTCAATAGCTCCGCCCCTATGGCATCGAGCGGGCTCAAATTTTAGTATGTTATAGCTGGGCCTTAGATCTTTTGATCAATACCAAACTTAAGGTCCCCCGACCCCCCTGACCCGAGCTATAAGGGTCCAAAAAAAATTTCTTAAAATGGCCATAACTCCGGTTCTAATTATCAGAATTTAAAAAATGAGGGCTTTTTGGAAAGCTCTCGTGAAATGCCACTTCCCCTTCTAACAACGCAAGTTCATAAAACCACCGCTAGGGGCGCTATTATTAAAAAGAAAATTTTTAAATCTTAAAAGTTAAATAACTCAAAAATTCCTTATGCAATCGGGTTGAAATTTAGTATGTTGTAGCCGTTGATTATACCTATCAAACAAAAGAAACCTTAAGTCGATCCATAACCCCTGACCCGAGCTATAAGGGGTCAAAGTTCGAACATTGACCGGCCTCTATCTCCGGTTCTAATTAACATAGCGACATAAATTTTACCTTTTTGGTTTCGTCTCGATGAGCACTTTCAGATGGAAGTTCAAAAAGTCACCACAGGTGGCGCTGTGATAGCGTCAAAATTCATCGAAATTCAAAGTCACTTTTCTCAAAAACGGCATTGTGCAAGTTAATGAAATTTTAGTATGTTGTAGTCCAGTCTAGGACGTTTCCAAAATGGTGCAAATGTGCGCTGTGGTTAAAACAGAACCGGAGATATGAGGGGTCAAATTTCACAAAATTCAAAAAATCATATCTCCGGTTCTATGTGACCGATTTTGATGAATGAGGGCTTAAACGAAAGATCTCACCAAATGCTACAACTTTCTAGAATATTTGAACTTCGTGGGACCAACACCAGGGGCGCCACAGTCGAGAAACTAATTCCAATATCACATAACCTCAATTATCTCGACTGTCGCTGAACCGATTTTGATGATTACTTCGACATAACTGTAGAGGACATTTGTCTCTACATTTCGTTCATACATCATTTTCCGCTCAGACTACGCTATCACTCCGATTTTGCCGTTTAAGGGCAGAATCACATTGACAGTAAAATGCTCACCGTCACTGTCAAAGCCCTTACCGTATTTCGTTGATTTACGCATTTTCATTGCAATTCTTACGTAAATTTTCCATTACGATATTACCTTGTCTCATACTCGGTGGCACTAGGTGAAAATAGTATAAGAAAATTGAATAAATAAAGCGAAAATGTGATAAACGGTAAGCAAAAAAAACTGTAAGATTTTTTTGCTACAGTTTTTCATACAGTTTTTTTTTTGCTCACCGTTTATCGCATTTTCGTTTTATTTCTTCAATTTTCTTATATTATTTTAACCTAGTGCCATCGAGTATGAGATAAGGTAACACGGTAATTGAGAATTTGCGTAAAAATTACAATGAAAATGCGTAAATCAACGAAATACGGTGAGGGCTTTGACGGTGACGGTGAGCATTTTACTGTCAATGTGATTCTGCCCTAAGTGTGAAAAAATTGATTTTTCCCATAATAACGCTTTGAAATCACTCAGATGCCAATTTGACTGCCTCTACTCCACAAAGACACTTAAAATAGGGTTTTAAATGGAAAGTCCCGCAAAATACAACAATTCTTTGATATAGTTGAAGTTCAACAAATGACTACTTGGGGCACTCTGGATGAAAAAACGAGTTAAGAAACAAAAAACCTCGCTTATCTTGGCTTCTGAGTAATCGATGAGATCATGTTCTATGGGAAAATTACAGAGAATATTCTGGTCTACATTTCACCCATATATCACTTTTCTGTCAGTTCATCCAAATCCTTGATATTTTGGTTCAAATACAAAATTTGTATAATTTCACGAATTTTATTCAAGATAACTGAATGGCGTCTCCCAACTTCAGCTCTAAATCGAATTTGCATGCACTCCGAGTTAGCTCACGTTAAGAATCTCACCTACATAAGCCGGTTAGGATTATCTGTCCCTTTTTAACTGCACATTGAAAAGAGTGGATGGGAGTTTACAGATCCAATGATGCAAACGCACTTATCTGATTCTTTCAACACGGGTTCAACAACAATGTAACATAACATGATTACATATCGTAACAAATATTCCGAATAGAAAAATTTAAATGAAAAGTAAGTTTAAAAATGTAAAAAATATTATTTTTACTAATTAGTTATTTTTCAACTTAATTAATAATTTAATTAAAAATTTTATGTGAAAAAGAAAAAACCAAATAAAACTCTCTGATATCTTCAGATTAACTTATGTGGTAGGTAGAGGTTTATTAAAAGGATTATTAAAAGGAGCTTATTTAAAACATGTACCTATTCGCTGTAAACGCTGTAAATATGTACTAAAATAAAAAAGTACTCATTTTTATGAACAAGAAATTATTCAAAAATATTCAGTATAGTTTGTAACCTTACGAGAAACATAAAATTTCAGGATAACCACCATGAGTAAAATCTTTGAGAATCAAAAACATTCTGAAGTACTTCATGAAAAGCAATTGTTGGATTCTTGCTGAGTCTTCTTTCATTTATAATTTATGATTCATTGTAAACGTAACAATGTTGATTGATGGGAAGTTCCATTATCATGGTAGTAAGTTCAGAAAATCAATTTTCCACTTTTTGTCAAAAGAAATCTTAAGAAGGTATTCACGTATTCCTCGAGAAATTCTTGGTAAAATAAATGTCATGAATTTAATTTTTTCAATTTCTTTCTGATCATAGTCTTTTAATTCTCATTTTTTCCTAACGACTATAAGTTTATTGAAATCTGTAATCTATAAGTACATTCAGCAATTATTTTCACGGGAAAGATTAGTCTTTGGAGAGCGTACGCCCTTTGGAAAGACCTTTTAAAATACAAACTAAAATATTTAATTCTGTGAAGACAAAATTATTTTAATTAGCCTCTTCGGAAAAGGTACAAGTGCATAATTCTGTTTTCTATACCTAATAATGTACCGCAATAAACTGACTTATACGAGATTTTATAGTCATTGAGCTTATTTAATAAGAGGCTTTATTTCTATTTTATTATATTTCAGTCTATACATAGGTAAATGCTTCATATCTATCTTTGGCCCAAGATACAAATTGCGACGAAGTGAAGTCTTTAAGAGGCATCCAAAAACAGACACGTTCATTTACAGCCGGAAGGAAGATCCACGAAGCAGTTGGTTCAATCCAATCCAATTTAACAGCATACTGCTTTAACTTGGGAGCCTTTTGTGTCTTGGTCCCCTCAATATTATCTAATAAGTGGTAAATTTTTCGACAATGCCTTCACCAAATCATTCCTTTTTAGCAATTTAGATATAAACGATAGCGGCTTTCTGGGAAAATCACGAAGTCTATTCTCTTGCCCGTGGTTAAACGGCCTGTGGAGAAATTGAATATTAGGTGAGATTCTTAACAATCTCACCTACTATAATCCTAACAAAATTTCATGTCGTCCGATCAACCTCAAACTTGGCCAAAATGTGTTTCAGCACTTCCTGATCACGAATATATAAGTATGTGGCTATTTTACGTTCCCGGCCGGCCGCTCTTTGGAGCTTAATAGCTCCTAAACTAAAAAAGATATCGACTTGCGGTTTTCGGCAAAGGTTATATATCGGGTGAAAATTGCAACTTGGTGCATTGACCCCCCACCCCCCACCCCTCCTTCCGCCATTTTGAAGACCCCCCTTTTTTTGTTTTCTCAATAGCTCCGCCCCTATGGCATCGAGCGGGCTCAAATTTTAGTATGTTATAGCTGGGCCTTAGAGCTTTCCATCAATACCAAACTTAAGGTCCCCCGACCCCCCTGACCCGAGCTATAAGGGTCCAAAAAAAATTTCTTAAAATGGCCATAACTCCGGTTATAATTGTCAGAATATAAAAAGTGAGGGCTTTTTGGAAAGCTCTCGTGAAATGCCACTTCCCCTTCTAACATCGCAAGTTCATAAAACCACCGCTAGGGGTGCTATTATTAAAAAGAAAATTTTTAAATCTTAAAAGTTAAATAACTCAAAAATTCCATTGTGCATCGGGCTGAAATTTTAGTATGTTGTAGCCGTTGATTATACCTATCAAACAAAAAAAACCTTAAGTCGATCCATAACCCCTGACCCGAGCTATAAGGGGTCAAAGTTCGAACATTGACCGGCCTCTATCTCCGGTTCTAACTAACATAGCGACCTAAATTTTACCTTTTTGGTTTCGTCTCGATGAGCACTTTCAGATGGAAGTTTAAAAAGTCACCACAGGTGGCGCTGTGATAGCGTCAAAATTCATCGAAATTCAAAGTCACTTTTCTCAAAAACGGCATTGTGCAAGTTAATGAAATTTTAGTATGTTGTAGTCCAGTCTAGGACGTTTCCAAAATGGTGCGTATGCGCGCTGTGGTTAAAACAGAACCGGAGATATGAGGGGTCAAATTTCACAAAATTCAAAAAATCATATCTCCGGTTCTATGTGACCGATTTTGATAAATGAGGGCTTAAACGAAAGATCTCACCAAATGCTACAACTTTCTAGAATATTTGAACTTCGTGGGACCAACACCAGGGGCGCCACAGTCGAAAAACCAATTTCAATATCACATAACCTCAATTATCTCGACTGTCGCTGAACCGATTTTGATGATTACTTCGACATAATTGTAGAGGACATTTGCCTCTACATTTCGTCCATACATCATTTTCCACTCAGACTACGCTATCACTCCGATTTTGCCGTTTAAGTGTGAAAAAATTGATTTTTCCCATAATAACGCTTTGAAATCACTCAGATGCCAATTTGACTGCCTCTACTCCACCAAGACACTTAAAATAGGGTTTTAAATGAAGAGTCTCACAAAATACAACAATTCTTTGATATAGTTGAAGTTCAACAAATGACTACTTGGGGCACTCTGGATGAAAAAACAAGTTAAGAAACAAAAAACCTCGATTATCTTGGCTTCTGAGTAATCGATGAGATCATGTTCTATAGAAAAATTATAGAGTACATTCTGGTCTACATTTCACCCATATATCACTTTTGTGCCAGTTCATCCCAATCCTTGATATTTTGGTTTAAATACAAAATTTGTATAATTTCACGAATTTGATACAAGATAACTGAATGGCGTCTCCCAACTTCAGCTCTAAATCAAATTTGCATGCACTCCGAGTTAGCTCACGTTAAGAATCTCACCTACATAAGCCGGTTAGGATTATCTGTCCCTTTTAGAAATGATGCGCAAATACTCAATTTGCTTGACAATATTTATTGATTTCAATTTTTTATCATACCCCGGAAAGGATCTTTAAACATTATCTACTAAACTTTTTATTATAGGATTATCATAATTGATAGATATATTTAGATAAATAATGTGTGACTTTTTGTTTTTGTGGAGTTTTGTGGTATTCGGTAGGAGTATTTTGTGGAGATTAGAAGCGAGGTGACTTTACTCACTCCTATGCACTGACAATGCAAATTCGTTACAATATATTTTAAATAATAAATTTTATTTATAAACATAGAAGTTAAATTTTTTTTTGTAATTTCTTAAGCATTAGTATCGTCCTTGAGGTATATAGCCATATATAGCACGAAATAATTTTTGTACACGAAGTCTCACCCCCAGGCGCTCTAGACCTAATTGCTACAATAAAATGAGGACCAGCCTAATCTTGTATTCTGCATCACTTTCCGACAATATTCAACAAGTGATTTAGAGGACACGTTTATAGGAGTGAAATGAAACCCAAATGTGTTTGATATAACAATGAAGTTTATTGAAAAAGTATACAGATTATCGATAACCTTAATTTATACTTTTTTAAAAAGCGGGGTAGTAAATATTACACAGAGTTTATTCATCTCAAGTACAAAAATTAGAACCTAAACGAAAGATTTATTTTGTTAGCCTGATCACAAATTGTTTTAGTAGACGAAACGTGGCATAAAATACATGTTCTTAATCTTGTGATTTTTTAAAATCATATCGTGACACAAATTTGTATGGAAAGGCCCCAAATATGGTTAGGCCGTAAGTAATGCCACAACCCCATTGTGTATTTCCTGCTCGAACTCAAAGAGTAATTAATAATCTGCTTTTTGTCAAACTTTTCAAAACCCTAAAGTTTTAACGAAAAATAAAACTTCGAAAAATAAAACATGCTCTAGCAAAACTTTTTAGGAAAACCACCCTCTCAAAATTGGTCCATAGTTACAACATTGGCCATAGTTATTAGGTGAGATTATTAACAATCTCACCTAAATCCTAACAAAATTTCATGTCGTCCGATCGACCTCAAACTTGGCCAAAATGTGTTTCAGCACTTCCTGATCACGAATATATATGTGGCTATTTTACGTTCCCGGCCGGCCGCTCTTTGGAGCTTAATAGCTCCTAAACTAAAAAAGATATCGACTTGCGGTTTTCGGCAAAGGTTATATATCGGGTGAAAATTGCAACTTGGTGCATTGACCCCCCATCCCCCACCCCTCCTTCCGCCATTTTGAAGACCCCCCTTTTTTTGTTTTCTCAATAGCTCCGCCCCTGTGACATCGAGCGGGCTCAAATTTTAGTATGTTATAGCTGGGCCTTAGAGCTTTCTATCAATATCAAACTTACGGTCCCCCGACCCCCCTGACCCTAGCTATAAGGGTCCAAAAAAAATTTCTTAAAATGGCCATAACTCCGGTTCTAATTGTCAGAATTTAAAAAATGAGGGCTTTTTGGAAAGCTCTCGTGAAATGCCACTTCCTCTTCTAACATCGCAAGTTCATAAAACCACCGCTAGGGGCGCTATTATTAAAAAGAAAATTTTTAAATCTTATAAGTTAAATAACTCAAAAATTCCATTGTGCATAGGCCTGAAATTTTAGTATGTTGTAGCCGTTGATTATACCTATCAAACAAAAAAAACCTTAAGTCGATCCATAACCCCTGACCCGAGCTATAAGGGGTCAAAGTTCGAACATTGACCGGCCTCTATCTCCGGTTCTAATTAACATAGCGACCTAAATTTTACCTTTTTGGTTTCGTATCGATCAGCACTTTCAGATGGAAGTTCAAAAAGTCCCCATAGGTGGCGCTACGATAGCGTCAAAATTCATCGAAATTCAAAATCATTTTTCTCAAAACTTCCTTTGTGCAAGTTAATGAAATTTTAGTATGTTGTAGCCCAGTCTAGGACGTTTCCAAAATGGTGCGTAAGTGTGCTGTGGTTTCAATAGAACCGGAGATATGAGGGGTCAAATTTCACGAAATTCAAAAAATCATATCTCCGGTTCTATGTGACCGATTTTGATGAATGAGGGCTTAAACGAAAGATCTCACCAAATGCTACAACTTTCTAGAATATTTGAACTTCGTGGGACCAACACCAGGGGCGCCACAGTCGAAAAACCAATTTCAATATTACATAACCTTAATTATCTCGACTGTCGCTGAACCGATTTTGATGATTACTTCGACATAATTGTAGAGCACATTTGCCTCTACATTTCGTCCATACATCATTTTCCGATCAGACTACGCTATCACTCCGATTTTGCCGTTTAAGTGTGAAAAAATTGTTTCTTCCCATAATAACGCTTTGAAATCACTCAGATGCCAATTTGACTGCCTCTACTCCACTAACTAAGACACTTAAAATGTTAAGAATCTCACCTAATAGGGTTTTAAATGGAAAGTCCCACAAAAGACAACAATTCTTTGATATAGTTGAAGTTCAACAAATGACTACTTGGGGAACTCTGGATGAAAAAACGAGTTAAGAAACAAAAAACCTCGCTTATCTTGACTTCTGAGTAATCGATGAGATCATGTTCTATGGGAAAATTATAGAGAACATTCTGGTCTACATTTCACCCATATATTACTTTTGCGCCAGTTCATCCAAATCCTTGATATTTTGGTTCAAATACAAAATTTGTATAATTTCACGAATTTGATTCAAAATAACTGAATGGCGTCTCCCAACTTCAGCTCTAAATCTAATTTGCATGCACTCCGAGTTAGCTCACGTTAAGAATCTCACCTACATAAGCCGGTTAGGATTATCTGTCCCTTTCGTTTATTTCAGGATATATGAATCTTTCTTGAACATAAGATGCGAGAGTATTCGGAATTATGTATATTTTTGATTTCGTATATTTTTCATTGGTGTAATCATTTTTTGATTTCGATATCACTTTATATTATTAATTTTTAATCGCTCATTTTTATTAATATTTAATATTCAAGGGCGAAATAAATTCGGAATGAGATCATCGAAGAGGAGTTGGAACTACTCTTAATGTGCGAAAAAGTGTCATCCGTAGCTAAACAGCCATGCGACGTATAGAAGGCTTAACAGAATCGACCCCGATAATCTCTCACATCTTTGGGAAACAAATTCAATAGCTCAGTAAAGGAGGACCTTTTTTTGATTAAAAATAAGGCAGTGACTGATTTCTATTATTATCATATATTTTAATTAGACTAGAAAATAACTTCAAGCAATTAAAAAAAGGTAAAACGAAAGACATCGGAAATTTTATCAATTTAAAGTTTCTTCAATTTGCTGAAGAACTTGAATAATTTTTTTTTATTATCTTGGAGAAATTACGCTGTTTTTAGTTTTCGTGTGCGTCACGTATAACTCAGAATTTATGGATTTTATACATGTAATACTCTTTCTACGAGAACGAAAACAATAAAAAACTAAATTAAAGTGAACCTTATTCCTTTTTCACTGTGCTTGACACAGCGACTCTTTTTCAAGCTCTTTCTTCTTACACGTTCAATAAAATGCCATTGAATATTTCAATTCCACCCTGTTTTTGTGCTCTTGAAATATCCGATATCAATGAATGGATATAAAGTTTCAATCTTTTAGCTTTCAAACACAAACTCCTCAGATCTAAAGTATTCTTGAACTTGGAAATTTAAACATCATTAAAGCACCTAAAAGAAAATTTTCCATCTTTTTGAAATTATTTATGAAACAAAAAATATTTATACATTAAACACATATACTAACTCAATGAAGCTGCATAATCGATTAGTATAAACTTTTTTTTATTCAAAATAGTATTACTCATGATATTCTTCTGAAAAGAGACTAAAATTCTGTATTTAAAGTAATGTATAAAATAATTTATATAACAAAATTTAATTGAAATATCGGAAATACCTATTTAGTTTAAATATTATGTTCCTGGCCGAAATTACAATTTTTCGAGAAAAAAGAAAATAAAAGTGTCAATGTTAGAGCAATTATATTGTGTAACAAGACCCATTTGCAGAGATCTAAATGATACGATTAAATAAATCGATTTTAAATCCAATACTCAATTTCATGCCAAGAATGTGAAAAGATTAATTATAGAGTCATCTTAGCGACAAAGTTTAACGTTCTTTTGCGAGGGACTTTTACAACAATTTAATATAGGCAGCAAGCGAAACATTCAGATAAGATAGCAACTGAAAACGATTGATTGACGTCTCTTTCCGTTCAATTATTATTGGGTGTATTGAGCAATATATAATAGATGAATATACTGTACATTTTATCGTACATTTCCCGTCTTCTACTAATCTGGAAATGAAACATTCTTTTCTCAGCAATTTATGCTTTAAAACGTTACAGAAGATTCTCCAGCTTAGAAAAATTCGACATAATAGCTGTGGTTTTGCCATTCTGGATAATTTACTGGGAAAGATCTTTCGGATTTCCAAGGGATGAATTTCAATAGTAAGAACTCGTATTTGAATGGTAAATTGGTTTATGTCTATATAAGTTATTTAATTAATAGAGCCATACTCTATTTTTCCTATCTTTGCTCTAATGCAAGTTCTGAGACGTTTTTCATATTATCCATTTTGCACAAATAACTCTAAAGTACTAATAATATAACTATTCATTCATTCATTTTCAATCGCTTATCCCTATCGGGGTGGCGAGAGATTAGGACACCCAAGTTAACAGTCTACGCCGTAAGATCCTCCGAGGACGACTTGTGGAAAGATCGTGAATTTACACGCATTATATGCATGGGTATAATTATAACTATTCAAATAAATCGAAGACCGGAAGTCAATATATCTTACTGTTTAGCAGCCAGGATGGTGAGGATTTGAAAAAAAAACTTAACACTAAACCTACCGACCGTTTTTGGTTGTTTTTCGGTCAAATGGCAAACCACGGCAGGGTAAGATACTCAACAAATTTGTCTTGAAAAAGAGCAAAAAATTAAAATTTAGGGACTGAAAAATATAACACTTGCATATTTTAAGAAATTCATAAAGTTTGATAGTGACATTTTACCGTTTAAATATGTATTAATTTTAAACCGGTCAATTTGACTGGGTCTTGGTAGGTTTAGTGTTAATTCACATTTAAAAATTGGAATGACATAGTCTCAGTTTGCTGAATTATTGAATAGATAAAACATTGCTGGTAAGTAAATTAGTAAATTTAGTAAATAAAAAAAAGAAATAAGTTGTTACCTACCTATGTAAATTTAAAAAATATGGTAAGTGAAAAATCAATTTTGGTAAGTAAAAAAAACATAGTATGTAAAATATGAAAATTGTTTACCAATTCTTAATATTCCGATTATCAATTGTAATATTTAATTACTTACCAATTTTTATATTCAGTGCCTCAAATTTGACTCTAGTATGGTTAAATTACACACCACAGTACGAAATAAATGTAAGAATTGAGCAGTCCATTTAGTCACCAACCAAAAGTTGTTAGCGGCTAATCCAATTTTACCCGTTTGTTGGTAGAATTATCGAGCAAATGTTTTTGTCTGCAAAAATTCTAGATAGCTTTCGGTTGTTTAAATTTGAATTAAAAATTGTTTTAAAAAACACTGTGGAGTATTGAGAATTCCATATGAGGTGCAACATTGAAGTATTCACAAAATTTCAAATATTTGGTTAGAAAACATAAAACACTCTAAAAGTTTCTAAATTAAGGTGGATGTATGACCTTTTCACACATTTCACATGAAAAAGCTGAAAAAAAAACATACCACTCTGCAAATACCGCAGTCCACAACTTTCAAAGTGAAAGTGATGGCTAGTCCAAACTCTTAAATTCCTTAAATATTTGGCAACATGTGATATGAAGAGACAAACTTTAAGTATTTGTAACGCCGCTGTTTAAAACCATTTTCTTTACCTCATACATTATATATATATATATAGCACTGTCATTTCCACGCGGTATATTCTTCCGGACTCTTTGTGTTTATTTTGTACTTTTAGAAGGCAAACAGTGGTTTTTCACAGGAAAGTGTAAAAACCCAAAATCAATTTTTGGAGTGTGTAGTGCATACTATAAAGTTTACAAAAAGTAGTGTAGGTTCGCTGTGGTAATAAGAGAACCGGACGTACGGGAGGTCAAATTTCACTGAAGTCAAAACATCATATCTCCGGTTCTATGTATTTAACCGAATTAGATGAGTAAGGGCACAAATAAAAGCTGTCATAAAGCACTACAAGTTTCAAGAACATTTGCACTTCGTATGAATAACACTAGGGGCATCGCAGTCGAAAAATTTATTCCCAAAGCATCTTCCACCTTCAGCTCCAAATCAAATTTGTATGCAATCTGAATTTGCTGACATTGAGAATCTCACAAAGAAGTTGATCTAGACTTAGGGTGGAATCACCACTTCTCGCCAGTAGTGCCCCAGTTTTCGCCACTTATATTAGGTGAGATTCTTAACAATCTCACCTACTATAATCCTAACAAAATTTCATGTCGTCCGATCGACCTCAAATTTGGCCAAAATGTGTTTCGCCACTTCCTGATTCCGAATATATATGTGGCTAAGTTACGTTCCCGGCCGGCCGCTCTTTGGAGCTTAATAGCTCCTAAACTAAAAAAGATATCGACTTGCGGTTTTCGGCAAAGGTTATATATCGGGTGAAAATTGCAACTTGGTGCATAGACCCCCCACCCCCCACCCCTCCTTCCGCCATTTTGAAGACCCCCCTTTTTTTGTTTTCTCAATAGCTCCGCCCCTATGGCATTCAGCGGACTCAAATTTTAGTATGTTATAGCTGGGCCTTAGAGCTTTCTATCAATACCAAACTTAAGGTCCCCCGACCCCCCTGACCCGAGCTATAAGGGTCCAAAAAAAATTTCTTAAAATGGCCATAACTCCGGTTCTAATTGTCAGAATTTAAAAAGTGAGGGCTTTTTGGAAAGCTCTCGTGAAATGCCACTTCCCCTTCTAACATCGCAAGTTCATAAAACCACCGCTAGGGGCGCTATTATTAAAAAGAAAATTTTTAAATCTTAAAAGTTAAATAACTCAAAAATTCCATTGTGCATCGGGCTGAAAATTTAGTATGTTGTAGCCGTTGATTATACCTATCAAACAAAAAAATCTTAAGTCGATCCATAACCCCTGACCCGAGCTATAAGGGGTCAAAGTTCGAACATTGACCGGCCTCTATCTCCGGTTCTAATTAACATAGCGACCTAAATTTTACCTTTTTGGTTTCGTCTCGATGAGCACTTTCAGATGGAAGTTCAAAAAGTCACCACAGGTGGCGCTGTGATAGCGTCAAAATTCATCGAAATTCAAAGTCACTTTTCTCAAAAACGGCATTGTGCAAGTTAATGAAATTTTAGTATGTTGTAGTCCAGTCTAGGACGTTTCCAAAATGGTGCGTATGCGCGCTGTGGTTAAAACAGAACTGGAGATATGAGGGGTCAAAGTTCACAAAATTCAAAAAATCATATCTCCGGTTCTATGTGACCGATTTTGATGAATGGGGGCTTAAACGAAAGATCTCATCAAATACTACAACTTTCTAAAATATTTGAACTTCGTGGGACCAACACCAGGGGCGCCACAGTCGAAAAACCAATTTCAATATCACATAACCTCAATTATCTCGACTGTCGCTGAACCGATTTTGATGATTACTTCGACACAATTGTAGAGCACATTTGTCTCTACATTTCGTCCATACATCATTTTCCGCTCAGACTACGCTATCACTCCGATTTTGCCGTTTAAGTGTGAAAAAATTGATTTTTCCAATAATAACGCTTTGAAATCACTCAGATGCCAATTTGACTGCCTCTACTCCACCAAGACACTTAAAATAGGGTTTTAAATGGAAAGTCCCGCAAAATACAACAATTCTTTGATATAGTTGAAGTTCAAGAAATGACTACTTGGGCACTCTGGATGAAAAAACGAGTTAAGAAACAAAAAACCTCGCTTATCTTGGCTTCTGGGTAATCGATGAGATCATGTTCTATGGGAAAATTATAGAGAACATTCTGGTCTACATTTCACCCATATATTACTTTTGTGCCAGTTCATCCAAATCCTTGATATTTTGGTTTAAATACAAAATTTGTATAATTTCACGAATTTGATTCAAGATAACTGAATGGCGTCTCCCAACTTCAGCTCCAAATCGAATTTGCATGCACTCCGAGTTAGCTCACGTTAAGAATCTCACCTACATAAGCCGGTTAGGATTATCTGTCCCTTTAAATAGCTATTTTTCGTGTTTTATGAAATATATGAGCCGCAAAATTATTTGTATTTTTACTGCTGCTACGTATACAGTAAAAAAATAATTATTATTCGTTTCGGATTAACGATTTTGAGCATTTTTTAGAGCAATATTTTAAGCAGGTGCATCGAATCCAATATTTCTTACCCAATTTATAATATTAAGTGTCATCAAATTTTCATCAAGCAAAATTTACCATTTTGAATAAATAATTTGTCTATTGGATATTTAATTACACATGTGGAATATATAAAATTTGTATTTCGTTAATTAATATTTCATTTTATATTATTTTTATATAAAAATTAGGCATGGCGAAAAGTGGTAATATTTTGGAATGATTTCACCACCTGTCACCATCCCTTTTCAATAGGCGATGCTAACTTCACTTCGTAGATTCTCAGTTGTCAAATTTGCATTGTTTATTTTCTGTATTTATCCAGTAGTTTGATTTCTCAAATAAAAGAGAAGGAAAATCATTTAAAGTAAGTAATGATAGGGTGATCATGAGGAAAGAGAAATACTGAATGTATTCTCTGCATAATATTGCCCATAATAATTAAGTTTGAATGTTTCCAAGTGGGTGGCGAGAAGAGGTTACAGCACTGGCGAAAAGTGGTAAAAAGTGGCAACGAAGTGGTTATTTTTGCATTGTTAATAAAAATCAGTTTTTTAAGTAGTCCAACGTTATATTGGAGAACTATTGTTTTCACGAATCTAGAGCCAATACATCTAATTAACTTTGTGTCAAATTTGAGTTATCTTGTAATAATAGTTCAAAAGTTATAATAAAATTAATTCCTCTTTTTCCTAAACATGGCAATAAGTGGTTACTCCACCCTATCACTAATTTTTAACACATCTTACAAAGTGGGGGTGGGGCAAATAGTTCACTGGGGGCCCCTCATCACAGCAGTCCCTAATTGGCGGGAAATGCAGTTTATTTTTTTACTTAAAAAGAACATCAGCTTTTAAAATGAATTAAAGTAAAGTATAGGTGACTTTGTCCCCTGGGGATGACTGACATCCTCCCGTTCGTAAGCTTTTTTCTACTTCTAGAAAATAAGGATGGTTTTTACCGATCCGATCTATCACGTCTGATTGATGAAGACCATTTTTACACTTTAGAATTGCAGAAAAGCTTGCGAACAGGGGGTGTCAAAGTCACCCACATTTACGGTACATACTTATATTACTTTAAACACCAATATATTCGATTGAAAATTTCGCCATTATATTATACTATGCATATTGTACATATCTCTCTTTTTAGAAACTGATATAAAGCAATCATTTACATTCTTACAGCTTTAGAGAACCGTTCTTCATGAAAAATATAAATTGTCATGGCTTATACCGCAGTACTTTTCTCAAGACAAATTATTATCCTCTCTTGTAAGACTGATAAAGAAATTTAGTCTTGCAAGAAAAACAATGAGCAGATGCTTCAGCAAATAGAATGTATACTGCAAGTATTATATGGAACTTATGTATCTTATATATCCGGATGAAAAAAGAGGAATATAGAATGGAATAACTTTTTTTAATACAACATTTTCCTCAGCTTTCATAATCAATTTTCTCATTCGTTGGAAGGCGTAAGTAAAATGAAACAGAATATGCAATTCAGCCTAGGAATATCCAATATCACAGAGTGAATCCTTGAGAAGAAGACGATTCGTTGGTGTCTTGAGCAATATAACCCTTTTATCCACTACATTTCTCCTTTTCACCTTATTAGATTTTTGTGGGATAGTTGTGTCACGATTACGGTGGTAAATGGGTTATATTACCATATCCGCTACGATATCCTTTATTATTGAATATAGAGTGTTTCATCAATATTCTAGGAAGTAATAAGCTGTCTTAAATGCATTAGAAAGTGTTTGCGCATAAATATTCGCAATTTTCATATTCTCCACTCTACACAAATTGTTTGAAATTAAACATACCGCAATTTCCAAGACAATTTCTCATCTTGTTAATAGAATCTCGAACAACAAACTCTCTCATGATATTCGAACTAACAAAATTTTCCTTAATAAAATTATATGCACTATAAATACACCATGAAAACAGCGTTTTCATTATAAATATTTTATGTTTATGTTGCTTGGTTGACTAGGTAAAAAATGAAGAGTTAAGAGATTGCGTTGGTCTAGCAATTCAATATATTGTATATTCATTAAAAACATTTTTTTTAAGTTATAATGTATTCGGAATAAAATACAAGATAAAGCCCTTGATAAAGCCTTTCAAAATTGTCATTACTATATACTCCACCAGTAGAAAGCGTCAAATTTTGTCGCTTTTTTTTCTCAAAACTTTATTTTTAAAATCGATGGGCAATATTGTTCGAAGACTAATGCAATGGTTTCATTGAAGTTTTACATATTTCATCAGAGAATTGTTTAGAAATGAAAAGATTTTTTTTATTAATAATAATTTAAATTACAAGGCTAAAAATGAAGTAAAATTATCAAAAAAAAATGTTTAGATACGATCATGGAATTTCTATGGGCGGACGCCTTTAAGACAGTTACATGGTTGAAACCGTAAATCATAACGACCTATTACCTTCCGCTTCCTGGCATGAACTAACCGTAACCCTCTCTAGTCCTCTCGCAGGAGTAACTCACAGGTTAACACTAAGTACGCTCTTAATCCTTTAAGGACGAATGGAACACCGATGTCCCAAAAACAAAATCATTTTTTTTACTATGGAAAGTTATTTTTTCTTCTAAATAGTCCAAAAAATTAGTTTTTATTTTTGAGACACCGCACCGGTGTGCCATTCGTCCTAAAAGACTTGGTTAAGAAAAAGCAACGCCACTCCAGTTGGCATCTCGGACATCCCCCATTGAGCACAATAAGCTAAAAAAAACACCTTTTCAGCATTTTTTACTAAATCGATCAGCAAAAATATGCTAACCAAATGTGTGGAAATGGTACTGCCTCGAGAGTGTCGTTTCAATTCAGCTGAAAATACATAGGGTAAGGGCTCATAATTTTGTCCAGTTTCTTATTTTAGACACTTTGGGGATAAAATTGGACACTAAAAATAAATTGACTAAAGTTATGGATTTTTATTCCAATATTTGATGAATAATGAATTCTATCTAAATATTTGTTCTTTTTGGAAGATTTTAACACTAAATGCGTTAAATATTGAATATGATTTAAGTTGAAATTGCTTTGTTGAAAATTCAGTGTAAGCAATTGTTTACGAGAAATATGACAGAACTTCGTGTTTACTTCAGTCTTATTTAGCTGTGGTGAAGTACTATAACAATTTTTTCTCGGTGTTTTTCAGTAATATTATTAAATATTCATTGAACATTGTGTTGTTTCACGTTAATGGTGATTTGTACATTTGACCTGAAGTGAGATTTGCCTTGTGAATTAGATTTTTTGTGAGAAAAATGGTAAACTTTTTAAGACATTTACCAGTGAGGTGATACTCCTTATTTTGGACAGGTGTTTTTCTCACGAAATTTCGTGAAGTTTTATCTTTTGTGATGACTAGGTTGGACAAATGCATGGAGAAACAAAGGAGCATTATCTATACGAAAGAAATGTAGCGAGGAAAGCATTGAAAGGCTCCCGGAAAGGCCAGGAAATGAGCGAATCCGCGAGTACTTGGATTACCTTAGTCAACTTACTTAATGAATGATATAGCAAATTTCTGGGCTTCTTGTGACATTCTACGATTCCCTTAGATAAACAGGAAGAGGACTTGGTAAGATTGGTTCATGAAATGAAGAACAATGGGCATCGTGTTGAGGCGGATTAGCTGTCCAAATTTACAGACAAGTTGTCCAAAATTAGAGTCAAATTCACCTCTACATATAAATTCATTTTTAAACGTCTTAAAACTAATTTTAATAAAAATAAGACGATAAATAGCTTGCCAAGTTTCTAAAGAACCCTTCTGAAAAGAGAGTAACAAAAAAGTCAATTAGTATTGAAAATATTGCACTTCAAACTTGGAACATCGATGTTTATAAGCAGACTGTCCAAAATTATGAGCCTTTACCCTATGTTTTCAACTGAATTGAAATCGTTTAGCATTTGGTGCTCCCTGGGCTATAATGTCAATTCAAATACAAAAGGAGGTTTTAACCGTTGAAAACAAGCTACTGCTAAAATACTAATTTTATAAAAAATGAAAACTTGAATAATCTAAGTGATATAAAATACTTTGCAGAATGCTTAAACTTTCAAAAACGATGTTTCTCCCTGAGTTGAAGTGCTAAACAAATTTACTAATTCTACTTTTGGTAGGATACACTTAATTTACGAATTCCAGCATTCTGGAAATTTATGACCCTTTGTCTCCCACTTTTTATTATTCATTCAGACAAAGATATTTAAGATCTAAGGGTAATTTTATGATGTATAGGTATTTATTAATTTATTTTCGTTCTTTTCAATCATTGCTTTCATTATTTAAATAAATCGTAATTTATTTTCAGATTTATTCATAAATTTAAATTTTATTGATAGTATTCGAATTATCAATTGTTCAGTAGAATATTTTTAATATGTAAAACAGTTAAGGTAAAGTACCCTTTATTCGACCGGTTCCTCTATTCGACCGGTAGATTTATTTATTCAATTTAATTATATTTGCTATAATATTTTGTGTATGATCTAACATTAATAGGTCAATTATTCTTTAAACAATACGAATCAGTGACAAATTCATAGAAATTATATGAAATTCACCATCAAATATTCAAAAATTGACCCACCGGTCGAATAGAGGAACCCGGTCGAGTAAGGGTACTTTACCTTAATTCAATTCCGGGAGAATAATACTTTCAGTATTCAGTGTCATGTGAATGAGGCTCTAGTGCATCCCAATTCTTCTGTTAAATCTCAAGCTGTCATAAACTTATCCGAACCTATCACAGTCGATTAATTATCCAAATCCATAAATAAGCGCCATATATTAGTTCGGGGGTAGGTAGGACGTGTGACAAATATTTTTTCCAACTCTTAATAATTCTTGAAAAAATTATATGACCTACAAAAAGACTCACTGGAGGATAATGTACTACGAAATTTTATCTAACACAAGTAATACATTTTTGCAGATACAAAAATCGTTGTTTATTCAATGGTACACCGCATATGACTAAGTTTTTTAGTCACGTTTTCATAAGCGGAATTTTCAGGCATGATTTGTTATATTTCATGTACAATTTTAGAGCATTCAGCTCATGCTCAAGGCTCCTTTAATATGCGAAAATCTGTTAGAAATTTACAAGTGTGTTTTATTAAGATGGTGAATTTTAGAAAAATATCGGAATAATTCAGTGGTATTTTCGTGTATGGACAAAATATCCCACAAGTAACAACAAAAATAAATTTTAAAAAATTAAATAAAATGAAAGACATCTTTTCGAAAAAAAAAAGTTTTTGATTAAAAGGCAGGGTGCAGGAAAAATGATGTTGTGCAATGTTAATGGTCTTTTAGTCTATGGGGGAGGGGTGTTCCGAAAATCTCAAGCCATTATATCTAGCGGATCTAGCGTATTTAACCGTTTGGTATCTAGATAGGGTAGCGAACGGCCGATCTCATGTCATTTCTCAGAAATCATCTGATTCTGAGGAAATGATAGTAAATTGATCTTTCGTATAAACTAATTGAACATTCTTTATTTAAATCCTTTAAATATTTTCCATGCAAATCTTTCGAGTAACTCAAGTACAACACATAGCGCAAAACATTCTACGCCCAAGGCGCAAAGAGCCGAATATCCTGAAATTTCAGTGATTTTGTTGTTTTTTTTTGTGTGACATTCCATTCCACAAATAGATCAAAAGTGTTGTTTAATATTGATTTTGAGATAAAATTAAAATGAAATCTCTAATGATATCAAACAAATATTCCCTAAAGAGTGATTGATTGTAACTTTATATGCGTATAGGTATATACGGTAACCTTATGGTTACACAATATCTGCTATGTCCCACGACATTTGCTCAAGCATTTTCGATTCTAACATTAGAGACGTGGGACCAATAAAACGAATCAAAATGTGACAACGAAAGCTCCTTGGAAAATCTCACCCACAGTCTCCGCCTCTTTCAACAGAGACAAAATAACAATGCAAAGTTTTTGCTGTTTCAATTGTTTCCCGGAAGAACAATAAGGAAATAGTTTAGCTTTTATGTTGTCGTTTTCTTGAATAAAGTAGTCGGAAGTAAATACATTATATGCAATTCATTAGGAACGGTATTAATGACCAAGATTTTATCGATTGCAGATACACATCTGCTTAATTGTTAATCTACTGTGCAAGCTTTATTCTATCTAATTATTACATCATTCTCCTTTATCATGGTTGAAGAATCAGTGAATATAGTTTAAGGCATTGTGTCTCTATGAACTTTGTTTCTGGAATGGTGATATACTCTTAAATGGTACGTACACCTGACTCACATCGATTAGTAATATTTTAATTTATGTTCTTATCACAATTTATTTTGTTGGATAGAAAACTTTAATTCGTGAAAAAGTTTAAAATTCTTGCAAAAGTAGATGAATAAAAAAAAGTAAGATATCCAAAAAAAAAGTTTCTTCCACAAATTATACCCTTTGAGTTCCTCTAACAAATAGTCCTTGTGCGAGAATTGTTGGTTACTCCTGGTCCCAGCAGTAGATGACCAAAAAAGACGTTGCAAAAAGTGTCTTCCTCGACATAAATGGTTCTGGATGACCATGGTTTATCCATAGCAGATTAAGTATACCAGATTCTAAAAGCTAATGAACCAAGCTTTCCAACAATAGTTCACTTATCCAATTATGTTCATCAGGAGCTGAGATATACCACTCCAAACTTTAGACCTCTTCTACTGACAGAATATATGTGCTCATCTAATATTTTATTCTACAATACTGCATAACACAACTAACAATCAATTTGAATCGATTTATAAATCACTCAAAACGTCGCTCAAATACCGGAAATAGCTTAGGAGTAATATAAATATAATTTAATTTCGGATAAAAATTAGTTATCGGTTTTAAACCGTTTAATTACCCTTTCATAATTCCAAAACCTTTCTAACGAGCCCAAACATGATTCCATTCGGTTGAGAAATACGTTCTCTACGTTCTCTATAGCCCTTTCAACTTTAGACCTTCAAAGACTGTTATTAGGGATGATTCAACGGTATTTCCGTATTAGGACTTGGCTTTCGGGATTTTGACTGCCTCCGCTAAAACATCCATTCCGCCATTTTGGAATATCCCCAAATTTTGATTTTTCAATAACTAAGCTCCTATGACATCGATCGATCTCAAATTAGCTCTGAAAGTTGGTTATCTATGCTAAGGCGACGATGGACAATAAAAATAAAGACAATACAATACACTAGTCAGTTTTTTAACTGCTTCATTTTTGGCATCAGGGATGATGCAGACTCCAAACATATACTTTGTGAACCCGATCGGACAAATTCGATAAAAATGAGGATTACAATAAGTGATTATGTAAAAATCACACCTAAAAACGAACGTTAACCCTCTAACGGTGTTTTCGGATGCGAAAAAAAAAGTTCTAAAACAATGTTTTCTAGGATAATTATGATCCAAAAAAGTCGAAAAAACCATCCATTCTTCATTATCTCTTTTAGTTTAGGCGCTAGGTGAGAAAATATAAAATTTTTTTTGAAAATCTTTTTGCTTCTAAAATTCACATTTTTGGTTTTTTCAATTTTTTTAAATAAAATATACAAAGTAGAATGACATATCTTTCAGTAAAAAATAAATTTATTTTAGTCAGATAACTTTAAATCGGTATTTTTATGGAAATCGGAAATGAGTTTTTTTGCACAAATATTTTTTGTTGCTTTTCCTCTGACCTGTCACACGAAACTAGGAATAGCAACTAAACGAAGAGTCAAAATGAGTTCAAACTTTCAAGAGATGTTTATAAGACTATTACCGAGGACACTATAGCACTTTTAAATAAATAAAACCTTTATTGTCGCTGTAAATGTGATTTTTGTGAAGACCGCCCGGAGGCGGTCTTACCCGTTAGAGGGTTAAATCCGTGATAGGAGATAGTCATCGACACCTTAGTAATATCATAAATTTTGTTCTCACACTTTCCGCAACCACAACACATTAGATTGAAACGCAGAGTGTCGTCACTGCCTCGTAAATTAATTCTAAAATCGTAAAATTGAGTCATAAAATTTTATGGGGGTCTTAAAATTATATTGATCCAAGATAAAAGGGTTTTCCTCTTAATAATCACTTAAAATTTTGTAAATTGTAAACAATTTTTTTTTGCAATAAGGCCAAAATTAAATACAGCAATAATCGTTTCTAAATTTAGCAAAATATGGTTTTTACTACTAGATTTCCTAGTCTTGAGTAATTCTAGAACTATTCTGAGTTTAGAACTATCGTTTATGATGATTTGGGATACCTAAAAAAGACCGGTAGCCGCTCGCCAGTGTTACTGATTGCCAATGTGTTTTGGGGGAATTGTATTGAAAGTATCAGACAAAAACTACGCCTGAAGGGAATGGACGTTCCAACCCGTTTTTGTCCAACAAGTACTTCGAACATTTTCGTTCGCAATATTGATTTTGCCATCTGCACTTATCAGGTTTAATTGGAATGTAAAATATCAATGTTAGTATAAGTGTAAGGGTGAGATTCTTCTCACATACTATTTACATTGCATTCTTATGTTAGTGATTTCCTGAGTTTAGCTGAAATTTATAAGTTAGAAAAGTTACGATATCAATATCCTCTGGAGCATTTAGCGAATATAAGAAATGATTGGAAATTGTGATTCAGTTCGGAAGAGATTTATCTTATAAGATATACCGCTGGACATTTCTGAACAGAGGGTCTCACCAAATATTAGCGTTAAGCTGTAATTTATTGGCGTGCTATTAAATTTCACGAAAAGACTCAGTCATTCCAAAAATATTTGAGGAATATTCGGTTGAACATCTTCAAATATGTCTATGTATTTTTATTTAATAATATAAATTTACGTATATTTATATATACAATATATACATGATATTTGAAGAGTGCCTGGCAAGAATTTTCTCTTGCCTCCGTAACATCCCACACTTTCTTCAGCAAAGTTACAAAATTTATATTTCTATCCAAATAATTATTAAATTCTTCAAATATAATCATTTCTTTATTAATATGGAGTTTAGAAACTCTAAGTTATGTATTAAAAGTACCAAAATGTGGCAAGAAAGCGAACAAGGACAGTGGAGAGGGTGTGCTAAAATGAACTTGAATATTCTTATGTTAATATTTAGCATATTACCACCCAAATAATTATTATATGAATTTTAATATTTACTTCCCTCTAGCGGTTGTTGTTGTTGCCTTCATGTAATTAAATCGTATAAAATCATAAATGCCAAAGAACTTTGCCACCCTTCATCGTTAAAGTATCAGTTGAAGAATTTATGCAGTGAGCAAATTGTAGAACATGTTTTTTTTTTAGGAAACTTTCATTCAGTGGGTGCCGATATTGTGAATTTCTATGGAAATGAAAAGTAAAACTTTTCTAAACTTTTTAAAACAAGTTTACATAGTGTGATAATATATCAAAAATTATTTCAACTTTAGCCCAAACTTCAATAAATTTTAAAATCTAATATTTATGAAATGGTTGGAAACAAATTAGGTCACCAGAATTAATGTTACTTCACTTGATTGTGGCAAAAATTTTATTTATACACGAAAAGTATTGACAGGAAAAAATATATGAAGGAAATATAAAATGCTTTGCTAATAAAACACCACGGAGAATTGAATGGAAAAGGCAGGAAAAAATTCCGTAGACATTTCAAATGCGATACAATGTTTTTTTTTATTGAATCTATGCATTTTGGATCACCTTCGTCACATATTTGCTCCAATTTTCCAGACAATCCCCAAACGATTGAATATTAAAAAAAAAACAATCATGTCAATGTAGAAGAATTATTGTTAAGTAAATTTTTGGAATTTGCGAATGCAAAACATATGCGAACATTGTAAATGATAAAAAAAATATACAATTTGTCCTATAACCTTGTTTCTCGAAATAGGTATTGCTTGAAGAGTTTACTGAAAGAATTTTAGTATGAATAAAAGTTTATGAAATACATATCATTATGAGTAATAGTATATCAAAACTCCAAACCAGTGCAACATATAAATCAATATGTGGGACATATGGTACATGGACTCAAGTTTCTTTGTAATTCTCAACTGAATAAAGATTTATTAATATCGTTTACTGAAATAAGGCCATAATGTCAATATATGATTTAATGCAATCGAATTCCTTCGAATGATCTGATTTTTATATTCTATTTAGAAGATTCACAGTATCTTTTATATTGCTTGAACTCAACTGAAAGAATGAGATCCTACACTGAGAGAAATCCGAAAAAGTTAAAATAACATTCCGGAAATGTTAATTTTACCCTGCAGTATTGATCCAAAATCGGTATAAATATTACCCTTTTTAGGTGTATTCGGGGTTAAAGTTACCCTTTTTTCATGTTGATTTTACCCTCAGAAGGTGTAAAATTAACATTAAAAAATGTTGATATATTTTTACACCTAAAAAGTGTTAAAGTTATGAGGAAAAAATGTTAATCGCACCCTCTTTTTTTCTCAGTGTATACATTTCTAGGGATTAGCCGAGATATTGTAACAAATCCACTTTATTACTTTTTAATTTACATGCGCTCTTGGCGAGCGCCAAGCCAGAACAACCAACTTTTGGAGGGGCGATCCTACTTTTATTTCTACGATCGCCCCAATTATTCTTATTTTATAATATAAATATGTGTTTCACTACACTCCTTCCTCCTTAGAAGAAGTGTGAAAGGTACTTTTACACTAAAAATGGATTTACAATAGAATTCAGATAGATGATTTAACTTTTAACAGTTTTACGTTTAAAGTATGATACAATTTTACATAACATTTTTTTTTTATTTTTTGATTATAAGTTTTCTATATCAAATAGATAACAATAATTCGATTAATTTTACTAATTTACTTTTTTATTCAATTTTTCATATTATATAAATATTTTGTGTTTTAATTTTAATTATTAATTTATTGAAATTTTATTATTAATATGGACAAAAATTTAATTTTGTAGTTTATATTTATGGGATTTTTAGTACATCCCTCCCTCCTTAAATTAAACATAGGCGTATGATAGTCAAGAAGCGGGGGACAGGTTCCTACATAGATCAATGGTACAACTCAGATTCCGGGTTTACAATATCTGGCGGTCAAAGTAAAGGAATGAATTTGCTGGAAAATCAGATTATTTCATCAAGGTGGATTAAAGTAAAAGAAAGGATTGATTGTATGAAGATTTTTGCAAAGAAATGCCAAAATATCGTTGTCATAAAGTTCAACTTGTAAGGTCTTATCCGGAATTAATTGCTGAAGGTCAAGATCGGTTTTGTTTGTATGTTTTGGCTGACTTTCCAAATTATTGCTTACGGAAGAAAATGGAGTGTTATGAGGAAAAATTGTTTCGCCGATGCCGGAATTTTCAGACTTAGTTCGACGTGGAATATTTTCGTTAATTTTTGAATTGTCAACTGTCTTGCAACTTACAAATAAACAAAATTTTGGATTGACCTCATTAAGCTCGATTTTGTTTTCGCACATTTGTGTTGCATATTTTGTCGTTGCGAAATTTGCCATATCATCATGAAAATATTCAAGAGAGCAAAATTCTTGAGCAATTTCATATTCTTGTGTATCGAGGATTTCATAATTTTGATGACTTATTTGGGGCAGTTCTAAATATTGAGTTTTTGGATAGCAATCTACTAAATCTTCTGGTTTATCAAGCGTAGCATTTAAACTAGTAGAAATTGAATAATCATTAAATTCTCTTTCTTCATTAAAATGAGAAGTATTGGAACGATTTTTAGCAAATAAGATTGCTGAGTGCAAGGTTGAAAAGTTACGAGCGAGTAAAAGTATTCGCGTATCAGGGTTTTGGATAGAATTAGCAAAAACGTCAATTGCTATTCTAGTATTAGAATCTTTGAGAGATAGGGGAATTTCAGTAGCAAATTGAGAACGATATGCCTTATTTAAAGTTTGAAGGGAATGTTGTACACGATTTCCAAACTGCAAAATAGGTTCTTGGGGATAAATTCTCAAATTTTGTAATGATGAGATAGCATCTACCAGGGAAATTTCTGAGGTGACAATATCTAAAATCGCGGATCGAAACTCATGATAGGAATTAAATGTTTGTCCATGGATATTATAATAGACTTCAGAATCTAATTTTAAATTTAACAATTTTATGAATTCTTTATCTTTTGACAAATCTTCGGTACAGAAATAATCTTGGTAGAGATTGTCACAAATATCAATAAATTGATAGACACTATTTAACTCACTGTAACATTTCGGGATCTCACAATAGACATCTTTGAAGGGCAGGATCGGCATCTTCGTTGTTGAAAAGTTGTTTTGTTGAGGTGTTCTAAATGTTTTGCTTTTACGTCTCTGCAAGCTGAGCAACAATGGATAAAGCGGCTGGATAACGCAGAATTGTTGTCTTGAGGCTGTGTCGATGACGATAAAATTACGAGATGGTTTGGAGTGTCGTGTAGATTTTATTTGATGATTCTTTAGAAAAGTCGTGATGAATTGTTGATCGGATTGTTGCTGTAGTATAGGTAAAGATGAAGGAGGTAATAATTTAATCCTGTGGCAAGTATTTCCAGTAGTTTGTCGAATGGAATTTCAGGAACAGTGATTGTAGTCTGGTTGCAAGTACAGGAAAAGATGGACACACTTGTAGTAGTCAGGAGCGCTTTTTTGTATATTATTGATGGCACGGGATGGCCCAAAATCTTGTTTATATATTGAAATAGTGCTCAAGATGGAGCTTTAGACGGATCAGTAGGTTTGGCTCTGACGGGATGCTGTGCTGTCGCGGATCTTCCCGTGGTTTCTGCTGCTTCAATCACTTTCACTACTTTGTCACTTTCTGAGGGCCATAAGTGTTCGTTTTACCACTTCACTTTCTTTATTTTAGGATGTGGGGATGCAGAATTTCTGCATCCCACTTCTGACACCAATGTAACAAATCCACTTTATTACTTTTTAATTTACATGCGCTCTTGGCGAGCGCCAAGCCAGAACAACCAACTTTTGGAGGGGCGATCCTACTTTTATTTCTACGATCGCCCCAATTATTCTTATTTTATAATATAAATATGTGTTTCACTACAATATGACTTAATACACCGCAGGCCACTTCCAGGTGCATAGTTCTATCTTAAATCTCTGACTGAGAATCCAATAAAAAAAATTACGTTACGGTGTTTGTTGGTGCATCTTTCAGAACATTACCAGATCCAGAGACCAAACATTGAGGTGTAATATTTTGGGGTTTTCTGTAGACGTCGGGGTGGAATGATACCTTTTAGATACTATCGAATAGATAACTGTCATAATTAATGAATAACAACGTTTTGCACATTGAACCATTTATTATACGATTCTTAAAATAATGTAACTGTTGGTAATTAAATAACTACAAAAAGTGCAGCTGTGCAGTTTTAGTTGTGATATTCATGAAAATAATGTCAATGAAATTACAAAAAGAAATATCGAAGCGTCCCGCTTTGAGAAATGCTGGAATTCGGGACTTATTATTTGCTACACATTAAAAGTTTTTTCGCATGATATACTGTTTAGCACTCCAAAAATCGCCCAAAATTGATTTTTAAACAAAAATACTTATCGGCTTATAACCGGTTTATTATCGGTTCACAACTGATTGGAACCGGTTCGTATTTGTCAGAAATTCCAAGACCTTTCCAATCAGCCCACATATGATACCATTCGGTTGAAGAAAATGCTTCTAGAATAGCGTTTTTAACCTTTAGCCTTGAAAAACCGGTATTACACTGAGAAAAAAAGAGGCTGCGATTAACTTTTTTCGTCTTAACTTTAACACTTTTTGGGTGTAAAAATATATCAACATTTTTAATGTTAATTTTACACCTTTTAAGGGTAAAATCAACGTGAAAGAAGGGTAACTTTAGCCCATAATACATCTAAAATGGGTAATATTTACACCGTTTTCGAATCAATACTGCAGGGTAAAATTAACATTTCCGGAATGTTATTTTGACTTTTTCGGATTTCTTTCAGTATAGGAATTAGTTTTTATGTGCACTGTTTATATGATAAAATCTGCTAGACCGTTTGTAGACTCACCCAGGAGCGCTTTCCCCGCTTTGCGGATGCTTCTTCTATACTCCCGGAGTTGTTGAGCATAGGCGGTGCATTTTATTACGTTTTATTCCATGTGAAAATGTCCTTTTCTAAACATTGTTTGTTCTAAATTCTAAACAGTTGTGTGCACCGGGCGGAACTCAATCTCACAACTGTGAGAGTCGAGTAAGAGATCTCATCCGCCCAAGACCAACGGTCTTGCCTAATGCGCCACTGAGATCCCCGAAACAGTAAAACCGACTTTCTGTAAATCTTTATCATATTCTAATGGTCCAAAATATTTTTCCAAACTTTCAGGTGAAATAGAATAAAATTCTAATGGCCTCTGCATACTAGAGAAATTTTTGTCCATATTGAAGAGTTTTTCCTACACAAGTATAAGAAGAGGATCATACCTCAAGTCTTACTTCAGGAAAAATCTCATGCTGCGAGTGAGCCTTCTCCCCAAAGTGTTTTTCCAAAGTCAAACACCCTTTCGTGTAGTTTTGTTATTAATAACGTGTAAATAAAAAAAAACATATAGGATAATTTCCTTAAGGGACTAAAGTTCGTGATATAGCAAATACCGTTATTATTAAATACAAAACCGAAAACTATTACAGCAAAAACATACTATTTTCATAAATTTTTAAAGAATAGTTTGTAGATTTCAAATTATAGAACTAAGAATATCCAGTCTTCTGGCCATGAAACATCTCGAAATCGTTTATATTTTCTAAGTGTTTTTGTCACATTCATTTATATAATCAAAGATTAACCCACCGCGTCTCAAAAATGCCGTCTCTTCCCTACAGATACAACAACGGTCGATGTACCCGACGATGTGTAGGTTGAAATATTCTAACAGCCCTTTGATAACGAGAGAATCAACAGGGAGTGCATATTGTATTAATTTGATTTAATAAACAACTAAATTATTTTACTGAAATATATTTTAACTTTAACCTTCAATTCACCTAAAGGAATTTGTTATTAAGGATGAAAAAAGACCATGAAGAATCTTAGCTAAAACAATTAAGTACGTATATTCATATATTTGTATATATACACATTTAAATTGTCAGGAATGTAATTCTTCTCTTGTACTTTTATGTCTCGCATAACTCTGTATGACAATTTTCAGTTTATTATGAAATGAAATAAACCTTATTTTTGTTGGAATATTTTTCTGTGGAAATAAATATCATATTATGGACTTGACATAAATATTTGGTTAGTATATTAGTGTAGAATGACAAGCTTACAACCACTCAAAGTGAAAAAAGAGCCAGGAAAGATTGTTTTTTAAATCGTATGAAAACAGTACAGACCGCAAAAAATAGGCAATGGACTCCTCAGAAATTATTTGAGGAATCCCTAATTAAAACATCAAGTGGAAATACTTACTTTCTACGGAGAATATTTTCAATTTTCCTGGAGTTTCATTATATATTGAAATGTTATCTTTTGTATTTGCCTATTCTGTGTAAAGTTATTAACTTTTAATGAAAGCACAAGAATGAACATATAACCCTAAAATTAAATGAACATGAAAGGGTCGTGTTCTACGAAGAACTCTATCATTTTGTGAAGTGTCTGTGTATAATTATTTGAAATTTTAATTGCATCCAACTCAGGGTATTTTAGCAAATAATCCGTCCATTTTAACAAATTGATATTATATAACAGATATTTTTCATGAGTCCATTTATTATTTGGATTTGTTAGGAACGACTATAATTGAATAGGTTCAAAAATAAAAGTGAACGATATACCCAAATCAGTTTATGATAAGTTAATTTCTTCATGTTCGACAACTTACGATGCGTGTAAATTCTATTAGGAGTTGCAGATGGGCAACTTTTTATTCAATTTGTAGGTAAAATGAATTTTTTTGTAACATGGAATAAAATGGAATTTGAATGGACTTGGAAACAAGTGATATATGGAAGAAACATTAGCATAAATATTCTGTATTAGGGTCGGAGGAACGTTTGTTCGACAGGGAACCCCTATTGACACTTTTGTCAGAATGTTGAAAATTATTTAATGTATCCAGTAAAATATAAGTAATATAATGTTTTTACTGTAATATACCTTTTACTATAAACAGAGATGTTCAAATTTCATATCCCAAATGGTACAGAGAAGGGTGTCAATAGGTGCTGACACGAGTTCTTAAAGTGTCAAAAGACGTTCCTTTCACCCTATATGATGCAAAGAGTATCATTTCAATCGTTAAATTTAGAATATTTGAGTTTGTAATAATATTAGATTTTTTTTTACTAAAGCCCTGCTATCATCTTCATCAATAATTGTAGCGCTTCAGTCCGTCTAGAAGAACCTTCATTCATAATCTGTCTCTATTTTGATCTGTCTTCAGCCATAGCATGCAAAACATTAAATATTAATAAAAAAAAGCATTTTGTGAGCCATTTTATTTTAAAAAATGATGTCAGATTTTAAAAGTATTTCATGAAATTGAAGTGTTCAATAACGCTAATGTGTTAAAATTATAGCAGTTGCATTATCATATAGAATATGTCAATGTATTAGCGATGTAGTTCAGTAAACCATCATTTAGTCCTGTGCAACCTCCTCGTCTTTAAACATATCATTATTAGCGTCAGAGGTAGTAGAAAAAAAAGTTTTGTTTTTTGTACGAAATAGTGGTGGTTCAAGTAATACAAAAAGTGCACAAGTGGCACAAGTCATTCAAAGTGCGATTGTAGGATCATTGAGCAAAAATATTCCTGGAGAATATTTCGTGATTTATTATGAAATTACGAACAGATTTTTTGCGGCAAATCATGTGACTCAGGAGTCAGGACAAAAGAAAAGTGTAACTGGTTTATCACCACCAATATATGCTAACAAGCTTATGCAGTTCTGAGATCAGCAGCACAGCCACGAGACGTGGAGCAGCTCGCCTGCATCGTTTTTTTATTTTTTTATTTATTTTATTTTTTTTTGTTTTATTATATGTTTCCGTTCAAGAGAAGTAGGATACCTTTGAATTGGGACAACTTTGAAATTGAGTTTTTTTATGGAATTCAGTCTATCATAATGTGATTTGGCTTCGCAATTGGTTTGTGAAGGTAAATTATATCGTGATAAGATCTAGTTTCATTTACAAATAAAAGAAAAGGCTTTATTTCAAAACTGCCCCAATTCAAAGTTGCCCACTTCCCCCCTATTTGCGAATTTTGATAACTACAACTAGACTAGAGCTTACAGTAACATATTCGCTTGTATCGCATTAAACGCTAACTAGACGAACCGGGACAAATTAATAATAATTTATTTCTGGCCTTTTAAAGTCCTATTGATCCAGGAAAATATATTATAGACGACTTTAGTCTTTCCATTATGTCAAAAAATACCTTGTCAGAAGTGGACAAACATTTTTACTTCTCGCTTCGCAAAAAGTCATGCAAAGTTTCGGTTTGAACTGATGCATGGAAAGTTTGCCATCGCGTCGATTTTGATAGTATTTTCCTTTATTCCCTTTCTTAATTTATTTTCCAGGTGACAAATTGTTTTCTAATTTATTTACACTTACATAAATATATGGGGTTTGTATGAATTTAACGTAAAGAATTTTAATACAGTGAACGATATGTCGAGTATTTTTTTGCGGTTTTCCGCAGTCCGGCGTCTACACACTAGTATAAATTATTTTAAAAAAAAATCCTTTTTTAAAAAATTCTGACGTTTCTGCTTATAAGAATAGAGGAAATTTTCTTTAAAAAGGCATTTTTTAAAGAAATTTCTACTTAGTGTGTAGAGGATATATAATTTTTGAACATTTTATAATAATCATTCACTGAGAAAAAAAAGAGGGTACGATTAACATGTTTTCCTCAGAAATTTAACACATTTTAGATGTAAAAATATATCAACATTTTTTAATGTTAATTTTACACCTTATTAAGTGTAAAATTAACATGAAAAAGGGTACCTTTAACCCCTAATACACCTAAAAAGGGTAATATTTACACCGATTTTGGATCAATACTCCAAGGGTAAAATTAACATTTCAGGAATGTTATTTTAACTTTTTCGGATTTCTTTCAGTGTTTATTAATAGGGGAGACTAGGGCAAAACTTGTCAAAATGCATATTTAATTCTTTCACGAGCTCTGAGAAAATTTTAACGTTTTATAATGAGCATATTCTTATAGGAAATTTACTGCTCTACAACATTGCAGAAGACTATTTTCCTCTATTTCGAAACAAATGTGATTTTCGAATCATTTTATAAAAGACGATTTTGTGGAGAACATTGCTGGGGCAAATGTTGTCAGTCTTCGGATAATTTGTGACGTTTTATCCTTGCAAACGTTAAAATTTTATCAAATAGACATATTTTTATAAGAAATTTATTTCTCTACAACTTTGACGAAGATAATTTTTCTCTATCTTAACGAAAAATGTGCTTAAATTGAGCTAATAAGTATTGATATTTCGCGTAAGCCAAATATTCCAAAAATAGGACTCAAAATTTCATTATTTTTTATTTTACATAATTCTTCCTCGAATCCCTTGAAACTTTGTAAATTTAAGAAGGTTGATGAAGGCTATCTAAAATTTCAAGCTTAAGTCTCTTTTATTTTAGAAATAGTGAATATTGAAATTTTCATTTTGACAAATTTGCCCCAGTCTCCCCTATTGTAAAGAGCTAATTTCAAAATATAAATATACTTTATTCTGTATTTCTAGTAAATTGATACCTGGCTGGATATAGGTTAAGTACTCTGTGTCTTATAGATAATCACACAGTTTTTTTCTGTTGCAAGTTATATAAATAGTCGAACTTTCTCTTTTCATTGAAAGCTTTATTCCATGGACTACAAAGAAAACTTTTTTCATACATATAATAATACATACGAAATCAATTTTCGGAACATTACTTCAAACTTTGGCATCTTATGAATTATTTTTGGCGCACTCCAAAACTTCCGATATATCTTCTTAATCTTAATTACCTTCAACTAATTTCATTATATTTATTTTTGGCCTTTCGTCTGTCAGTAATTCTGTAATATTTGACACAAAAAAAATATTATTATTGTTGGTTAAATGTTACATCTAAGCTTCCGCACATACAAAAAATATTCTGTGCGATTTTGAGTATTCACATCTGCTGAAGTTGGTTATGCTTTATTTTCTGCAATAAAGTGGAAAAAGGTTGTCCTCATAAACCGAATAAAATTTCCTTGTTGAACATTGTGAGGATTGTATTATTATACAACAGTCATCATGAAAAGTGATGAATTTTCCTCTCCTTTTCACTTCTTATCGCACTCCCCTCATCAATTTTCCGTGGGCGGGACTTTTCATTCATGCTTTTTTCAATATAAATAAAGAAATTGAGAAACCCACAGGGAGAAAAATTCGATGATTCCTCTGAAATGATGAAAAGGAAAAAATACGAAAAGGGACAATGACAGGGAGGATATCAAAAAAAATCGAGTGGTTAATATACAATATCAAAATATCGTAAATAATTCAACTTAAATGGTTTAAATTCTGTAAAATAAGAAAAGCAATTTGCGTGACTGTGGACATTTCTCATCATTTAATGTAATAAATGAACGACATTCAACAGAAATCGTAAAAGCGGGTGTATTATTTCTTTTATTATGCGGAAAAAGGCAGAGATTGGTAAAAAAAACGTACATTGCAATCTATCCATCCTTGGTATTGTTCTACAAAGAATTTAAATTATTTGATGAAATATCAAATTTTATTTCAGCTCAAAGCTAACATCCAAGATAATTAAAATAATATGAAGTCACCAAGGGATTGAAATAGCTCCAGCGAAATGCTCAAACTCGTATGATCCGTGGAAATTAATTTACATTAAATATTCGGAAAAATAAAGTTTAAAATCTCCCAAAGATTATATCACTAAAATTACATTTAAAATGATTTGAAAGGGTTACAATTCAGGCATAATTCAAAGACTTTTTAAGGGGTTACGTGGGTCAAAAAGACTGAAAAACACCATATCCACTTTAATTTTTATTTCGGCATAACAAATTTTGTTGAAAATTTCTGAAACTTTCATTTAAAAATCTTAAAATTTTGGGACCTGATTTTCGAAGATCCTTTTTTGAAAAAAAAAAAAACTTACTTTTCGGTTGATAAAATTGCTCAAGCATATTCATCTGACGTTAAAATACTAAATTTCATTAAAAATTTCATGTTAGTTATTTTTCATGACGTTAAAATTTCATGTTAGTTGATGTCTTAAAATCATACTTAAACGCTACATTTTTTTTAATGAAATTTGGATTTTTGGAAAAAATCCAAATTTCATAAAAATCTTGTGAAATAAGTTGTGATCGAAATAAAAAAGATTCTACCGTTCAAGTACGAGTTTAAATCCCAACGGCTGATCTTTTTTTTTAAATTTTGAAATGTAAAATTCGGGGAATATATGGTTAAAATATTGTACCTTCATGTGCTTAACCCATTCCTTACCATGGTAATATACATCATACGTAAATTGAGTGATTTTAAATGATTTATTCCAGGGCAATTGATATTCGAATTTCTGTCGGGAATGGATTTTTAATTACTTTAGTCTTTCAATTACTTGGAAAAAATAGCCCGACAGAGATGGAAATACATTTTGTTGTTCTTTTCTCGCTTCGCGGAAAGTCATGCAAACTTTGTGCACAAAATGGCGGACGGAAAATTCGACATCCCGTGTTAAAATTGGCCTCTTTCCTCTTTCCTTATTTGAATTCTAGTTGCCAATTTGTTTTCTTGAATAGTTACTCTATCTAAATCAATAAAGTTTGTAATGAATCAATGTGCAGAATTTAAATTCAGTGACCATTAAGACGTGTGTTTGAGGGCGGCTCCCCACGCCCCCATAATGGATAAAAAAATTCTTTTCAAAAAATTAATCTATTAAGAGCTCGAATTATTTTTTTTTGCATTCCGAAAGACAGATTTTAAGGAATTATGGTGTTTATTTAGTCTGTATGACACAACCCCTTAAACAAATAAATTCAAAGTTAGTTGAAATTGTTTTAAATAAAATTGCAATTCAAAGTTTAACCCTTTGAATACAGGTGGATCATATAGCCGTATTATTTTTTACTCATTTCGAAAAAAACGAAATAATCAGTAAAGTAAAGTGCCCTTAAGTCGACCGGTTCCTCAATTCGACCGGTAGAGGCATTTATTCAATTTATTTATATTTGCACTAATATTTAGCGTATGATATAACATTAATAGGTCAATTATTCCATAAATAAATACGAATCAGTGACAATTTTATAGAAATTCACCATCAAACGTTCAAATATTGACCGCCGGTCGAGTCGAGGAACCGGTCGACTCGAGGGCAATTTACCTTACAACCAAATTTAATTTTTTACTTTTTTACTCAACATAAATTTTGATTAATTCATGTTAAAGGTCAAAAATTCAATAACTTTCATTTAATGTGTGAAATTTTTGGATATGTTCAAGTGTACTTTTTGAAAATATCTAAATTTGCATAATTTTTAATTTTTAATTTATTTTTTGAGGTATAAAGGTCTTGAGATCAAGACCAAATCAATGCCAAATTTAGAATTTTGAAATATTTGGCGGAGACGTACTGGTGAATTGAATGTGACTTATCAAAATCCAAAATTTGAGTAATGCAAGTTTTTTATTATATTTAGTCTATAAGATAAACTATTGAAGATAGTTTATTTTTTAACTGATTTGGTCTGGGTAATGCAGAAAAAAAACAATTCGTTTGAATTATGTATATACATAATCCCCATGTAGCCCTAAAAGATGTTCCTTAAAGAATGTAATCTTACATATTGTATATAATAGTCATATATTATATTATACATACATATTATACACATTGCATAATTCAGACTGTAATATGTACACCTGCTTTAGACTTTCATTCATTGCTTTAATCTCGTTCTACTTTCTTTCAGCGTTCTAGTTTATATAACATAAATTAGGTCCCCATAGAACAAAATAACAACGTTTCGTCGAACCCACACAAATCTACCAAAAATGTGCTTTGGGATTATGTGTATAAAAAGAACAAAAAGAATTCGATATTAGGGTATCATTCACATTTTTCAAAACATAAGACTTAACACGTGAAGTCATTTTTCACTGAATTTAGGCTTTTATTATTCATGTTCATTTTAATCTATGTTTACTAAATCATATATATTTGCTATGGTTTATAGAAGGAAAAACATATATACCAAAATTCTGTGTACAAAAAAATCAGGCAAAAACATTTCATGTTAAAACATTTGAATGGAAAAGAGTATTTTATTCGTGTCCCACGTGATAGCACTGAACAAAATTTATTGTTGTACCGGAGGCAAATTGTAAAACTTGATACGACCCCCTTTTTACTTGTGTTGTAAATAAAATTGGTAATGAAATTTTCCTTTTAATTACAAAAGACACAAAACACGAGTGATAAATAAACAGCTGATGCTGAAGTGATACTTTGGAAGTTTTTACCACATTTTATTTTATAGTGGCACGTGGATATAACAATTTCACTCATTTCATGACTAAATAGGAGTAAAAGTGTATAGAATAGACGGATAATCATTAAGCTTATGGCAGGCATTTTTGGTATTGTTATAATTCTCTACCAATTTTCACCCCTCGTATGCTATCTTATGACTGGAACAAGTTAAATCTCAGATATTAAAATAAAACGTTTTCTTTTAAACATTAAGCACAAGTTTCCGTTGTAATTAGCCAAGAAATTTATTTCAAGTTAACATTTGAAATTAGATACCTACATAGTATGAATGGTATCAATGGTATATAACAAAAGTTTCCAAACTTTGAAAATTTTTCTTCTTCATTTTACTGCTCGAACTCAAAGACAGAACAGTCCCGAGCTAGAAATCCAATGGTAAGAGATATCGACTTCCGGTCTTCGATGGCCCCCTCTCTTATAAGTGGACATTATCTCGGACGGTATGATTTCGTTTTTACCCTAAACCGCCTCTATCCCTTATTTTCGGATATATTTTTAGAAAATTTAGAGATAGTCTATGAGAAAATTTCGCTTAAACATCTATGTCCTGAAAAATCACCATTTTAAATTATTGATTGACATTTCTTATTAGGCTATATTCGTCCGAATCGATAACGAATTGCATAACTAATAGTAATTGATTTATTTTTCTCGAATATCCCATTTCATTTGCGCGTAAGCATGGTTACTAATAACAAGAATATTCTAAAATACACACAGAATTGTTTTTCGATTTGTCAATCAATTTAATCGGTAATAAACCGGTATACACCCAAAAAACGTACAAAAAGATAATTCACGGCGAGTTTATCTCGTGAGTTCTAGCATTCCGCAAAGCTAGGACGCTTTGTCATCTCTTTTTATTGACTGTACGTAAGTCATCATTTTAAGCCAAATGGTATATTATATTAAAAATAATTTTAAGTAGCGTATTAAAAGATTTTTTTTGGAATTAAAAACATATTGGCATCATTTTTGTCTCTCATGAAACCGTTTTGCTATTACCCGAAATATTCTACTATACTTACTTTGCATATAAAACTAAATTATAAAACAAAATGAATGACGATGCTATTATTATGTAATATATAATAATATTAATAATAAACATTTTGCCACGCCTCAAGCAAAGCATTTTACAACTAAGGGATTATGTGCAGCCCCATTTTATACTAATCTATGCACAGAGGGACAAAATTTCGAACCATATTCATTATTTTTATTATTAAATAAAGTCCTTTGGCTGGTTTAGAAAAAAAGTAGGAAAGGCAAACTTAAGAAACATGGGCATAGTAAATGTTATTTAATACAGAATTTTGTCACTTTTTACCCTGTGCTTTCTGACGCTTATCAAAATTGGTAACATATTTAAGAAACAACTTATTGAACATTATTTTTTTAAATGAAATTTTATGCATCTGATGTTATATTTTTTGGAAATATAAAATTATTTTGGATATTTGTATATGTCCAAAATATTTTGAAAATAATTTACTAATGAATAAATGTTGGAAAACAATTTTTAGTCAAAATGCTTGGTTTTCAAAAAAATATTTTAAAAAGAGGATTCAAAATTTAAATACTTATAGCGCTCGCATACCGTTTCAATTGGGTAAAATTTAGTTTATTGAAATTTTACCTTTTGATCTTTCAAACTGAAATCAAAAATAATTTTCTCTTTATATCAAATAAAAATTGAAATTACATTTTTTATTTGACAGAAAGAGACAATTATCTGATTGCTTTTTGATAAAGTAAGTGGTAAAATTGCAATAGATTGAAGTTCGCCCAATTGAAAATGTATGTGAACAACATTATGAAGAATGTCTTATTTTACATATTAATCGATCGTACCCTTTTAGGTTTAGATATTTTAAGAAAGTTGTAAATTGTGATAAAATCATCAATCTCAATTAGATAGATAAAGTCGAATTTTCAAATTTTTACATTGTCACATTATGCCTAAGACACCCCTATATATTATTCCCTGCTCTATATATTATTCTCTTTGTGAACTTCAAGTAATAAAATTATGCCGTAAGTATTCATTTAACGTTCCACCTTGGAAAATTGTGATAATGATAAAAACATGAAAGGTACTGACATAGATATATTAGTGAATCTGAAGAAAAGGAATGGGATAGGGCATAGACAGATATTCATAATGATGGATGGATGAGATGACAGTTGCCACATGTGTTCTTATACCTTCCTAGGTCAGTCCACTGTAGAAGTATCGTCACTTATATCAGAAAATGTAATATATATATAGCAATATCTTGCATTAAAAAAAATTGTTAGTTATTTTTTCTCGTAAATAACATTCAAAGCATAGAGTTAAGGATTTTTAATACAAAACTAACAACACTGATTTTTTTTTCAGTCAATCTTAGTTTACATCCAATTTTGGTAATGGTGCCAGTCTTATAGGAATGTCCACTCTCTCTTACCGAAATTTTTTGATGTTCACGGTTTCATAACTTTTCTAAGGCAGTTTGTGAATACACATTCATTGGCGATCATTTAGAAAGAACGATTCAAAAACATCAGTTGAGAGTGGCCCGAGCTTAATAGGCAAACTTTTCGTCACATTTATACTAAAATGTTATTTATCAGTATATTAAAAATGTAGGTACTAAGGGAAGTGCTCATAAATTGGGACAGGGTTTAACATCACCATTCTAAGTTTGAAATGCAATATTTTCAAAATATATTAATTTTTTTTTGTTACTTCCTTTTTGGAAGTGTTCTTTGGATCTTAAACAAGCAATTTATCGTCTTTATTTTTTTTTCTAAATTCAATCTTAACACGGTACAAAAATCAATAAATATTTAGAGATGAATTTAACTGTAATTTTTGACACCTTGCTTGTAATGTTAGACACTTTGCTTGCAATTTTGAACAGGTAATCCTCCTCAATAGAACGTCCATTTTTATTCACTTTAAGAACTTGACTTACCAATTTCTCTTCCTGTTTATGAGAATGAACCGTTGAATGTTCCAAGGAGTCCGAAAACTTTTCATTAATTGATTAATAAATATTATATTATAAACATTTATGACTTTACTCTAAATATACACGTATTTACGCATTCTTTATTCAAGGTTTTTTGCACTGCATCTCGTTCTTAGAGATGATGATCCTTTGTTTCTTTAGGAATTTTTACAACCTTGTCATCACAAAAACTAAGAAATTACAAAATGTCGAGGAAAAGATGCCTGTTCAAAATATCAAGAATGGCCTCACTGACTGGTTAATCAAACCTCACTCTAGGGCAAATGAATAAATCACTATTAACGTAAATTTACACAATAATTCAATGAACATTTACTTAAAAATATCGAAGAAAATTTGTCGTGTCCAAAATTACCCTCAAAGTGTCGAGAATTACAAGCTGTCCCGAATTAAAAGGAGTCTTCTATATAATATAAAAAATCTCGTATTTTGCTGTAACTGTGCATATTTGTAGCATAATTAATTGTAATGCATTTAAAATTTATGATTTTATTGAATACACTCAGCTCTTCGATATATTCAATGATTGGTCAGGAAATTACATTTACTATTTTTATTAATTTTCAACTGCTTTTAAATTTTGTGCTCACTGTGAATTCGTTGTGAATTAAAATATGTTTAGGGGGATACGGGGCTACTTTGACCTGTTAGGCTATATTATTATACGACTTTTCCGCTTATTTCCAAATTAGACCTGTCATTACAATTATTTTGTCTATTCAAATTAAATAATGTTAAAACCCAGTTTTTCTTAGAAATATGCGAAAAATCGGAGCCCTACAGATCAAAGTAACCCCATCTCCCCCTACAGAATTCGTAGTATGGCATTTGGTTTCAAAAGAATAGACACTTTGATATAATGAAAGAACGTGTTGATTCGCACGGGAGCAACTGCATAACCTTCTTAAAACAGACTAAATTTTGAATGGATCATCTGTAGGGATTTGATAGCTGTCACTCAAGTAAGGGGAGGTGGGGCTACTTTGAGCTGTGGGGCTACATTGTTATACGATTTTTTCGTCTATTTCTAAAGGAAGCTGGTTCTTGTAATTATTTTCTTTAGATCCACAATTGTTCTGTCTATCGAAAGTCCATCATCTTAAAAACCAGTTTTCTTTAGGAATATGCGAAAAAATAGTATAACAATGTAGCCCCACCTCCCCCTATTGAAGAGCTTAATATCACTGAGCTGATACTTGAAAAGCTTGAATGTGCTAAATGCATTGTATAAATAAATTAATGCAGAAAATTAAGACTTTCCAAGGCCACTGAATCGGTTAAGTAAGTATACTATTCGCCCTATGATGCAAGTGTACCGGTTTGAATGTCTTTTAGGTCAGCAGGAATTTTTCTGGCATTAAAGGTGCTGAAATTGCATCCAGTGATCTTCACTGTATTTGATTTACTAGGTTAGGGACTGGCAACCCTATCAAGAAGTTGCAGAACACACTACCAGATAGTATGAAGACAATCTGACCGTGGTGTCACATATAAGATTAATATTAATATTAAGAAAAGCCGGAAAGAGAGCTATATAGTTTTCGAAATTCAAATGGAATATCACGTGTGTTAGAAAGAGTACACTCTAGTGAATTAATACGATGAGTAAGATATTACTGTTCGTATTAATAGTTTTCTGAATCGTCTGAAACATATTAATTCTAGCACTTCGTGCACTTTTCGATTGTCTATGGTCTTGGTGTTATGCAAAACAGAGTGCAATGGATGATGATATAGTAAATTTGTGGGCTCTAGCCGTGATTGGAGTGGGAGTATACGCCTTCTGTGTAAGTTGCGGAATTCTTCAATCACCATTTTCTCCATTTCAATAGTCCACGCTATTTTTCCATTTTTGTTTGACAGATTACTTGGAGAAAAAAACCTACACGTGCCAACTGTGATTCGGTCAGTTTTCGAGCTATGTAGTGCTGCCAACTTTGTACGCAGAGGGGAAATGCGAGAGAGAGGCAAGATAAAACAATTGCTATCTTTTTTTGTCATTCTCGCAGTTCAGAAAGTATTAATCTTAATATTAATCTTATATGTGACATGGCCATGAGGATATACTAAATTTTGTGATAGGCACAATATAACGTGAAATATATTGTTAGTTGTGTTAAGAAATCTGTGGAAAGGCAAAGCTTTTCTTTTCAAATTGCAAAAGTTGTTCAATGTCTGTCATCTGTTATTTTTTATTACTCTTTCTCACGGACTGTGGTTTGTCAATTTTAACTTCACAACTAAGAGGCACAGAAGATGGATTTCGAAACCTCTGTAAATACAACTTTGCAAAAGTTCGTTGCTAAGTAACTTCCTTCTCACAGTCTAACCCTAACGTAAACTTTTTATTAAATGGTCCTGTGTGGGATTTACCAATATATTATTATCACAGTCAATTGACATACTTTTCTTTAATACAGACCATTTAAAATCTTTTCATTAAAAATTGATTTTAACTTATTCGTATAGAGTTCAAAATTTCAAACATAAAAGATTCATTTAGAATTAAACGTGTGACAAAAGGTAAAGACAAAAGTTATATGGGTTTGGTAATGATTTGATAAAATATAGCTTTAATCAACAGCCCAGAAGGTATGATTTCTACACGCATAACTGATTATTCCTCGAAAGGTGAAAAGCCTCTTCTGAAATGCGGGCATGTTAGTACGATTTATATTCGCTTGTCGATTCTGGGGTTAGTGAAATAATTACATTCTATTAGAGGGATTTGATTTATTTGATTAAGACGGAGAGGGAAAAGAAGGGTCACAGAAAGGATTTTCAATAAGGATCGAAGCATAAGGAAGAGAATTAGCCAGAAGTCGTAAAATAGGAATGAGTTAGAAGTTGCGTCAAAAAATATTACTCCATGCCAGAATCATTCAATATTAGGTTTGATTATGGAACGCCACAGGGGGTTCCTTTCTAGATTACACAACACAGAGATTTTTTCTCCCTTTGTTCCAAATATCTGGCGAAACAATGGCCGATATAGAATATTATTTAATATTTGCTTTTCATTCATGAAGTAAAAAAAAAATTGACTTGCAAATAATATTTTCAATTATCCTATATGCTAGATATTAATTGAATTTATATAATATAGTACGATTTGATGTAAAATTATGGAAATTCTTGCATGTGTATGGAACACCCAATCGACAGACCACATCTAATTTAATTAGTGAGCAATAATTTAAAATTTATGTCGGTGAAAATTAAATAAATCCACCCTCCTGACAAAATCTGCACTGCTTGTTTGCCATGTCATGTTCTTGTTATATATTTTTTCATTCACATGAGGTTATTTTTGTCATGTCATTATGGCCCCTGTTGCAGGTGAGATGTGGGGGTGAGCTTCGACAGTTTTCCATAAATATATTCTTTCGAGTGTGCTGCATGAACACAAAACCAAGAAAATGTTACTTCCGCTCATCAGACTTTAGAAAACACATCATGTACCTAATATTTTCCCCAAACATAAATATGTGAAATCACAGCCTATCTTCCCCAAGAAATTTCATTAAATTATCATTTCGTGTGCAGAAAGAAAGAAATTCTTTTGAAGTTTACATAAATTAAATTGGCCAAATTATACACCTAAGTCCCTTTCACTGTTTTTCATTTCCCTTTTTCATTCCTATCAAGATGGGATATCTTGTGGGTTGAGAAAAAGTGTCAAAATTTCTGGATTTGATGGAATGAAAAAAATTGAGAGAGGATTTAATATCATCTTTCTGACATCTTTTTGTTCACGGGACCAAAAGAAAAAGTCATTGTTAAAAGAGATTATTCACAAAATAAAAAGAAAAAAAAAACGAGAGGAGTCAATGGCATCAGAGTTATGTGCGTGCTTTCTCTATTTGGGGAGATCCTCACCCAAAGATTAATTGGATTTTTTTCTTGGGTGTATCACATGGTATGCAGGAGAAAGAAGATAGGGGCAAAAGAGTACACCACGAGTTAATACAACTTGTTGAAGAGTTATGCGTTTAGGTGAGATAATACCATCTAGTACATATAACTCTCACAAAATATATTCTTCGAATGGTAACAAACTTTTCCAAAGTGTTTCTTGATAACATCTGATCCAGAATACATATAAAAACCGCAGACCACAAAAGCTAAGATTGTAAAGAATCTCATTTAACTTTCCGGACAAAACTTTGAAGCTAAATAACTCAAAAACTTATGTAGATATTGAATTGTGGTTTGAGCAAAACTCTTATGAAATGGATGAAAATTTCTATGTTGAGCTACACTTCAACCACTCTTTCACCTTTTTTTTTTAAATCCTTGATTCGGATTTTAGATTATTACAGCTATAAACACTACTTACAGCTAAAGAAATAATAAAAATTAATAATTCAATTAGTATAACTTGATTAAGCTGCAAAGTTTCGAATAATTTTTTTCTATCAAATTTAGATTAGGTCAAAGTATCAGAAGTATAGTCGCCTCACTGAGAGAAATCCGAAAAAGTTAAAATAGCATTCCTAAAATGTTAATTTTACCCTGCATTATTGATCCGAAATCGGTATAAATATTATCCTTTTTAGGTGTATCAGGGGTTAAAGTTACCCTTTTTCGTGTTATTTTTACCCTTAGAAAGGTGTAAAATTAACATTAAAAAATGTTGATATATTTTTACACCTAAAAGGTGTTAAAGTTATGAGGAAAAATAGTTAATCGCACCCCCGTTTTTTCTCAGTGCACCATAAAAAAAAACATCAACATTACTGGAAAAAGAATATACTACCAAAAAACAAATCAAAATCATAATAATTATATGATTTACGGTCAATAGATTGGATAGATGAAGAAATGAACACAGATTTGACCTTTAACTCCTTTTCCTTTATTTTCTTATAAACTTATGGGAAACTTGTTTATGAGAAAATAAAGGAGAAGGAGTCAAAGGTCAAATCCGTGTTCATTTCTTCATCTAAAATCATAATGATAAATATTTTGTGAAACATTGAACCTAAGCAACAGAAAACTAGTGATAAGCTCAGATAAGGCCGATGATAGCTGAGATTCTTTACAGCAGATGGATCTCGGGTACTTGCAACTCAAAATGCGTGAAAAATCCATTGGGAGTTGAATTTTGGGGGCAAAGAATTGAGTTGAACAAACTGTTCTTGGCGGTCTAAATGTATAAAATTGGCTCGATGCGATTTTCTACCCCCAAAGTTTGAGTTGCAAGAACTCCGAGGTAGCCTGTAAAGAATCTCAACTACCATAAGTTTAAATGGGCTGATCACTGGTCATTTTCAATTTTAAATAGTTTGAGTACAGAAAGCCAACAAAAGAAAAGAAAGTCCATTGGAATCAGTTAAAAAACATTAGACATAGAGTCCGGTCAATTTCGGTATTGTAACGGTCGGGTTCTGGTATAGTCACTGATATGGTTGCGATCTATCTTCAGAAAGATCTCTCTATTTTAGATACAAAATAATAAAATTTCATCGAAATTGTTTTATAATGGCTCCGGCACACCTTTTAGATCAGGAAAATTTCATGAACTCGAAATTCGAAACCCTTTCTTTCTCACATGTTTTGCATATGACTATCTCATTCTTTCGCATACCAAATTCGATTGAGCTAAATTGAATTTGGAGTGATGTTTAAGAGAAGAAGAAGAGTGCGAGAGAATGAGATAGAAATATGCAAAACATGTGAAAAAGAAAGGGATCCGAAATTCGACTTCATGAAATTTTCTTAATCTAAAAGGTGTGCCCGAGCCATAAACACCGAAAATCTTGTTCAGCCAGGTTATTTTCATTTATATCTTGGATCAGGGTAGAGCGAGGGCAAAGTGTGAACCACCGTTGGAAACTTGGAAAGATCTTGGCCTCAGCTACAACATACTAAAATTTCATTAAAAAATTGAAAATTAAAGTTCTGAGATGTTCGACATCGAGTCGGATGCAGATGTAGCATTTAATGAGAGCTTTCCAAAGTCCCAACATTTTTCAAATTCTGATAATTTGAACCGTAGATATGGACATTTTAAAATTCAATTTTGGACCATTGACAACTCAGGTGAGGGGAGCCGGGGAAACTTAAATTTCTTTTAAACGAAAGCTGTGAGGCTCAGTTATAATAAATAAAATTAGAAACCGATCCATGCCATAGGGGGCTGAGTTATTGAGAAAACAAAATTTAGGGGTGATCCAAAATGACGGAATGGGGGTGGGATATCACCATCTGACGTCTTTTACCTGATATAAATATCGGATTTATACTACGTAGAATCGACCAGACGACCACGAAAATTGTTTTTTGGCGGATATTCGTGATCTAGAAATATCAAAGCGTTATGCAAAGTCTTTTTATCCTAGATTTTGATTGTAACGAATCTAAGCTAAAATAGCGTAGAACCCAGATATTAAATCAGTGTGTTGCATTTTTTTTTACAATTAGGGTTAGTGTGCCAAACTTCGGCCAGCTTCTAATTTCGGCCACTTTGAGTATAATTTCGGCCATGCAAATAAATTAATTAAAATTATGTATGTAATCTTCGAATAGTCAATGAATTCATTTTGCTTTCAAATATTTATTCATTTTAGGATGTATTAACACAAAGACAGTTAAATTATAGGTATAATTTGAATTTAAATTGTGTTGTAAAAACTCAGTGTGGAAAGAGTCTTACAAAAAATGTGACAGATCGATTGTGTCTCTAGCAGTCTTGTCATTTGTGGTGAAGTGCAGAAGGTTTTCCTTCGGTGTTTTTCATGAAAATTGATTAGTTTTCATTAAAGATTGTTTCTGTTTATGTTAATAGTGAATCAATCTTTAAATTTCGGGTGAAATTTCCCAGCTGGATCCTGTATTTCGCGTAAAAAAGTATATACTTTGTGAGCGTCTCTACAGTGAGGTAATGTTGCCTATTTCGGCCACATCTTTTGCTTTCCTAAATTTCTTATTCATTTTATGTTTCCTTTTTCAATTTCTGAATTCTACAATGTCCAGAGAAAAAAACCATCGCTTCTATGAAAAAGATGATGTGAAAAAGGCCTTGGAAGAGTTCAGGAAGTGCAAATTGCTACGGGAATCTGCGCGTAAATTTGAGATGCTACTCTTCAGGTCTTCAGGACAAATTACACGGAAGATCTCAAGGCTTGTGAGTCATATAAACGTATTAAATTAAATATTAAACTCGTTCAGTTTGACGTTTTGAAATTTTCTATCCGTTGCGTCACAAAATGTGGTCAGAAAAAAGGTGGCCGAAATTTCACACAAAGTGGCCGAAATACTACCCAAAGCAATGTCCATATTTTTATTAATTTTTCAATATTTTAGGAAGTGATTTAAAGAAAACAAAAATGATAAACTAGTCTTGAAGGTTCCACACAACCCTCCCGAAAAGGAAGTAACAAAAAATATCAATATGAATTAAAATTATTGCATTTCAAACTTAGGACTTCGGTGCTTACATGCAACTATGCCGAAATTTGGCACACTTACCCTAACCCCGTGCTTTCATGTATTTCTAAATAGCTCCTATAATATTTCTTTAATTTTTAAAAAGTTTAAAATGAGTTTTAGGTGATTAAATGTCATCCATATAACCCAATGATATCACATACAGAATGTTGAAAACGAATTCTTTAGAAACTAATTTTGAAACAAACAAAAATTCGAGCTGATAATTGAATTTTTATTACAAATTCAATTGAATGACTTCAATACATATCATTTTTAAATGATTTTGTAATTATATATAAATAAATCTATATATTGTCAATTACACAACACAAAGCCAATGAGTTTATATTATTTAGAAGATTAGGATTTTAAAGAGTATAATATCATATATTATATAGGTACACCCATCACTAAACACTCAGCCTTGCTAAGTATTATATATTTGTGAAGTGAATAACTTATGTACAAAAAATGGATCTCTTTCACCGATTAAATCGAATTTCAAAGGGTTAATCCACTTTATGCGTTAAAATTTTGGTTGGCTTGATAGAAGTTCTTCGTGGAAATTAAATTTACTGAGAATTGAATGTTGAGTGCCTTCAATACTTGGGTTGGGAAACAGAGGCTTCTACTTAATTTGAAAGTATAAGAGATGATGATTCTTATTCTCTTTTATATTTTATAATGGTTTTAACAAAGTTTGTGTATCAATGGCTCTAATCCAAGAGCTCTAAAACTAATGCAAATTTGGTGTTCATTAAGTATGGATGCAAATATCCAATTATGAATTATGAAATATTATAACTAGTTAATTGTGGGTACATTTAAAAAACATATATTTCACAATACAATCATGATATACTGCAACCTGCTCAATCCTAAACCTCACAGAAACACATTTTGAGAATTTTTGCGAATCTGGTTGAAAAAACCATGTGACGTGTTTGTGTTTGTCGGTTAATAATAATGCATATTTTTGGTTTAGTAGTTAGAAAAAAAAATAACGATTTCGGTGAATGAACACAGCAAAACGTGCAATTTCTTTTATTTAAATACCGTCGTTGCGGGTGACTGCACGTTTTTCGCTGTTTTTCAACTTTACTCTCTAAAAGTGGATAATTAAAGTGAAAAGAGGGGGTTGAATGGGTAAAATTAATTGTATTCAGTTGTTAATGAATGGATATTGTGCCACCAGCATTAATTTTATAAAATTTTACTAAATTAAAAAAATCAAGAAAAAAGGCTTGCACTTGAAATAAGATGCGGGTGACTTTGCACTTTTTAATAAATACTAAAAAATCAACAATTTCTGATAATAAACGACAATGAAGATCTTCACATCTAAGTAGTTTTAATTGATAATAATAATTGATATATTCTTCAAGGAAAATATTTTAAAAATAGGTCTAAAAATTTTGATATTTTTTTTTCTAAATTTCTTGTTCGATTTCGAAGAAACATACAATATCGAAGAAGGTTTATGGAAGCTATTTATGGTAAAAATTTTAAGCCGCTATCTTATTCATCTTGGAAGATATTGAATTTTGAAATTTTCGATTTGTGACTTTTTGCCCCAGTCTCCCCTACATATTCAGTTTAGGATATTCGTGCTTACATTATGTAAAATCTTTGCGAAATATAACCCCATTTAGGACGGTGAAAGGAATATCTATTGACTCTTTAACTCTTTCCGGACCACAACATATCCAGCGAACGAATTTCAGTAAAACTCACTTTATTGTAAGTCTTAGTGGTCAAATATGATACTTTTGTAGAGAAAGAATTTTCTCCGCCTCTGGGAAATTGGAAAACTCATGGGAACTCTCGTCCCCTAAAGAACGCAAAAATTACAAACTTGGACAAACTTCAATTTTCCAAAAGCCAATAATATCAATTTTGTGAATTACTTTTGCGTGTCAAAGGACTCCTGTACGATGTTGATAACTAAAACAAGGTGAATTATTGACCAGTATCTTGTGGGATGTCCAGGAAGTGCTAAAAAAGACACCAAATTCCTGCTTGCCAACAGATTCCTCAAAATATTTCACAGAATAACACTTTAACACACATTTCTCTCAACAGGATGTTATTGCAGACACATTAAGCTTTCTCAAGAGCCAAAAAAACACTTCCTGGACAATCAGAATTCACCAAAATCTGGAAGAATAGGAAAAACTTCCCCGAAAGCAATCTTTTTCGCTGCCAAATGTCAAAATTATCGGCCATATTGGCAAAAATTTCGCTCCCGCTTGAATTTTCTTACAAGGTTGATGTCAAAAAGCAAATGGCGGGCATTGGCGGGATAACCTGACATTTGACCTCTAGATTTTTGGGGACGAGAGTACCCATCAACTTTGAACAAGTTTTTTGAAAATTTATGAAAAAATTGTTTTTCGAATTTATGTAATTTGTAATTGTTAGTTATCATATTTATTGGCCCCGAGAGGTTTTTCCTTATTCGGGTCTAGAAATATGAAAAAAGTCACAATATGTGCAAGAAAGCAGAAAATCGAAAATTCACGATTTTTGACCAAGAATATCTTAGCTCAGGAGTTAATTGGGATCCTGCAAAAAATATCCTAGATTTGGACATCCTTATAGTTTGTAATCATCCACAAGAATCGGAATTTTATCGATTCTAAATAGTCTAAAAAAATTATTTTTTCCATGGGTACCCAGAGTCCCAAAGGAGACGAAAGAGTTAAGAAATCGTGTTAGGACTTCTTGAAACCCTACTCTGTACCATTTAGAATACGAAATCTTATTATCTATCCTTATCGGAAGACGTAGATTTATGAAAAAACGTCATATTACTTACATTTTATTAGATACGTTAAATAGATTTCAACATTTTGATAAAATGACAATAGGGGTTCCCTGTCGGAGAGGTGTTCCTTCTATTTTTATCTTCTACTGTTTATCATCTTATTGTTAAACAGTGCAATTGCCAATAGCCCGAAACTTCCCTACTCACCTCTACCTACATTGTTGTGACTGATTGATAGATTTTTTAAGTGAAAAAGAAAACTGCTTGAAACGCTTTAAATGAAAATCCCTTCTTTTACTGGTCAATATATTAATAGGGGAGAGCCGGCACTTTTCAGAATTTTTTTTAATATTTTATCTTTAAGGCATTATTTCCAAAACTAAGAAAAGTATCTTGAAATTTTGTACAGCACTTTTTATACTCATTAGTACACACTTTATTAAAATAAATCGATTAGCGATGAATCGATAAACATGCAGACAGTCGAGGCTCTCCCTTATAAGAATTTTTAATTTTTAATTTAATTTTTTTTTTTTATTAAACTTTATACATATAATAATATCTACCAGACTGGAAATTATTCATTATATAGAAAACTTGTCTAGAAAATTGTTTCTTTTGTGCAAGATATTGAAAATTGTTCAGAATTGTACCTTAATGGCATCATATATAATGTAAATGAAAGGTAGCGTAGGAGAAATTGTGAAAATACTTTTGAAGTGCTTAAGCTGAAATTCTTCAGGAGATTAGAGCTTCTTTGCCATTCTCTGTGTTCGGTAGGCGTGAAAAAATGGCTGTCACGTTTTCTGAAATCTCAATTTTCATTTATTTGTTCCTTTACCCTTATAATAACCATATAACCTTCACCACGGATTAAAGGTTCACAGATAAATCCCTTCAACTATATGGGGAAAATTCACTTTTTACCAAGCATGACATAGCAAATTTCTGAGCTATTTCAAATTCTTTACAAAGAAAAAAATCCCAGGATAAACCTGGAACTTCATAAGCTCCGGTTTTTTTCACCATTTTTATAAAGATACTATTCATTTATTCAAAGATTTTATAGTTCGATGCGAAATATTTGAGCACCCCAAATATGGCAACATATGAAGCACTTTAAGATACAAAACTTTTAAACATGAGTGGGAATTATGAAGTTCTTATCTTATTGTTGCGCCTAATGTTTTTCCGGTCACATATACTAAGTTTCTTCTAAGTTGGATTTTTGTTAGAAAGACTTCTTAACTTTACCAATTCTTTATACACTAAAAAAATGCAATGTCCAGTGAATTACATTTTATAAGTTTTTAGAGAGGCAAGAACACGTCGACCTTGTGACAACTTTCAGGAATCTAACGATTTTATCTCTGTGCTGGAAAAATGCCATTCTTGGAAGAGTTGGGTGAACTTCTTTGTACCTCATACCACCCAACAAGTAGAACCAGACGAAAAAGAGGCGATTTACAGTCAAAGAGAGAACCACTATATAGGGAAGCTTTTCTACGTTCATTGAAGGTTAAGATTGAAAAGCTGTCGCAAGGGAATGGGTGGAGATGAGCTTCAGATGAGGAGCACCATTCAAAGCTGAGGAAAGAAATCCTCTTCTCCCTTATCAGATTTTCCAGCACATCTTATCTTCAATTTCATGCTTTCACTCTCAACACTTTTTTTTCCTCCTTCGTTAGCCAAGAAGTTGCGTGGGAGAAGGTCGTAACAATATGCGTAGTATTTCGGTATGTCATGCCAAAAGCATACAATTAATGAAAGTTCCATTTCATTACTATTTATGGTATAACGAGCTTGTAGAAATTAAAACTATTTGGCTTTTGCTAATTTTAATACGAGAACCAGACACCTAAAGGTCAAACAAAGAGTTAGAAGATGAAAAACTTAACGTTCAATACAAATGTTTCAATTTGCATTTGTATTTGATCCCATAGAGAAATAATTAAATTTTGACAAAAACTAACATGTGTCACGACCAACAAAACTCTGAATTTGCTAAATTTAATCACTGTAGCAACAAAGAACAGAGAAATGTGCAATCAGAACACATTTGGGATTCCCGAAAAAATATCTTCATCCAATTAGTACAAAGTCATTGTTCTCTAATGAAGTTGTCGTTTGCTGTTTTATCGAAAATTCACGACTCGATAAATTAAACGGAGGAATGGTTAATGTTGTTTTTCATTGAAATATGTCAAAGGTGTCACAGTATTATTTTGGTATCTTGCAGACACATTATGGTGCCTGAGGACTAAGCACTTTCATTCCAAAGTTTAATTAACCAATGAGACTACAATGTCAAGTTCATCCATTTCACTTAATTCATGACAACTTACAATATTAGACATTTCTTCACAACGAACTTATGTTTAATTACACAAATTTGAAAACTTTTTGCACAATATTGAACTTTGCATCAAATAAATCTCAGTCGATAAAAACTCCTTCTGTGTAGGATAATAATTTTATAAGAACAATTCCAAGAGTAGCTTGCTTTTTAGATAAATATTTATTTCATTAATTTTTTTTTGTCATCGGATTTTGCATTAAGTTGCTGCTTTATTGAACGAAATGAAGTCTCCGAAGCGATAGCATAAACATAATGTTTCTTTTGATGTTTCTGCCTATTATCTATAACAACCATTATCATAACTCTGATAATGGAGTTAGTCATGCTTTAAGAGTTATTGTCTCCATCATCTCCTTTTATGGTGAGGGACAGCGTTTCCAATTACCACTTTTCTTCGTTATTTTGTGATTCATGATAGCTCTGTATAAAAATTGTTTCTCCATTTCATTAAAGTTAACAAACAACAATGATTTCGGGAGTTATATGAGTTATCTACCATATTCACTTACAAGTTTTACAAAGACATTTTGAGGAATATGTGACCCAGAAAATTCATTTAAGTGAAATATAAGGATATCCCAGTGCCCCATATCAAGGGGGCTATGAACAAAATTCTAAGCAAATATTTATGATTTTGATGGTCTTTCAAGAGATCTAAATTCTCTTGAGGATACTTTAAGAGGCAATAGCTTCCTCAAGTCACCCTGAGCAGGATTTAGTTGGGTACATAATAATATATTGCTTTACAAAAAGCTCCTTTTATATTTTAAACAAGAGAGAAACAATAAATTCGTTTTTTTGTTTTCAATAAAGTTGTTTGATTGAACCAAGGGACGAATAATAGTTTAGAAGTAGTGTACAGATTTTGATGATTTTTCATAAAAATTGTATTGTACATTTTTTCTCATTATATCTACCCCTTGAGTTGAACAAATTGATTGTATAGTGTGCAGATACACGTTCGTTTTTAATGAAATTCATATATAGGTCGAATTGGAACTCATAATTATATGCTTGTTTATTTCAAATTAAAATTAAAATTTAATTTTACGGAAGAAATTGAATTTTTCAATATTGAAATACGAATTGTTTTTATACTTATTAGCACTCGGTCTTTAATAATCTAACCAGTTACAATATAACAATGGGTATTAAAACGAATTAATTATAACAAGCTATTTCTCGGAACTCCCTAATCATTTATCATAAAATATTTATTGAATGATTCCATAAATTTGTGTCAGACAGAAAGTAAAGCTAGAGAACATGAAATTTTTAAAAGATAAAGCTTTTATTATTAGATCTCAATTGTTCTTTTCAGAACTTGGTTTTTCCTGGGAAATAGTTTATAATGTAATACGACATTGATAGCGTATGCTATATTTAGCATTTGTGCCACTAAAACTATTTTACAAGGATCCAAAAGGTCAATGTATATGGTGGATACACCCGACAAATATATTACGAACTTATTAATCATATAATAAATACTTAACTTAATGAATGTCATAATTTTAAATAGATGTAGAACAAATAAAGTCTTACCAAATGTGTGGAAATGAGACAATCCAATTAAATCCTTATGTTCTGTTTTCCGGATAGTGACTACTGGGATCGGATAGTGAACGGAAAAATAGACTTTTTTTTCGATTTTTTCTCTTTAATTCTTCACGACGCGACGTTCCGAGGATGGACGTCCTCTTCATTAGGGTTTCGAGTGTGAAGGAAAAATCACGTACAGGTGGGAAAATCTGCTACTGCACTGCACTTGAATTTTTGGTGTCAGTCCATTGGATGGTGAACTTCTGAGTGAAGAAATGTAAAAAAGTTCAAGTGCAGTGCAGCAGAAGATTTTCCCACATGTACGTGATTTTCCCCCATATTCGAAACCTGATGAAGAGGACATCCATCTTCGGAACGTCGCGTCGTAAAGAATTATAGAGAAAAAATCAAGAAAGGTCTATTCTTCCGTTCACTATTAGCTACAACTCGTTAGACCAAAAATTCCTTCAGTGCTGGGATCTTTCCGATTGCAACTTCTGTAAATTTTACCAGGTCTGTTGAACGATATGTAGGTCTATCGGTGTCGCTGTCGTGGAGTATATCTTTTCGATTAACCAAAATTTGTGGTCTTGTGAAATTAAGAGCCCTAGCTTGTGCTAGCTAATGCCCTAGACCTAGACAGAGTTATGGCTTAAGCCAAGAGATGGGTTAAAGAGAAATTGATGGAAATGTAGTTTAATCATTATTTTGGTTATAATTACGTTAAGCCGTCTCTCGGCTTAAGTCGTAAGTGTATCCAGCACATAAGATACCAACTAAAGATGTATGGCAGTAAGCCCAAAATCTAACTTTAGGTATCTCTGTGAGTGCAATATCTGTCGCATTTGCCCACTGGACCAAAAACGAATTCGTATTACAATTCGTATTGGCAATATATACGCTAAATGAAACGAAGTTTTTGCGGTGATCTGAATTAATATTGGAATGATCTTGGAATTTCTGACAAGTCTGATCTGAAACAGTTCCAGTCGGTTATGAATCGGTTATGAGCCTATAATTAATTTTGGTAGATTACTGACGACAAATAGCATAAGAAGGTCAAGGAGACGAACTCCCTCCGGATGCGTCAGGGGGTGTAATCCTTTCTGGACAGGAAAACACAAAATTCTTTGCCAAAGCTTTCGACGCTTCAACTTAGTGGTCGCTTTCTTAGTGGTCAAATCTGTGATTTGTCTCTGAAATCTTGTCCACACTGTCTATCCACTACTCCAAATGAGGATTTACAGGGAAAGTTGGGTATTCGTCGTGGGTACACCTGCGATGAATGATGAAGACGTGTTGAAGCGTCGAAAGCTTTGGCAAAGAATTTTGTGTTTTCCTGTCCTGAAAGGATTACACCCCCTGACGCATCCAGAGGGAGTTCATCTCCTTGACCTTCTTATCCTATAATTAATGTTTCTCCGAAATTTAATTGTACCACTTGTAAGCTATTTCGGCCGTTCTTTTGAGTGATTTATAAATTGGTTCAAATTGATTGTGAACTGCTACATTACAGAAATTGAACAGCAGAATTTTATTAAAACGATAAATGAGGCCTTACCAATTTTAGGATTTTTAGTATCTAAGTCAAGAGCTCGAGCATTTTTCAAAGATGGAACACATTGCAACCTGAAAACCTGAAGATGCAAAACCTAAAAATTACAATTTAAATTTGATGCTCGTTCATGCGAGTAAAGGCCTCTACACATTGGGAGCAATTTTCGTCAAAAAATGCATTTTTGACAGAATTTTGACGTTTCCACGTACAGCATTGCAAGCAATTTTCTTCAAAAAGGCGATTTTTTATGAAAATTGCTCCAAATGTGTAGAGGCCTTAAAACCGTATTAAACGTTATTTTGACCAATCTTGTAAAATTTTAACCAAGTAATTTTTGTGCCTATTTTATTTTAAATAAGTTCTTTTGCTGCAAGTCGTCTCCTTTCTTTTGTCTTTAATAATTATATAAACAATAGATTTAATTATCTTAATACGCCTATAATTATCTTCCAGATTTCAATTTATTTGCTTTACCATTGAGCAAATTTGGAATATTTTTCATATCCACAATCAAGAGCTCAAGGGGTAACTGCTTCAGTGACACTTCACATTGATTTTCACCCCTTCTATTCTTAACATACTAAGCCTCTGTGAAATTCCGTCCGAGAGAATACAATCTTCAACAAAAACAAAATTGAAGTACCTCTAAATTGAAGAAAGTTTTACACATGACCGCCAACTTTCAAGTATAATTTCACTTTAAGAAGAAAATTACTGAAGCGAATGCAATCAAACTTTACATTATAAAGTAAATAATAAATAAGATATTTTGTATGGACTCCGGTTTATATGACTTAGTTGGAGTGCAATGATTAGGACAAAGAAATAGCTGTAGTAATATATTTAAAAATTTATAATTATGAATAAAATATACCATACAATTCGAATATATGGGAAAACATGAAGGCGTTCAACAAAAACAGTATATTATAATTTTTAAGCTGCATAATCTTTGTTTATAGAGCAAATATTATTCTATGTAGACATACTCGTTGTATTAAAATTATGTTATGGTGTATATGCCTAAAAGCTCATCATGAAAATTGTATTAAGGACCTGTTTGTGGAAAGAATTATCTTCTCATTGTTTACTGTCATAGGACTTCCTTGTTTATATATTACGCGAAATTTTCATAGCTATTGTGTATACTTCTGGTATAATTATAAGAGATAAACTTTACAGCTAAGGGTGTTCGACTAAAATTAAACGCGAAAAGACTAATATTAGTATGATTAGTATACATAAATGGGCCTCATAATTGCAAATTCAAGGAGTATAATTATACTTCGGAGATGTATTAAATGCATATACTCTTAAGAGCTTACACAAAACAGTAATTGTGCTAAAATATTAAATCCATAAAAAATATTTATTCTTTTAGTAGGGCAAAAACTGTCAGATAAATAACAGAATTTTTAATCAAAATGTCAATATCAATTCTACGATTCCATATTAAATGTGAATTTGGCATTTCAGAATTTTCTATTTGACCAAGAGTCTGTATTGTCCCTGTCATTCATTCTGAAGCAGACACATTTAAGTATTTTCTTATCCATAATAAAAAGCAAAGTGTGTCTCGTTTAGTATATGTACATATGCGAGAATATTTAAATTTTCTGTTACCCCATTTGCAAATGTAACTTTTGTCCCAAAATATGGCACAATATGAGAAATATCATGTGCATTTTCATGTTGTCTCTTGAAGTTGATGCTCTAAAAGTTTTTAGCCTTTTTAAAAAGGGGAAGTCTTTCATGCATCGCACACACTCCGCTTTTAAATACTTTATATTTTTCCCATATTCCTTTATGAATTTAACCTATGGAAATTATTTTAAAAGCTAGTCATCCTCATTTTTCGGGCTGATCCCTAAGCCGATTCCTGTGTCTGTTTTGGGCTTTAAGCCTCATGCTTTCTGAAGAAATGGGTGTCTGTCTAAGCTTTTGTTCTCTTTCGGGAAGCAAAAAATCAAAGGGACAGATAATCCTAACCGGCTTATGTAGGTGAGATTCTTAACGTGAGCTAACTCGGAGTGCATGCAAATTCGATTTGATGCTGAAGTAGGGAGACGCCATTCAGTTATCTTGAATCAAATTCGTGAAATTATACAAGTTTTGTATTTGAACCAAAATGTCAAGGATTTGGATGAACTGACAGAAAAGTGTTATATGGGTGAAATGTAGACCAGAATGTTCTCTATAATTTTGCCGTAGAACTTGAACTCATCGATTACTCAGAAGCCAAGATAAGCGAGGTTTTTTGTTTCTTAACTCGTTTTTTCATCCAGAGTGCCCCAAGTAGTCATTTGTTGAACTTCAACTATATCAAAGAATTGTTGTATTTTGCGGGACTTTCCATTTAAACCCCTATTTTAAGTGTCTTGGTGGAGTAGAGGCAGTCAAATTGGCATCTGAATGATTTCAAAGCGTTATTATGGGAAAAATCAATTTTTTCACACTTAAACGGCAAAATCGGAGTGATAGCGTAGTCTGAGCGGAAAATGATGTATAGACGAAATGTAGAGACAAATGTGCTCTACAATTATGTTGAAGTAATCATCAAAATCGGCTCAGCGACAGTCGAGATAATTGAGGTTATGTGATATTGAAATTGGTTTTTCGACTGTGGCGCCCCTGCTGTTGGTTCCACGAAGTTCAAATATTCTAGAAAGTTGTAGCATTTGGTGAAATCTTTCGTTTAAGCCCTCATTCATCAAAATCGGTCACATAGAACCGGAGATATGATTTTTTGAATTTCGTGAACTTTGACCCCTCATATCTCCGGTTCTATTGAAACCACAGCGCACATACGCACCATTTTGGAAACGTCCTAGACTGGACTACAACATACTAAAATTTCATTAACTTGCACAATGCCGTTTTTGAGAAAAGTGACTTTGAATTTCGATGAATTTTGACGCTATCACAGCGCCACCTGTGGTGACTTTTTGAACTTCCATCTGAAAGTGCTCATCGAGACGAAACCAAAAAGGTAAAATTTATGTCGCTATGTTAATTAGAACCGGAGATAGAGGCCGGTCAATGTTCGAACTTTGACCCCTTATAGCTCGGGTCAGGGGTTATGGATCGACTTAAGGTTTTTTTTTGTTAGATAGGTATAATCAACGGCTACAACATACTAAATTTTCAGCCCGATGCACAATGGAATTTTTGAGTTATTTAACTTTTAAGATTTAAAAATTTTCTTTTTAAAAAAAGCGCCCCTAGCGGTGGTTTTATGAACTTGCGATGTTAGAAGGAGAAGTGGCATTTCACGAGAGCTTTCCAAAAAGCCCTCACTTTTTAAATTCTGACAATTAGAACCGGAGTTATGGCCATTTTAAGAAATTTTTTTTGGACCCTTATAGCTCGGGTCAGGGGGGTCGGGGGACCTTAAGTTTGGTATTGATGGAAAGCTCTAAGGCTCAGCTATAACATACTAAAATTTGAGCCCGCTGAATGCCATAGGGGCGGAGCTATTGAGAAAACAAAAAAAGGGGGGTCTTCAAAATGGCGGAAGGAGGGGTGGGGGGTGGGGGGTCTATGCACCAAGTTGCAATTTTCACCCGATATATAACCTTTGCCGAAAACCGCAAGTCGATATCTTTTTTAGTTTAGGAGCTATTAAGCTCCAAAGAGCGGCCGGCCGGCCGGCCGGCCGGCCGGCCAGCCGGCCGGCCGGGAACGTAAAATAGCCACATATATATTCGTGATCAGGAAGTGCTGAAACACATTTTGGCCAAATTTGAGGTCGATCGGACGACATGAAATTTTGTTAGGATTATAGTAGGTGAGATTGTTAAGAATCTCACCTAATAACAGGTTCAGAACCTAAACCTAAAACCTTCCTAAAGGAGAAGTTATCAGGATTCATGTATAAACCTTCTGAGTTTCTGCCCTCAAACACTTGTCTTAACGGTCACTGAATTTAAATTCTGCACATTAATTCACTAGGGTAAGTTGCATAAATTGGAACAATTTCCAGAAGCTCGAACTTTGATACAAGATTAAAGACATTATAAATACATTTTTCCCTGATGACATACATAAATTTGCTCCTTGATTCTTCTAGAATATTACCGTTTCATGGAAATTCTTGAAAAACAGTTTGAAAAGTTCTTAAATACAAGAAAAATACGTGAGTGCAAAACAATATAATTTGGACAGGGTGGGACAAGTTGGACGTGGGAATTTGGACAATGCGTAGGGGAAGGTTGTGCAGTGCAAGTTTCAAGATTTTTTACTGAATGCCATACACACTGAATCAATTGTACCACTAGGGTAAAGTGTATAATTAAAAAGTAAAAAACATTAAGGCTTAGATATATATTATTTATTAAATCTTTTTCTTGGATATTTTAATTTTCTTGCTTTGCTCCTTTTCTTCTTTTATTTTGAACCTTTCTTCCTGTTTCTGAAGTCTAATTCTTTTTTTTCTTGCATAGCCTCTTCTTTTAGTTTTCTTTAATCATACGAATTGTCACAAAGAACTTCAAACATGAATTTAAAAACTCCATAGAATAATAATAGATACCTGTCCACCTTTGGGCAAAAGCATTACACCCGTTTCGTCAAGATTAAAGACGCGATCAGGAGGAAGTTCCAGAAGATCTTTGGATTTTAAATATTCATGAGTTTTCTCAAACCACTGAGTGGTAATACCAGCTCTGGGTTGTGTATGCTTCTGGTGTACGAAGTCTCAATTCTGGGTATCTGTTCAAAAAGCTCTTGAACCAAGAGTATCCTGGCCTTCCATCGGTGAACTCGTTGACAATCTTGAACTTCTTACAAATAATTTGCACAGTGTTGAGGACTTGATCTTTTGTTATAGGATGCCACTTGTCACTGCATCCTAAAATCCATTCAACGAGCTCATCTTCTATATCTTTTGGCAGCGTAGGAGGCCTTCCCCCAGAGCATTCTTCCGGACATTTCCCGGTCAGCTTATTAAAAAGTGTTGTTCTTGGCACCCCAAATAATACTGACACCTGACTTAGTGACTTTCCTTGACGAAAAGCTTCCAGTGCTTTGTTCACTTGGTCTTGAGTATAGGATTTGTACTTTTTCAATTTATTTGCTTTTTACCCATCTGAAATAAAAAGAAAACCCCTGCAATACAATAGTATCTCCGGATGTCCAACTTGTCACTTTTGCTCACGCTTCAAATAAGCACTTTTTCTTCATACAGTTAGTAATTATATCAAATAAAACCATTACGTACCGTTAACTATCGAGATTAAACACTTTATTCCACTAAAATTTGCCAGAAATATTGAGAAATGTCAACAGAACCGAAAAACCAAAGTCACTCTTCTTGTGTTTTTATTAGGAAAAAATGGCCGATCGATGTACTTTTTCGACGGTGAAAAGTTACACTGTCAATTGAGGTGAGAATTTTATACGTTAAATCTTATTCATATGAATGGATTTTCACTTTATTTGCAGCACAAGGAACCAAATAATTGAACTATAACATAGAAAAATATACTAATTAAAATTTAGTACTGTATTTATCAAGAAAAAATTGCCTGTCCAACTTGTCCCAGCGAAATTTTCCAACTTTTGCCATTGTCCAACTTGTATCAATTTACCCTACTTTATTGATTTAGATAGAGTAACTGTCCAAGAAAACAAATTGGCAACCAGAATTGAATTCAGAAGAGAGGATGAGGGCCAATTTTAACAAATTCGACGGGATGTCGAATTTTCCGTCCGCCATTTTGAGCAAAAATTTTGCATGACTTTCTGCCAACCGACAAAAGACCAACAAAATGTATTTCCATCTCTGTCGGGCTATTTTTTCAAAGTAATTGAAAAACTAAACTAACTAAAAATCCTTTCTCTATAGCAATTCGAATATCTGTTGTCAGGAATAAATCATCTAAAATCACTCAATTTGCGTATGATATATAATACCATGGTAAGGAATGGGTTAATCAAATGCTCTCGTTCAGTAATAACTTTCTCGATTTCAGATCTCTATCCGATTGAGTTTTTTCTGGACTGATTCGGTATATCAGAGAGCAAAGCGACAGATAATCCTAACCGGCTTATGTAGGTGAGATTCTTAACGTGAGCTAGCTCGGAGTGCATGCAAATTCGATTTAGAGCTGAAATTGGGAGACGCCATTCAGTTATCTTGAATCAAATTCGTGAAATTGTACAAATTTTGCATTTAAACCAAAATATCAAGGATTTGGATGAACTGGCACAAAAGTGATATATGGGTGAAATGTAGACCAGAATGTTCTCTATAATTTTCCCATAGAACATGATCTCATCGATTACTCAGAAGCCAAGATAAGCGAGGTTTTTTGTTTCTTAACTCGTTTTTTCATCCAGAGTGCCCCAAGTAGTCATTTGTTGAGCTTCAACTATTTCAAAGAATTGTTGTATTTTGCGGGACTTTCCATTTAAACCCCTATTTTAAGTGTCTTGGTGGAGTAGAGGCAGTCAAATTGGCATCTGAGTGATTTCAAAGCGTTATTATGGGAAAAATCAATTTTTTCACACTTAAACGGCAAAATCGGAGTGATAGCGTAGTCTGAGTGGAAAATGATGTATGAACGAAATGTAGAGACAAATGTGCTCTACAATTATGTTGAAGTAATCATCAAAATCGGTTAAGCGACAGTCGAGATAATTGAGGTTATGTGATATTGAAATTGGTTTTTCGACTGTGGCGCCCCTGGTGTTGGTCCCACGAAGTTCAAATATTCTAGAAAGTTGTAGCATTTGGTGAGATCTTTCGTTTAAGCCCTTATTCATCAAAATCGGTCACATAGAACCGGAGATATGATTTTTTGAATTTTGTGAACTTTGACCCCTCATATCTCCGGTTTTGTTTTAACCACAGCGCGCATACGCACCATTTTGGAAACGTCCTAGACTGGACTACAACATACTAAAATTTCATTAACTTGCACAATGCCGTTTTTGAGAAAAGTGACTTTGAATTTCGATGAATTTTGACGCTATCACAGCGCCACCTGTGGTGACTTTTTGAACTTCCATCTGAAAGTGCTCATCGATACGAAACCAAAAAGGTAAAATTTAGGTCGCTATGTTAATTAGAACCGGAGATAGAGGCCGGTCAATGTTCGAACTTTGACCCCTTATAGCTCGGGTCAGGGGTTTTAGATCGACTTAAGGTTTTTTTTGTTTGATAGGTATAATCAACGGCTACAACATACTAAATTTTCAGCCCGATGCACAATGGAATTTTTGAGTTATTTAACTTTTAAGATTTAAAAATTTTCTTTTTAAAAAAAGCGCCCCTAGCGGTGGTTTTATGAACTTGCGATGTTAGAAGGGGAAGTGGCATTTCACGAGAGCTTTCCAAAAAGCCCTCACTTTTTAAATTCTGACAATTAGAACCGGAGTTATGGCCATTTTAAGAAATTTTTTTTGGACCCTTATAGCTCGGGTCAGGGGGGTCGGGGGACCTTAAGTTGTTACGGTTGCGTTTTTCAATTTAAAAAAAATATATTTAAATTTCATCTCCTATAATTTTATAGGATTAAATCGGAGAGTGGGAGAAGCAGGGAATTGCTGGAGATGTGGGGAGTCGTGGTCTGTCCGTCAGTCTGTCCACATCAAGTGTAGTTTTGTTGTTCGTGTTAAGTGTGTTAATAGTTCGAGTGCGCGTTTGTGGTGTTGTGTGTCTGTATTTTCAGACAAAAGTTATTGAAAATAAGGACATTAAGGAATCAGGAGGTGGAAGAACCCCAAATATAAAATTTATTGTGACCCTGGTGGTAATAATTGGCGCCCAACAAAATGTGCTCCATCTCCACGTGCAAATTTTTCTTTTATTTTAGCACCACACGTTAACCCGTGTAAATCTATTAACACACTTTCGTTTAGTTCCGTGTATATTTCCTTGGTATCTGCCTTTAATCAAGTATCCAGTAAAATATTCTTCAATTTTTTTTTAACAAGATATTTTTCTTTATCATATTATTTTTTTTTTTTTCAAGATTTTTTTCAGATTTATTTCTAATGAGGGTATTTAGTAAATGATTTGACGTGAATATCGCTTGATACATGTGTTTCTAAAATAAATAATTCGTGAAATTCTTTAAAATTGTTCAATATTATATCATTTCAGTTCAGTGCATCAAATCATTAGGGGGAAATTTTTGCTCATCTTGTTCAATTTTAGAGTCACAAGATCATAAAATGATAACGGAAGAAGTGAAAGAGTGATGGAGATTTTGGGTACTGGTTTGTCTGGTGATATAATTCCCCTAGTAGGGATTAATTTTTTAGACAACATTTCTCGTGCATCTTCTCTTTCCATTCTTTCACACTTTATACAAAATAATATGATCGTTGAGCACTTATTTATTCTACAGGAGAAATCAAATAATTTTATAATTATTCCATCTTTCTAATTAAAGAAGTGTATTTCGGCCAAATTTTTGATAATTTTTATAAGGCAAATACCAACGGAATGTTCGTAGCGGATATTTTTTTTAAGTTGTTAATTTTTTTTTCACTTTAAAATTATATTTTTTCATGGTTTTTGCGACTTGTTTATATATTGGGTAGTCATTCCCATTCATAGGGTAACCATTCCCATTTACAAGGTAACCATTCCTAAAATTAAAATACGGTCTTGATAATTTTTTTTTCTTGTTTTTTTTTCGATTTATCGGTGGGTGTCTGTATCTCCAGTGATATTGCTTCTTCTTATTTCCTTTAGTATAATTTTCTCTGATTTTAAAAATAAGCTCAGTATTTTTTTCTCGGGATATTGAATTCAGCTAGAATAATATTATAATATTATATATTTAGTAAATTCTTTCGTCAATATATTTTTATTCTATATATATTTTCTGATTTGATGAAGTAGGACATTAGGACATTGCTCCTTTTCTGCAGCTGTGGGTATTCCTTCAATGCGTTCATCTAAACGGATGGTATTGAGATACAGTTTTCTGAAGATTTGCTGATCTTAAGCTAGGATCTTTTTAAGAAATTTTCTTCCCCTCCTCTCTATTAACTGGCCGTTTTATATTATTTTTGACAATAGTTGTAGATTAGTATTAGTCGGTCTGGTTATCTCTTTTGGAGGTATGAAGATGTTCTTTTTTTTCATGTCCTGCTCTATTATTCGGCAGTTTGACGAAAATTATGGAAGATCCCACATAAAATTAAATCAGGAGTTTTTCATTTTGATTTATCATATCTCGAGCTGACTTCTATATCTTCTCTTTCTGTAATACTTAGGGCAGTTCTGGTCCGCATAAATTGGAGGGATTTAAAATACCCGATCTGGAGTTGTCAAGAAGTCACTATCTTATAGTGTTCTTGGAAGCGTCTAGGGTCCTGGGTTCTTTTTCCCTCTGCAAGGGTTTTCTTCCCATAATATTGTAAATAATGTAAACCAAGGGGCTTCTAGATAGCTGTAAGAGCGTGGATTCCCGCGTGTTTATGTTTATTGTCCCGCGATCAGTTACTGTTCGGTATAAAGTTAGAGGGAGATCGAAGTTTTTGTTTTTCTAACACATTTTCTTTAATTTCCGTCAATAATAAATATATGTATTTTTTTTCTCGATTACTATTTCGATATTTAACTTTAAATAGAGAGAGCGGGTAAAGAAATTTTCTTTTTTTTCTTTATTTTTTTTCTTTTCTTCAAGTAAGGGGAGTATGTTACGGTTGCGTTTTTCAATTTAAAAAAAATATATTTAAATTTCATCTCCTATAATTTTATAGGATTAAATCGGAGAGTGGGAGAAGCAGGGAATTGCTGGAGATGTGGGGAGTCGTGGTCTGTCCGTCAGTCTGTCCACATCAAGTGTAGTTTTGTTGTTCGTGTTAAGTGTGTTAATAGTTCGAGTGCGCGTTTGTGGTGTTGTGTGTCTGTATTTTCAGACAAAAGTTATTGAAAATAAGGACATTAAGGAATCAGGAGGTGGAAGAACCCCAAATATAAAATTTATTGTGACCCTGGTGGTAATAAAGTTTGGTATTGATGGAAAGCTCTAAGGCCCAGCTATAACATACTAAAATTTGAGCCCGCTGAATGCCATAGGGGCGGAGCTATTGAGAAAACAAAAAAAGGGGGGTCTTCAAAATGGCGGAAGGAGGGGTGGGGGGTGGGGGGTCTATGCACCAAGTTGCAATTTTCACCCGATATATAACCTTTGCCGAAAACCGCAAGTCGATATCTTTTTTAGTTTAGGAGCTATTAAGCTCCAAAGAGCGGCCGGCCGGCCGGCCGGCCGGCCAGCCGGCCGGCCGGCCGGGAACGTAAAATAGCCACATATATATTCGGAATCAGGAAGTGGCGAAACACATTTTGGCCAAATTTGAGGTCGATCGGACGACATGAAATTTTGTTAGGATTATAGTAGGTGAGATTGTTAAGAATCTCACCTAATAACCCGTAGAAGGTTCTAACATTTAAACCGATGAATTATACAAATTAGACAAGTTCATCAAAAGGACATTTATTTTAATGAAATTGCAATTCAAACATTCTACCATCCTGAAATTCCACAAAAATTCACTTTTTGCAGCAAAGGCCTACACATTGCTGTTGACATTGTTGATTGAAGTGAAAAGAATACCGAAATCCAAAATAGCAGAACAATCAGCGCTAAAGCACCGAGTACGTGAACTTGCACTTTAGGCTTCCGGTAGATTTTCTAATAGGTTTGGCTTGGCTTTAGAGTGACTTTGTCTCTTCAAAAGGTTATTAGGGGAAAGTACTCTCCCTTCGAACGTTCATACCTTCGAATAATGTGAATTTACTTTGGTTTATCTATGAGAATAACAGAAAATTATCACATAATTAATTGATAATAAGCTAACTAATATTCGATAGAAATGTGAAAGTATTTTGGAAAAAGTAATAGAAAATTCACATTATTCGAAGGCATGATGTTCGAAGGGAGAGTACTTTCCCCTACTGAACGGACCCAAAGGTCTCGAATGTGTGTGGTCTTCCCGCTTGCAGTGTTTCGATCACTTCTGAGCTAAATGGTTTTTCGGTGCCATGAAGATATATTTCAGAAAACTTACAAAAATGTGCTATTAAAACGTTTTGTTCTTTTATAAACAATTGTGCAACTTTTAGTGTCCAATGCAAAATTTACAGTTAAAATGGATCGTTCAATCGTGCCGCGTGAATCCCGTGCCAACGGAGAAATTTGACTCAGCCTTCGCACAAATTAACAGTAAATTTTTATTTTCCTTTAGAGGAAAATCTGAGTATTTGCTGGAACTTAGAAAGGTGGAGTTATGAACCTAATAAGCGAGAGATTATTTTACCATATAGTAGAAGAATCTATATGGTTTGTATGGTAGTCAGAAAAATCACTTTACTTGAACATCATTTTTGTGTGCAAAGCCTTAAAATCTTTCCCTAGTACTATATTATTTGATCCCGCAATCCCATGGTATCTCATGCAATGACAATAAAAGAATATTCTCATGTACCTACAGAGGCCAAATATTAGCCATTCATATTTGGAAATTGTCCAAAACTACTCTAAACTGTTTAAATTTAAACTTCACTTGCGACTAATATACATTAGATAAGAAGTTATGAAACTATTTTGGCGCAAATTGTACAAATAAAAATATAATGACTATGAAATTTCTGTAAGTCTTCTTGACTTGGCGCATCAAAAAGAAACATAACAGAGTTGAGGAGTGACTGACAAGATTTATTGCACAGTAGCTTAGGATATCTAAAGGGATTCTTGGAATTACTTTATAACCCATAACTATTAGACAATGCGTTAATATGCAATTTATCATGCATTAATAGTGTCTCAGTGAATATCGCACAAGCATTACCTTGAATTAATAATAACTTTTTAGCCCTTAGGATATCTGCATTCCGAATTTTTTTTTACATTTTCCTTTTAATGATAATATTACAACAACCGGTAGGTTCGACCGAAGATTAATTTTGCCTACTAACCCATCTGCCCAAGGGCTTGTGTAACTTAACTGATCATTTCTGTGAAGAAAACATGCCCTGAGCAATATAGTTGCAAGCTAGGTATTCCATAAGAGACTATGAGTGTGTGGTGTATTACGAGTAATGAAACTAGATATTTAGAAATCGTAGTTTTCTACTCAATAGTTCACATTCCCAAGAGATGTTTGGAATTGATTTTGTGTTTAATAAATGAAACTGTATCGTCTGGATAAAGTTTTACACAGACAGATGCAATGAAAAGATCGCTAAAACATGAAAAAACAAAAAAAAATAATTTTATTCTTTTAAGCTTTAATATGATTTAAATGTACTTGGTTTAATTACTCTCTAATAATTGAATAATACTACCTGAAATTTTGTACAATCTTTGATTGTAGTCAGAGTTGAAAGGGACAGATAATCCTAACCGGCTTATGTAGGCGAGATTCTTAACGTGAGCTAACTCGAAATGCACAAAAATTCAATTTCCAGCTAAATTTGGGGGATGCCATTCAATTATCTTGAATCGAATTCGTGAAATTATACAAATTTTGTATTTAAACCAAAATATCGAGGATTTGGATAGAGTGACAGAAAAGTGGTATATGAGTGAAATATAGACCATCAGAAAATTCTCAGAAAGAAAGAAGAAAAAGTAGAACTTGATCTCATCGATTATTCGGAAGCCGAGATAATCGAGGTTGTTTTTTTCTAAACTCGTTTTTTCGGCCAGTGCGCCCCAAGTGTACATTTGATGAACTATATTAAAGAATTGTTGTATTTTGTGAGACTTTTCATTTACAACCCTATTTTAAGTGCTTGGTGTAGTAGAGGCAGTCAAATTGGCATCTGAGTGATTTCAAAGCATTATTATGGGAAAAATCAATTTTTTCACACTTAAACGGCAAAATCGGACAGATCGCATTATCTGATCGAAAAATGATGTATGGACGGTAGACACAAATGTCCTCTACAATTTTGTCGAAGTAATCATCAAAATCTGTTCAGCAACAGTCGAGATAATTGAGGTTACGTGATATTGGAATTAGTTTCTCGACTGTGGCGCCCCTAGTGTTGCTCCCACGAAGTTTAAATGTTCTATAAAGTTATAGAATACCAAAAACCCAAAAATGTTAATTAGAACCGGAGATAGAGGCCGGTCAATATTCGAACTTTGACCCCTGATAGCTCGGGTCAGGGGTTATGGATCGACTTAAGTATTTTTTTGTTTGATAGGTATAATCAGCGGCTACAACATACTAAAATTTCAGTCGGATGCACAATGGAATTTTTGAGTTATTTAAGTTAGAAAAATGAAAAATCTTCTTTTTAAAAATAGTGCCCCTAGTGGTAGTTTTATGAACTTGCGATGTTAGAAGGGGAAGTGGCATTTCACGAGAGCTTTCCAAAAAGCCCTCACTTTTTAAATTCTGATAATTAGAACCGGAGTTATGGCCAGTTTAAGAAATTTTTTTGGACCCTTATAGTTCGGGTCAGGGGGGTCGAGGGACCTTAAGTTTGCTATTGATGGAAAGCCCTAAGGCCCAGCTATAACATACTAATATTTGAGCCCGATCGATGCCATAGGGTCGGAGCCATTGAGAAAACAAAAATAGGCGGTATTCAAAATGGCGGAAGGAGGGGTGGGGGTGGGGGGTGGGGGGTCAATGCACCAAGTTACAATTTTCATACGATATATAACCTTTGCCGAAAACCGCAAGTCGATATCTCTTTTAGTTTAGGAGCTATTAGGGGAAACTGGGGCACCACCAAACACGGGGTACCACCAAACACTATTTTTTATTTCTAAACTACTTGGACTATCTCGACCATTCCTTTAGCGGACAAGCATCCCTATAGTACCTATAAATTCCTATCAGTCTTATCCTATGATATCCAATATCCGATTAAAAAATCGCAGTGTTTGGTGGTGCCCCTGTTTCCCCTAAGCTCCAAAGACCGGACGGACGGACGGGAACGGTTTTTAGCCACCCATATATTCGTGATCAGGAAGTGATGAAACACATTTTGGACAAGTTTGAGCTCGATCGAACGACATGAAATTTTGTTAGGATTATAGTAGGTGAGATTATTAAGAATCTCACCTTATACGAACTCGTCAGATCAGGCTTAAAATTTCCATGTACACGTTTTGACTCTCGTAGATCACTAATATTGTGCCCGTCTAAAACCGATTATCGAGGACATCCCGCACGTATGCTCCCGCCGGAGTATGAAAACTTCTGGGCGAGAAAACGTAAAGGCATATCGACAAGCTGTTCCGACAAAGGTTAAATATCGGGTTGATGGGGTTGATGACATCATTTTGATAGCAGATCTATCCCTCCCCCTTTCACCACTTTGGAACACTCCCAAATTTTGTTTTCTTAATAATGGCCTAGTGGTTACGGTAACTTGTACCGGGTCCCGGTCAAAATCCCGAATGGGCCAAAATCCCGAAAACCAAAATTTCGAATTCATAGCTAATTCCAAGATTGCACCTGCGCTTGTTGGAGGCAAAGGGAAATCTTCTGTGGCTTGGGAAATTATTTTAAACATTTTCCTCCATATAATTTCATCCCTTTCACGATTTTCAATATTCGGGATTTTGGCTTTCGGGATTTTGGCTTTCGTAGTTTTGGTTCTCGAGATTTTGGCCTTTTCGGGATTTCGGCCTTTTCAGGATTTTGACTTTCGGGATTTTAGCTGCCACCGACTACTAGTACCGCCCAAACGGTAACGCTTGGTTTTTAATATCCATTCGAATGTCCAAATAATCGTATGAATCTCACGTAATCATTATTATTTTGTATATTACCAAATTGTTCAATTTGATTTTTTTTCTTAGCAAGTAACCATTACCGGTCAAGCACAGCGACTTCATCGCTCTGATGTTCTTTTTATTTAGCAACGGCAAGATTTTTTTCCTTAAAAGAATTTTTCAAGACCGAAAAATAGATAAATCGTGTATACAAATGCAAGAGATTCTATGTACAAGAGTATGTGTAAATAATAAGTAAATATTATTATATATTTGGGATTGTTCTTATAGAATCTTATGCACATTTATTTTACAGGAAATGAAAACTTTTTCCTTTTTTTCTAAAATTGACTCTGCAAGAAGATTTGTTAGTCCAGTAAAAATGAAATATTTCGATATGAAAACATATCTTTTTGTGCGTTTCGTGTGTTGATAGAATAAAATCATCAGTTCAATGTTCAATCATCAAATTGTTAATTAAAACGCGATTCTTTACCCAAAAAATTCAATTCTCAATCGAATTTTCATGCATTCCGAGTTGGAAGCACTCCGAGTTGCACGCATTTCAAGGTCACCTGTAAAGAATCTCAGCTACCATAAACTTATCTGAGCTTATCACTGTTTACATTTTTGGAGTTAAGCCCTAAGGCAGTCAAAAATGGAGAGCAATATTACCAAGCTAATCTAATCAGCTGTATGACAATTTTATTTTAATCTACTTTCATAACTTCTCATAAGCACCACAGTTATATAATTCATTATCCTCAAAACTATATCATTCACTTTTGCCAGATATGATTTCAAACTAATTCCAGATCAAAATTATTGTGCAACTTTGAACAATAATTTATTCACTCTGCAAAACACAGGACATGGAGTTTTTGATGGTACATTTTCTATTTTTCAATCGAGACAATATACTTTAAAAAAATCATTATTATTGTACAGCAACAAACTCCTGCAAAATATCGTCGATAAACAAGTATAATAGGAAAATTCACTATTTTGCATTTTAAGGATCAATGTTAAATTCCGGTATGCTTTCAAAAACCGTAGGAAAAAATAATTCAAAAGATCTCTATCTCGTGAGTTCGCGCATTCTGCAAAAATTGGGGCGTATTGTCATCTCTTTTAAATAAAAAAAATAAAAGCTAATTTAAAAAAAAAGTACAGTCTAATTTATTCTAACACTTATTTTTTATAATTACAGTGGGATTTTGCATGAAATAATTTATTCTTGTTGAAAGTGGCATTAATATGTCCATTAAAAAAATATACAATTCGTTTTTTATAGAGAATTCCAAAACAATTATGTAAAATTGCACATTTAAGAGAATTAAATAAAATGAGATTTTACATAATGAAAAAAGTCATTTGACTGTTCAACTAAATAAATATTATACATTTAATTAAATGAAAAATTTATTATCGCAGCAAAATCTTCTTTCCACGGGCAATTTTTTTTACAATTGGGATGGAATACATGATACAGATCGAGAATTTATTAAATCTAGAAATTTCCATTTCTTTCACTAGATTCTTTTCCAATAAAATTAATGTATTTGAAGAATAACCTGATAAAATTCCAAGGCAGCAAATTTATAAGAAAAGTTTCTAAAGAACTTTTGCAAATATCTTAATTAATTTTTTATCTAGAAAAAGTTGTGTCCATATTGAAACAAATTTCATAAAAGTGTATAGAAAAAACTGTCAAATATGAACATAGATTTTTCTAGTATATAGAGGCCAATGAAGATTTTACATCGACAATTAAATGATTAAACTAAAGACAGTACCTAAAACATCAAGAAGATGTAGCACAAATGTGACTAAAAGCCCCGCATAAAATCAATTAGACTTATAATACACGTGTAGAAAACATTATCAATTCATGAAAATAAAACGAGCAAATATTATTAACAGTCTGTTATGCAGAGTTATGTTAATAATTCAATTATGCTCAGGAGCTACGGTAAAATTTAATTTTGGCTAAAGAATAAATTTGTATATTTCCGTTTATTTGCACCCTGACATTCACTTAACCGCCCGCTTTGTGCCTTCTCATATTTAGCATTTTCTCAATAATAGTAACTGAGATAAATTTATTCACAGAATGCATCATAATATTTTCATTATTGGTCTTATCGCAATACAGAAAGGGACAGATAATCCTAACCGGCTTATGTAGGTGAGATTTTAAACGTGAGCTAACTCGGAATGCACGAAAATTCAATTTCGAGCTGAAGTTGGGGGATGCCATTCAATTATCTTGAATCAAATTCGTGAAATTATACAAATTTTATATTTAAACCAAAATATCAAGGATTTGGATAGAGTGACAGAAAAGTGATATATGAGTGAAATATAGACCCTCAGAATATTCTCTATCATATTGCCGTAGAACTTGATCTCATCGATTATTCGGAAGCCGAGATAATCGAGGTTGTTTGTTTCTGAACTCGTTTTTTTGCCCAGAGCGCCGCAAGTGTTCATTTGATGAACTTCAACTATATCAAAGAATTGTTGTATTTTGTGAGACTTTCCATTTAAAACCCTATTTTAAGTGTCTTGGTCGAGTAGAAGTAGTCAAATTGGCATCTGAGTGGCTTCAAAACGTTATTATGGGAAAAATCATTTTTTTTTCAGACTTAAACGACAAAATCCGACAGATTCCATTATCTGATCGAAAAATGATGTAGACGAAATGTAGTCATAAATGTCCTCTACAAATATGTCGAAGCAATCATCAAGATCGGTTAAGCACGTGTCGAGATAACTGAGGTTATGTGATATTGAAATTGGTTTTTCAACTGTGGCGCCCCTGGTGTTGCTCCCACGAAGCACAAATGTTCTAGAAAGTTGTAGAATTTTGTTATATCTTTCGTTTAAGCCCTCACTCATCAAAATCGGTCAAATAGGACCAAAGATATGATTTTTTTGAATTTCGTGAACTTTAACCCTTCATATCTCCGGTTCTATTATAACCACAGCGAACCCACGCCACTAGAATACAACACTCTAAAATAAGATTAACTTGCACAATACCGTATTTGAGAAAAATGGGTTTGAATTTTGACGAATTTTGTAGCTATCGCAGCGCCACCTGTGATGACTTTTTCAACATCCATCTGAAAGTGCTTATCAAGACGAAACCAAAAACCCAAAATTTAGCTCAAAATGTTAATTAGAACCGGAGATAGAGGCCGGTCAATTTTCGAACTCTGACCCCTGATAGCTCGGGTCAGGGGTTATGGATCGACTTATGTATTTCTGTTTGATAGGTATAATCAGCGGCTACAACATACTAAAATTTCAGCCCGATGCACAAAAGAATTTTTGAGTTATTTAACTTAGAAATTGAAAAAACTTCCTTTTAATAATAGCGCGCCTAGCGGTGGTTTTGTGAACTTGCGATGTTAGAAGGGGAAGTGGCACTTCACGAGAGCTTTCCAAAAAGCCCTCATTTTTTAAATTCTGACAATTAGAATCGGAGTTATGGACATTATAAGAAACTTTTTTTGGACCCTTCTAGCTCGGGACAGGGGGGTCGAGGGACCTTAAGTTTGGTATTAATGGAAAGCTCTAAGGCCCAGCTATAACATAATAAAATTTGAGCCCGCTGAATGCCATAGGGGCCGAGCTATTGAGAAAACAAAAAAGGGAGTATTCAAAATGGCGGAAGGAGGGGTGGGGGGTGGGGGGTCAATGAACCAAGTTGCAATTTTCACCCGATATATAACCTTTGCTGAAAACCGCAAGTCGATATCTCTTTTAGGTTAGGAGCTATTAAACTTCAAAGAGCGACCGGCCGGCCGTCGTCGGGGACCGTAACTTAGCCAGAAAGTGATTAAACACATTTTGGCTAAGTTTGAGCCCGATCGGACGACATGAAATTTTGGCAGGATTATAATAGGTGAGATTGTTAAGAGATAAACATATTTTATTTTAGTTCGAAGAAGTAAGAGATGAAATTTCAATCGATTGAAATTTATTCAATTGAAAAGGTGTGCCAGCGCCATATTATTCCATTTTATAAGATAAGCATTTCCATTTCAATTTCGATTTGATACAAATTAAGAATCTCACATAGAATAAGTTGATTCTAGATTTAACAGTTTTGTTTTGTACTTGTTATTTCCGAGTAAATGTTCCATATTCTGAAATTCATTTCGACCCCACTGAATGCCATTCAAGTGCTAAATGCAATTTCTAGTTCATGTAGAAATTTCTTGTAACCTTCGAAACTTTTCCCTGTTCCACTCTATACAATAACTGAGAAATTTGCCACCACACTATCGCAATGATGCATATTTTCTCATCACTTCGCTGAATAATTCACTCCAACAAGAAAGAGTGGTTAAATGAAAATAACTTTACAGAATGCCCGAGGTTGGTTTGAGAAACCTCGGATATAGTTTAGGAATTATGGTAAACCGATTGTACATTCACTGAGAGAAATCCGAAAAAATTAAAATAACAGTCCGGAAATGTTAATTGTACCCTGCAATACTGATCCGAAATCAGTGTAAAATATTATGCTTTTTAGGTGTATTAGGGGTTAAAGTTACCCTTCCTCATGTTAATTTTACCCTTAATAAGGTGTAAAATTATAAATAAAAATGTTGATATATTTTTAAACCTAAAAAGTGTTAAAGTTATGAGGAAAAAAAGTTTATCGCACCCCCGTTTTTTAGCTGAGATTCTTTACAATCTCAGCTTTTGTGGTCACAGGTGAAATCCGACCTCGTCAGATCGGATGTACACGTTTTGACACTCATAGATCACGAAAATCATGTGCGCCAAAAATCGATTTTCGTGGACGTCCCGTCCCGTCCCATCCGTTACATTTCGACTTCTGGAGAGAGAACGGAAAGAGATATCGACAAGCGGTTTTCGCAAAGGTTAAAAGTCATTGGGCTGCTAGAAGTTGATGATGTCAAATCCACCCCCCACCCCCCTTTCCGCCATTTTGGAACACCCCCAAATTTTGTTTTTTCGATAACTCAGCCCCTATGACATGGATCGATCTCAAATTTTAGTACGTTATAGCTGTGCCTAAGAGCTTTCGATCGATACCAAACTTCACCCCCCCCAACCCCCCTGACCTGAGCTAGAGTGGGTCAAAAATTGAATTTTTGAATGGTCATATCTCCGGTTCTAATTATTGGAATGCAAAAAAATTTGGTGTTTTGGAAAGCTCTCGTGAAGCACTACAACCCTTGTGACACCCCAATTTTATCCGATTTAATCGAAGGTCCGATTAATCGAAAAATCGATTTTCGATTAATCGATTTCGAATATTTCGAAAACTAGACGATGCTTTTTCTTTAAATTTTAATATGTTGTAGCTGGGGTCGAGGCCTTTCCAACGGTGGGTCGCACTCCTCCCTTGATGTTCCCTGACCCGAGCTATAATCAAAAATGTCTTTACCGGACTGCATTTTCTGTATTTATAAAGGGATTTCGATGAAATTTTAGCCTACATTGTATCTGAGAGCACGATCTTTCTAATAATGGGTCCCATCCGTCTCTACCCCAACCCACTGTACCCCGACCCTTACTATACCCATATGGACCTGACTCTATCACTTATGTTTATTAACCGATTTCAATGAACTTTTTTTTCTTTTGTTGGCCTTCCCCACTCAGACTATTTAAAATAGAAAATGACCAGTGATAAGCCCAGATAAGCTTATGGTAGCTGAGATTCTTTACAGGTGACCTCGAAATGCGTGCAACTCGAGGTGCTTGCAACTCAGAATGCGTGAAAATTCGATTGTGAGTTGAATTTTGGGGGTAAAGAATCGCGCCGAGCCAATTTCATCCATTTCGACTGCCGAGAACAGTTTACTCGACGCGATTCTTTACCCCCAAAATTCAACTCACAATCGAATTTTCACGCATTCCGAGTTGCAAGCACCCCGAGTTGCACGCATTTCGAGGTCACCTGTAAAGAATCTCAACTACCATAAGCTTATCTGGGCTTATCACTGGTTTCTCAGTATTGGAGCCTCAGTGATTCAAAGATTGTCCAAAGTAGCGTAGCATTAATGCAATTTAAAAATTTACAAAGTGATATAGAATTAGGATACCCCGCTAGCAACTTACGCTCCAAGGCAAGATCCTGAATTTGATTTAGCCACTTTGTCCTATTAAGTCGGTCCTGAGGTCAAGATTTCTCTGCAATGGATTGCATAGCTTTTCCAGGGAATCTTTCTTCATTCATGCGCTGAACCAGAAACGGCTACGTTCATTACTCGATCTCGGAAGATTATTTTTATACCTTTGGCCATTATAACCTAAATTCAGAAAGAAATCTCATGACAGTAGGTGACAGCAGGAATGAATATAGCTTTGAGAACTCGGCCTTTCTCACCACGCTTCTGCCAAGCACCTTCAGTACTGCAAAAGCCTGACCGATGTGTGACGAGAGTTCCACGTTTATCATATACCATCAGTCGTGAATAACACTCCGAGATACTTGAACTTCTCCTTCTGGCTATTGGGATATTACAACGACTCCTATATATGTATAATATGAAGGAGTCGTTGGATATTACCTTTTACATCCGACTTAACCACATACACTTTCATACCCGTTTCAGCACAAACATTAACAAATCGGTCCCACTTTAACAAGCCACCTTATAACACGCGTAAGTCAAATCAACCCCACTACACCCATGAGTTTCAGTATTTCGGGACGTATCTCATCAATTCCTACAGCCTATCCATCCTTCAATATACTAATCGCATACAGGACTTCACTTTCTGAAGGACTGTATTCTTGGTCCCTGCCTACTCGTGGTTCCGTCCCGCCAGAACCTTGAAAAATATATAATGTAAATCTAAATTCAAGGATTATATAAATAGTTGTCACTGCAGAGTTCGAGCAACGAAAAGCAGCTTAGAGAAAAGATCTCTTAGTTTAATTCAGGATTAAATGAAATGTTTAAGATTGCTTGACTTAATTTCAATGTCTCAAATGTATATGTAAAGACTATCCTTTAAACTCTGTGGTAAAGAAATCACATCCATTTAATCTATTAATTTAATTTCAGAAATAAATTTTATCATTTTGAGTGGACTTTTTATATTTCTCAAGATTTAAATTCAGAAAAGCAAAAATTTTTAAAGGCTTCTAAGCACATCTGATAAATAAATATTTCAATTTTTAGTGTCAAAATTATTTTACATTACATAATGCTTTATTACAAGTGTTACAAGTTCAACTCAAGACCGACTCAGACTCAGACTCAGACCGATGATCTGAATTTTACCAGTTTTAGTTTGATTTGGAATATTAATTATTTAAATAATATTTAAATATTACAATTCAATTAATATTACAATAAGTCCTTCTGCCAAAAAAAAATCCGAAACAAAAATTAGATTCTGAGATATTACATTTTTTTATAGAGAACTTTGATATATAGCGTTGACATACAATTTTGCCCCGCATTGTTAATATAATTATGTACTACATGACTCTATAAAAAAGAACGAAAAAGAGTTTTTGTAAAGGAATTTTCTCTTAGCGCAATGTGCCACTTTCACTCTTCGAAAAAGTTATTAAAGTACACAAAGTTTCTCACTATATGACTTCACAAAGCTGGTACATTATGTAAGTTAATTTAATAATGCTTTTTATCAAATAACTATAAAAAAAAATACTTCATTCTTATTAAGCTAACATTAGCTGAGTTAAGTATATACATTTACACTATATAGCGTTAAGTTATATACAGTAGACTCTCACTCAATCGGCTCTTTTTCAATCGGGCGACAAATTTTGTTGACAATTTTCACGTTTAATTATGAAGATAATTCGCTCAAATTCGCTATAGTTCTTCTTATTTTATCGTGATTCTTTATAATTGAGCGCTTTTTGTGGAATTTACAAAGGCTTTGGCGCTCAATTCTTTTGCTAAACCGGATGACATTTTGCCCCATAGGGTGGAATAACCGGCTATCGCCATGTTTAGGAAAAAACTAAATTCATTTAATCATAACTTTTGAATCCTTGTTACAAGATAAGTCAAATTTGACACAAAGTTACTTAGATGTATTGGCTCTAGATACGTGAAAACAATAATCCTAGAACATAACGCTGGACTACTTAAAAAACTGATTTTTATTAATAATGCAAAAATAACCATTTCGTCGCCACTTTTTACCACTTTTCGCCAGTTTTGTAAAATTTGTAACCACTTCTCGCCACCCACTTGAAAAGAACCACACTCGGTTATTTTAGGCAATGCTATGAAAAGAATACATTCACCATTTCTCTTTCCTTGTGATCACTTTATTATTACTCTCTTTAAATGATTTTTCTTCACTTTTATTTGAGAAATCAAATTATGGGGCTTTTGCAGAAAGTAAACAATGCAGATTTGACAACTGAGAATGTACGAAGTGAAGTTAGCGTCGCCTATTGAAAAGATATGGCGACAGGTGGTAAAATCAATTCCAGAATATTACCACTTCTCGCCATGCCTCATTTTTATACAAAAATAATATAAAATGAAATATTAATTGACTAAATACAAATTTTATGTATTCCACAAGTGCAATTAAATATTCAATAGACAAATTATTTACCCAAATAGGTATTTTTGGCCTGATGAAAATTTGACGACACTTAGTACATTTGGTAAGAGATGTTGGATTCGATGCACTTGCTGAAAATATTGCTCTAAAAAGTGATCAAAATCGTGAATCCAAAACGAATAATTATTATTTTTCGATTCTATGCGTAGAAGCAGAAACAATACAAAAAAAATGCGACTCATTTATTTCATAAATTGCGAAAAATAGCGATTTCAATGTAAGTGGCGAGAAGTGGGGCACTGGCGAGAACTGGTGATTCCACCCTATTCCTGATTGAGAGAGAGTCTACTGTATCTACAAAAATGACATTCTTTTAGTTCGATTTTTAGGTAAATCTCGAAACGGTCGCTTGAACAGCTTGAACAGTAACAAGAGTTTAAATTTTTGAAAATTAAAGAAAATTTTGAGAACAAATCTATCAAGAAATATTTATCTCCAGATTCGAAAAGTAAATAGGAGAAACTGGAGCGCCACCAAACACGGGGTACCACTAAACACTGCGATTTTTTAATCGGATATTCGACTTCAGAGGATAAGACATATAAGGAATTTATAGGCACTATAGGGATGCTTGTCCACTGAAGAAATGGTCGAGATAGTCCAAGTAATTTAGAAATAAAAATTAGTGTTTGGTAGTACCCCGTGTTTGGTGGTGCCCCAGTTTCCCCTATATGGAATACTCTAATAATTTTTCATTTCTGTAAAGATCTAAAAAATTTTATAATGTTACTAAAATAGCTTTTCCAATTGTTAAGTTTCAGAACATGACATGCGACATACAATTCTATTCCTTAAATAAGTTGTTAAAAAAAACAACAGAGCAACTTCATGTGGATTAACTATTCATGAACTTATTTCAAATTTATGCTAATAGTATCCAGGAAATATTGTATGAATTCCATATTTTTAATCCAAATTGTCAAGAAGCTAACAAGCAAATAAAAAATCTAACGAGGTACATGAACTGAAAAGCGAAAATCTGCAATTTAGCCCACGTTTCGTGTGTAAGCGATTAAATTAATTGCTTATCATTAATATTAGAAAATCTTCGTTAGCACTTACACCCTCAACTTGAGGAGAATTTTCTTAGCACTTCAGCTGTTTTTTCTTCCATGGTCGCTTTTGTGTTTCTATCATTAATTCTACCCACTTTTTTTCCTCATCCAACCCATCCCTGTTATATTCCCCCAACTTAACAAATTTGGCCAATTTTCTGCTGCAAGTTATGTTCATCTATTTCTCATGTTGCCAATTTTAAGTATAGCAGAGGAAAAAATTTACCACCAAGCAGCAAAACATGAAAGTTTCTACTTGAGAACACTCTGGGTTTTCCAGAAAAGCCAGACCACATTCACACAAAAGCCTTTTATAAATTTACCAGAACACTTGTGAATTAAAGTCACGAATGGTATTTCTGCTCAAAATGATACTCAACTTATTCTTCACGTTTACCACTCTCAGTGGCAAAGGATGAGTGTTAAGAAAAAGAGACCTATAGTTGCCACAACCATATACATATTTCATTGCATTACAAGTTTTCTATTCTATTAGAGAAATTCTATTTTTACCAAACTACTCAAAGATCCCGTCAACTGAAGAATCAGAGAACACGTGCTTTAAAGATAATTCTCAACTTCCGAAAACTTTTGTATATCCGTATTCCGTATTGCTATCTTATCTGTGAATAGAAATATTTTTTGCACCCTCCTCGCATAGCTTTCTTTCATTCCCATGAATAACTTTTTACAAATTGAAGTAGAAACTCTAAGTGGGAAGGAAATGTAAATTTGTCAAGTACCCCCAAATAATATTCTACGCAATCTTTCCTATCTACGCACTGTGTCAATCAATAAATTTGCAGTTTAGCAAAGAATCGTGTTATTTGATATGAGAAAAAAAAACCAATAAAAGTCTTAAGAAATCAGAGTTGATAGTCTATAAAATTGTTCTTATTAAATCAATAAAATGAGATTCTACCCTCCCAAATCACAATGAAATCTTATTCTCAGTCACCAAGTCAATTGATTTTACTGAATCTTTTCAAGAAAAGAGACATGATCTGATTTTAAAATATTCTAAATCTCAAACAAATACATTTCAAATTGCTAAGCTCAATATCTATTAAAAGATTTTCAAACATTTAACATAGGGATAGAAATAGATTAAAAAAAATACTCTCTCCTTCTGTCACAAAGAGAAGCGTTTGGAGAAAAATTTCTGTCCCTACATAAAACATACTTTTGGACAAAAAAATGAGATTAAGGGATGGTTTAAGGTAAATGCTTTGTATACTGCAAATATCTATATTCGAAGGTAGCATTGGGGGCGGGGTTCAGCTGAAATCGCAAAGCTGTGGAACCAACAATAAAAAATTTCTTATTTTTTCGTTTTTCAATAAAAACGAATTTTTAAGTAGGGGAAAGTGGGGCACTTTTGAATTGAAATAGCTCTGAAATTGAGCTTTTTTTTTCAACAAAGCTATTTGGAAGCTAAATTACGTCATGATAAGGTTCAGTTCCATTTAAAAATAGAAGAAAAAAGCCCAATTTTAAAGGTACTCTAATTCAAGCGTGTCCTACTTCCCCCTATATCCCAAAAAGGTCTTTAATTTTTCTTTTTGTTTTTTTTTCCTTCACTGAGAAAAAAAGCGGCTACGATTAACATTTTTTCGTCATAACTTTAACACTTTTCGGGTGTAAAAATATATCAACATTTTTAATGTTAATTTTACACCTTTTGAGGGTAAAATGAACATGAAAAAAGGGTAACTTTAACCCATAATACACCTAAAAAGGGTAATATTTACACAGACTTCGGATCAATACTGCAGGGTAAAATTAACACTTCCGAAATGTTATTTTAACCTTTTCGGATTTCTCTTACTTTGTGTTTAATTTTACTGCTCGAACTCAAGGAAAGAGTTGTTTTTTGGTTTATCTCAAAATATTCCAAAGCTTTTTCAATGATTTTCGGATATGTTTTAGAGGTAGTACAGGCGAACATTTCGTCCAAATAAACCTATGATCGGAAAATTCGCCATTTTGAATTATTGAAAGACAAAACTTAATCACTTTGAAGGGCTCATTGTTTAAGCGATTTAATTAAATTAGGAATTTTTGGAAAGGTGTTGATATTTCTTATCCGTCTATCATGAGTAATGGTAATGAATTTGCAAAGTAATCGTAATTGATTTATTTTTCTCCAATATCCGTTTTTTGTTTGCGCGTAGGCATTTACAAATGACAAGAATATTCCAAAATATACATTTCTTAGCTAAATTTCTAGCTTAGAATTATTCTCCGGTTTGTGAATAAATTTAATCGGTAATAAACCAGTATGGGGTAAGTGTGCCAAATTTCGGCATAGTTGCATGCAAGCGCCAATCTCTCAAGTTTGAAATGTAATATTTTTAATGCAAATTGATTTTTTTATTCCTTCTTCTTAAGGAGCATTGTTTGGAACCTTCTAGACAGTTTATCGTCTTTATTTATCGTCTTTATTTACTTCTAAAATAATTCTTAATACATTTTAAAATGAATGAAAATGTAAACATAACTTTGGTGCCTTATTTCGGCCACCTTCATTCTCATAGTTCCTTGCCCTTCGGGAATTCTTCCAATGTCTTTTTCACGTCTTCTCGTTTGTCAAAGCTACCTTTTTTTGTTATTCTTTTGCATTGTATAATTTCTAGAGTATGTAAAGACTAAAAATTTATGGAAATTCAAGCAACAAAAAAGGTGTTCGGAATTTGGCACACTTACCCTACATCTAAAAATATGCAAGAAGATATTTTATGTCGAGCTCTATCTCGTGAGTTTTCGAGCATTCCACAAAGCTAGGACGCTTTGCCACCTCTTTTATGTGTTTTGATATTGTCTTAAAGAACCATCCATCTTCCTTCCTACATACATAATACAACTTTAATGTTAAAAAGAAATCCTAGTTTATAACGTTAGTGGCAGTCTTACTTTCAGTATGGGCCTCTACACATTAGAAGCTATTTTCGTCAAAAAATAGCATTTTTGACATTATTTTGACGTTTCCAGCTACAGTATTGCAGACGATTTTCTTTAAAAAATAGTTTTCGACGAAAATTTCTCAAAATGTGTAGATAGAGGCTTTAATTTTAATTAAATATCTGCCAAATAATATTTCCTAAAACCATTCTGTAACCCTCAATTTTGCCTCAAAACGTACATTTCTTTCGGATAGAGCGATTAAAATTAAATTGAAAAGCACTGGAGGCTTCAGACATTTTATATATTAAATAATATATTATATATTATCTTATAAATCATGCAAATAAATCATATATCCATAAATCATATACTTGTCAATTTCATCAGACGATGCGCAATACAGATGGGTTGACCAAATGTATATAGCAAAGTTAGTTTAGTTTTATAAAAATATTGTCAGAAATGAATTTCAGGCATGGTCCTATAGGGGATAAATTTAAGGTATTAGGAATTTATTCTATTACATTTATCTATATTCACAATATGCAATTTGAAGATCTCATTCTAGAGAAGTCAAAAGAGAAGTCAGTGGACAAGTAACTCTTATCATTGATAAAAGATTTCACCTCTTCCCTCAATTTATCTTCTGACTTATCCCTCACGTTTTCAATCTCATTCATGTAGGAATATATGTGTTTGGATGAATAATTTTGGTTCTTGAATAACAACAAATAAAACTACATTGCATTGAAAATTTAGTTCAAACATTGCACTAAGTAAGAAAGGTTAGATTCCAGTAGATACATAAATTCGAGCAAATTGGTGTAATTTAGAATACGATCTACTTTGGAATTTTGAGATTTTCCCACTATTTCAGATGAGCTGTGAGAAAAAGAAGTAAGAAATACAAGCCATAGGGGAAGTGCGCATAATTTGGGACACGGTTTCATATAAGCACAATTCGAAATTTTAAGCGCAATATTTTCAATATTATGTTTAATTTTTTTGTTATTTCCATTTCAGAAATGTGTTTGGAGCTTTAACAAGCAGTTTATCGTCTTTAACCCTTTAACGACGAGACAGTTTTCGCGGACCGAAAATCAGCAATAAAAATAAAACCAATGAACAAAACCAGTAAAAGGTCTTATATCTGGCCCTCGCAAAGCCAACAGAGTCTAATTTGGTGTATTTTTTGTCTCTATGAACGATAGAAAAAAAAATTTAAGTAATTTTTCTGACAATACTAATGAATGATAATTTTCAATCTAATGAAAAATATTATGTTTGAGTATTGTAGTTTCTTTTCCCAAAACGGTTTACCTTAAAAAAAATTGGAAGTATTAAAAATATTTAAAATTAATTTTCATTATGAGAATTTAAAAATTCGTCATTTTTGAGCTCAAAAATTTACTATATAGCAAATAGCTGGAGACTTCCAAAAAATATCCTAGATTCCTTCAACCTTCTATTTTGCAATATCGTACAAACATGAGGACAAAAAACCTTTAGGTAGTCAGGAAGAATTATTTTCTTTATGAGACACCGGTGTTCCAATCGTCCTTAAAGGGTTAAACTTGAAGGCAGGACACAAATGTCCCTACCGGAAGCGTAGTACTGAGTATTTTTACTCTGGATTGAATCCATTTCCACTGACGCTTCCGGAAGGGACATCTGTGTCCTGTCTTCAAATTTAAGTCACTACGTCAGTTTTCATACTTCATTTGTCGTCTTTGTTTTTTCTAAATTTTATTTTAATAGGTTAAAAAATCAATAAATACGTAAAGATGAATTTGACTGTAATTTTGGACACGTTGCTTGACATTTTGGATACTTTGCTTGTAATTTTGGACATCTAATCCACCTCAATAGGATGCCCATTGTTCTCCATTTCAAGAAGCTAACTTACCAAGTCCTCTTTCTGTTTATGAAAAGGAACCTTAGAATGTTCCAATGGGCCTGGAAACTTTCCATTAATTCATTAGAGTTGACTTCGGCACTCCAAGTACACACAGATTCACGCATTGCCTTACCTTTCCGGAACTTTTAACGCTTTTTGCGACGCAACTTGTTTCTTCAGGCATCAAAAAACCTAGTCATCACAAAAATTAAAAATTTTGAAAATTTACAATATAGTAAGCATCACCTCACTGGGAGATCTCTGACAAAATTGTCCACTTTTCACAGGAAAAACGCAATTTACAAGCCAAACCTGACTCCGGGCACTCTAGGTCAAATAAACAAATCTATTAACATAAATTTACACAATATTCAACGTATATTTAATAAGGCCGCTTAAAAATATAATAGAAATATTAGTAGTACTTCACCACAGCTAAATAAAACTGAAGTAAACAAAAAGTTCTATCATATTTATCGTAAGAAACTGCTCATCCCTGAAGTTTCAATAAAGGAATATCAATTCAAATTATATTCAAAATTCAATGTATTTAATGTTAATATCTTCCGAAAAGACTAAATATTTAGATGGAATACATTATTCAAGAAACTGGAAGAAAATCCCATAATTTTAATCAATTTATTTGTGGTGTCCAGAATTATCCTCAAAGTGTCCAAAATTACCCTCAGTGTCCAAAATTACAATCTATCCTAAAATACAAGCAATTTTCTCATAGAAGAAATATAAATAAAACTGCTATCTACAATTAAGCCGAAGTAGTCATCAAAACTGGTTAAATGTGAATTGAGATTTTTCAGGTTATGTGATGGAAATTGATTGAAATTTAAGCTCGCTTTATACCACAGAAGTGATGCCATTGGGCATCAAGCATTCTATACGATTCTTGTCATTTGAAACTTTGTACCCTAAACAGAGTTTTAGCTCGAGGCTATTGTATTGTAAAAGAAGTCCATGTGACTTACCCTTTAGCGATAGTCCTAGCTGTGAAGTCAGACATGAAAAGTTCAAACTACACATCCATCTGTTAGAAGTTCTGTTTAAAAAAAAGAACTAAAAGCTCAATGCTGCAGATGCTGCGTATGTCTTTGTTATATTTTATACAAATTGTTGATGCACAGTATTCAATATTGCAGATGTCTCTTGCTGTATATGATAAATGGACAATTTTAGAAGAAAAGCAATTTTCACGAAAGATTGACCATGTCAATTTTAATCCATTGTTTGTTTGTAGTACAAATTTTCGAACGTTGAGTGCAAAAGCTACATGGTCAAAGATAAAATGCTCTCTACGGTCATTTCACTCACAATTGTTCATCCAGTGATAATTTTTCAGATGAAAAACTTAAGCGTGAAATTAAATCCCAAGAGCATCAGCTCGGTTCAACCATCTTTCTCATATAAGAATGATATCTTTCTCAATTTATCGAAATTTCTCTGCAGGATACGATGAAAGAAAAAAATTTAAGATTCGTGGCCGTAGAGAAGAGATTCTCTGTATTTTACGAAATTGCTCATACTTCTACAATTTCTTTTTAGTATATATTACATTATACAGTTTGGTTTGAATGCCTTATACTTAAATTCTCGTAACTACCGTACTAAACGGATGAGCCCATTTTAAAGATAATGCATATAATGTTCCCCTTTTATCAGCACATGAAAATGTAACGGCTATAGTAATTGGAAAAGGTGACGTAATCTGCACAGGCTCCATTTCATAATGTATTATACTTAATTGACGTCAATATGTATTCACTGCACATAATAGCACTTTTTCGAAATGTTTTGAATTTAAAGTTCTGTAACAAGGTAAGTACAGCTCTTATTTCCCTTGTTATTTTCTGTGTGACACATTTTTTATAAAGTTAGTATGTTTATATATTTGAAAATATGCCCACTCAATTTTTACTCATTTACCATTTTACGGTGTAAGTTAAAAAAAAAGAAGAAAAAAATCTAATAAAAAAGTTCAATAAAAATTCATTTTGCGAAAAAAGTGCCCAAAAAAATGTAATTATTATTTTCCTGTATTAATTAAAATGAAAATATTATATACTCATGGGTTTTACTTTATTACCAGGAATGCTATTAAATGTGTAAAATTTCATATTTCTGTGAAAATTTGCTAAATAAATCAATTAAAATTGGAGAATTGACAAAAAAAACTGCAAAATACACGAAATCGTCGGATAAATATTCCGTTTTTTTCCACGCTTGTTTATTTGAATGACTAAAAAAGTTATTTTGCGAAAAAGAGTTTGGGCATTCCATTAAGTGTTTTTTTTTAATTTCGTTTATCTATATAATTCTATTTCGTTCAAATCTCATTTAAGTTCACAAATATTTCGCCCTGATTTAAATTAATTGCACAAATCGATAGTTAGTCGGTGTTATATCAATGCAAAATCGAAACTTACTTAACATTCAATTGAATTAAGAGGTAGCCTGAATTACAAGGTCAAAAGTGGTCTATATTTTTTTATTGTTTAAATCGATAGATAAACTATCTAATAATATACAATAAAAATGTCAGAAGCCTATTCGAAATACAGTAGAGTCTTCTAAATTCGAACGCTCGGGGGGTATTTTTGACATTTCTCACCTCCCAAATTCGAACGATTTTTTCAAAACTAACGAAATTTGTGGGAGATTAAATTGTACTTTGAATCAAATTCTCGTACTTTCTCGCAAGTTTTTGTGGTAACATACTTCCTTTTCATTTTATACAATAATAATGTATGTAAACATTCAGGAAGAAGCACATAAATATGATTTTCATTCACCTAGAATACGGACCTTCTAACATAACCTCACAATTGACATTTTGAATCCAAACGGCGTTCGAATTTGAGAGATTCAGATTTGAGAGACTCTACTGTACATCTGAAGATACAGAGACGAAAGTAAGGGAGTGCGAACATATTTGCAAGCGTTCAGGCGGTTGAATTGGTGGGAAAGATTAAGAAAAAACTTATGGACGTAATCGCGGGGCTTTGCTCACGCTACCAGAAAGGAGCGGTCAGTAGGTGGCGGATCATTGAACGACCCAGGTGGGATCGTGCAAGAGCTGCCAGGGTTAGCTGCGAATAAACAATTCTTCGAAAACAAGCAATCTCCGACCATAAGCTACACCATGACTTGTTCAAATTTATTCCCAAATAAAGGTCGTCAAGGTCCTTTAAACGGGAAGGCGGCCAATGAGTACAAAATACATTGGGTTAAACAGCATGTAGGGGTATTCTGTAACAGTGCACTGTGAGGCCACTCCATACAAATTGCGGCCAAAACTCTAACTCTGAGGCAAGAAAGTCATATATAAGTAATTTTGGGTCCCTGAATTCATTTTTGGGCATGAAAATTAAAAAATTATAGGGGAAAGGGGGGTAACACGTACACCCAACAAATCATATTTAGTAAGGCAAACGGTTAGAAAACGGTTAGAAACGGTTGGGAATCACTTGTTCTGATTGTCGCTCTCTGTGCATAAACACAAACTTCTTGGGATTACGTACCAAGCGAACAGATTCTGTTCAATCACTTTCAAACGGTTAGAGATAGGGACTTGGAATCTTCGAAGGACTCCCCATAAGGCGAGCCAAGGACTGTTATAATACCTTCGATTTTCCCCCCACCTCTCCCCTACCCATCCAAAACCATGTATTTTTGTGATTGCTCGAAAACGTGTGATACGATTTTTTTTTTAATTTTTGGATATGTTTTATAGATTACCCAGGCGGACATTTCGCCGTTAAACGACAATACCGTTGAGTTATTTCCAAAAACGGTTTTTCAAGGTCAAAGGGTAAAAAGACCCTAGAGAGCGTATATTTCAACCGAATGGTATCATGTTTGGGCTTGTAGGAAAGGCCTTGGCATTCTTGACAAGCCTGAACCTACTCCAATCGGTTATGAACTAGTAATAAACCGATTCATAACCGATAAGTAATTTTGGTCCAAAAATCAATTCTATTACTCTTAAATTATATTTTGAGGGATCTTTTGAGTGATTTATGAATCGGTTCATTACCGGATCATAACCGATTAAAATCGCTTCGGGCTTGTCAGAAATTCCAAAACCTTTCTGACGAGTCCAAACATGATACCATGCGGTAAAGAAATACGCTCTCTAGTGTTTATTTAAACTTCTATACTTTGAAAAACCGTTATTAGAAGTAATTCTTATGCACATATATAATCCTAAAATAATCTCTAAAACATACTAATCTTAAACAATCTCTAAAGCATACCCAAAAATGAAGAAAAAAAATCGCAAAAAAAAGAAATTCGAGAAATCCCAAAAAAAACATGGTTTTGGCGGTTAAAAGGGCGGGAGTGGGTGGTAGGCTGGTAAGTGAGGGGCATGTTAACGATTCTTGGGTCGAATTATGGGGGTACTCCTAAGGTATCAAGTCTCTATCTTTAATCCCTTTGCTCCTAGGTACTAAAAAAAACCTCATTCTGGGTGTGCATAGTCTCAGAAAATTGCTTCGGAAGGGTCCCCGTGCAACTTTGGGCAAAATGAGGTTAGTATTTCCTGAAAGTAGATTAAATTTGAAGGAAAAAAAAGCTTTTCAGAATAGCGGCAAGTAGCGGCTTCATAAGTAGAACCTTTGATGAATCTTAAGAATTTGAAATTTATTTCAAATAATATGCATTATACAAATCGAAGTCCTGGTAAATCTTTATGAGGACAATTTTAAATGGTCAGTTCGCATTCAGAGATATGTCTTCTGAATAAATATGGCATAATTTCTTTAGAAAAGTACACTTGGCTATTTCAATTAGAGTCAATTAGAGAGAAATAAACATAATTTTGGTTCGATTAAAAATGGTTGAAAAAATAGGTTTTGGCCGTCTTGGCCCCACTGTGCAGTGTGACAATGTCATATGACAAATTTAAATTTTTTGATATGATAAATTCCGAAGAACTAATTATAAGTCCGACTCATATAAGTTACAAAAAGGTTCATACAGTGCTTTGCAATGGCCATTCGATGCTCATTGAGCTTAATGTTATCCTACTCCCGAATTTTACCACGAAAACTTGTCATATGACATTGTCATACTGTTGCAGAATTCCTCTTCTGGCCCAAGCTAATCCAGGAACCAGACGGCAAATGAGATGAGATCTTAAATCTCAACAATACACCAGCTAAGAACGTTAGTTGGCCTACTTACGGGACACTGTGCTCTTGGTTCCCACTTAAAAAGAATAGACATCAGCACAAAATGAGATTTGCCCTTAATGTCTAAAAGACGAGGATGACAAAATTCACCTCTTGTGGTGATACTGTTAAGCATGGAATGCAGTAGAAAATGTTTCTGGGTGACATCGTATACCCTACTTCAATGCTATTTAATTTTTTTTTAATTTTTGGATGCTGACAGCAGCAGCAACATAAGCGTCAAGGGGTGCAATCATTTTATAGGACAGGAAAACACAAAATTCTTTGCCACAGAATTTTGTGTTTTCATGTCCTGAAAGGATTGTACCCCCTGACGCATTCGGAGGGAGTTCATCTCCTTGATTTTCTTATATTTTCTATTAAATATTTTTTACAGCATGTTAAAGTCAATATTTCCTGTTTTTTTTTTTTGTTTAACCACGGAATACACTTAGGGTAAAGGCTCAAAATTTTGGAGTCTGTTTATAAGCATCGATGTTCCAAGTTTGAAGTGCAATACTCTCAATACTAATTGATTTTTTTTGTTACTTTCTTTTCCGAAGGATTGTTTAGAAACTCAGCAAGCTATTTATCGTCTTATTTTTACTAAAATTAGTTTTAATACGTTTAAAAATGAATTGATATGTAGAGGTGAACTTGGCTCTTATTTTGGACAACTTGGTTATTAATTTGGACAACTTGGCTGTAAATTTGGACAGCTAATCCGCCTCAACAGGATGCCCGTTGTTCTTCATTTCATGGCCCAATCTTACCAAGTCCTCCTTCTGTTCATGTAAGGGAAACGTAGAATGTTACAGGAAGCCCAGACACTTTCCATATCATTCATTAAAGTGAGTTGACTTCGGTACTCCAAGTACGTGCGGATTAGCTCATTCCTTGACTTTTCCGGGAGACTTTCAAGGTTTTTCTCGCTACATCTCGTTCGTAGAGATAATGCTCAATTGTTTCTCCAGGCATTTGTATACAACCTAGTCATCACAAAAGCTAAAACTTCACGAAGTTTCGTGAGAAAAATACCTGTCCAAAATAAGGAGTATCACATCACAGGTGAATGTCTTAGAAAATTTCCCATTTTTCACGCGAAAAATCTAATTCACAAGGCATATCTCACTTCAGGTCAAATGTGCAAATCACTATTAACGTGAATCAACACAATATTCAATGAATATTTAATAATATCACTCAGAAACAGCGAACAAACTTTGCTAGTACTTCACCAAAACTAAATAAGACTGAAATAAGCCACGAAGTTCTGTCATATTTCTCGTAAGCAATTGCTCACACTGAATTTTCAATAAAGCAATTTTAACTCAAATCATATTCAAAATTTAACATATTTAGTGTTAAAATCATCCAAAAAGAACAAATATTTAGATAGATTTCATTATTCATCAAATATTGGATTAAAAATCCATAATTTTAATCAATTTATTTTTAATGTCCAATTTTATCCTCAAAGTGTCCAAAATAAGAAACTGGACAAAATTATGAGCCTTCTTTTCCCTATGAAAATTTAAAATATTTTTAATTTTTTATCCATTAGACCGCCATTTTATATTTTTTTCGAAAAATATAATTGAAACATTTGAAATATGTATAAACCGCAGACAGCCAAAATCCTGAAAGCCAAAATCCCGAAAACCAAAATCCCGAATGTTCAATATCCTGAAAGGGTTGAAATTATATAGAGGATAATTTAGAATCATTTCCCAATATACAGAAAATTCCCTTGGCCTCCAACGAGCGCGGTAGAATCCTGGGAGTAGCTATGATACTTTTAAGAATTCGGGATTTTGGTTTCCGGGATATTGACTAAAAAACTTATAAACATATGCCGAAAATTTCATTAAACTTGATCTTTTCTTTCTCCTTAAAAAAAAAAAACACAAAAAATTTTCATTGTTTTGGTTTTCTAATTCATGTTGCCTCCTAAAAAGCAAAAGCTAGTAGAGAACAGATGTGGATGACGAGTGTTGAAAAATGAATTCTAATGTTAAATTGATATAAAGACTAAAAATAAAACTACCATGAAGAAATAAACACAAATTCAATTCAGGCAATTTAATTACTTTAAAGGACTTTAAAATCAACAAAAGTTAGTCTCAGTGCAGAAATACTAGACATTTGTCATTTAAGTATTGAGAAATTTCATTATCAAAATTAATAGTGAATTATTATGGCCATCATTAGTAATTTCTCTTCATATCTTATCGTTTTAAATAAAGTTATAGCCATAGTTTCCACTCTCACCCATTCTCTTTTCCTTTGAATTTTCTTCAATTAATATGCATAAGTCGACTTCATACTGTTCACTCAACTCATTAAATGCAGAAGGAAATTCTTGCAACATTATTCGTAAAACAATTTGAAAATTATGATAATATATGAGCACCTAAAGGGTTTTGTTTTTGTTCAAGCGCAATACGGAAGACAGAAATAATTTTCATTTTTTTTTGTTGTAGGGGAGACCGGGGTACAATTAGCCAGGAGTAGAATTAGTCAGTGGATTTTTCTCGTTTTTCTTAAAATGCTCATCGAGCAAAGTATTTTTAAATGAAAGTAGGAACACATCCCCACATTGCCAGAAATATTTATAACTCTGATCCTGTTATCCTACAATTTAGAAGCATTTTTATAAAATGGGTATAAAATTGTAATTTTGATGGTACAGTTTTTGGACGAGCATTTGGTTTTCTGAGTTTCTAGTCAAGATTTCATAGTTTTACCTCTTTTTACCCCTAATATCCATATACAAAAATGGACATTTTTTACTCTATTTTAATGCGTTCCTTTTAATGAGTTTTATAGGGTAAGGGTTCATAATATTGGACAGTCTGCCTATAAGCATCGACGTACAGTAGACTCTCGCTAATTCGGCTCTTTTAAGATCGGGCTACTTTTTAATTCGAGCAGCAGTTAAATTTGAAAAAAGTTTGTTGACATATTTCAAGACACGATTATGATTATCGAATGAAGCAAATATGCTCAAATTTTCCATGCTTTTTCTCAGTTGTAATATGATTTTTCATTATTAAGAAGCTTTCATGAAATTTAAAATTAATATGAGCATGTAAACTTAACATGAATATGCAGGTATACAAAAAATCGTTGTATTTCAAACAATTTGATCCCCGAATTACTCTCAAATTCGGTTGATATTTCGGTCCCAAATGCCCGAATTTGAGAGAGTCTACTGTACTGAGTTTGAAGTGCGAAATTTTCAATGCTAATTGACTTTTTTTGTTTATGTAAGGGAACCGTAGAATGTCACAAGAAGCCCGGAAACTCTCCATATCATTCATTAAAGTAAGTTGACATCGGTACTGCAAGTACGCGCGGATTCGCTCATTGCCTGTCCTTTCCGGAAGCCTTTCAAGGCTTTTCTCCAGGCATTTATATACAACCTAGTCATCACAAAAGCTGAAACTTCACGAAATTTCGAAAGAAAAACACCTGTTCAAAATAAGGAGTATCATCTCTCTGGTGAATCTCTTAGAAAATTTCCCATTTTTCACACGAAAAACATAATTCACAAGGCAAATCTCACTTCAGGTCAAATGTAAAAATACCCATTAACGTGAATCAACGTAATATTCAACGAATATACTTAATAATTTCACTTAAAAACAGCGAAGAAACATTGTTAGTACTTCACCAAAGCTAAATAAGACTGAAATAAACACAAAGTTCTCTGTCATATTTCTCGTAAGCAATTGCTCACACTGAATTTTCAACAAAGCAATTTTAACTCAAATCATATTCAAAATTTAACGTATTTAGTGTTAAAATCTTCCAAAAAGAACAAATATTTAGATAGAATTCATTATTCGTCAAATATTGGATTAAAAATTCATAATTTTAATCAATTTATTTTTAGTGTCCAATTTTATCCTCAAAGTGTCCAAAATAAGAAACTGTCCAAAATTATGAGCTGTTACCCTATGCACCATTGGCATTACTATTCATGCATTCACTGGACGAATTCAAAGCCGATAATGGCATGAGAAATCTTTTTATGTCGCTGCTTCAGCTTTGAACCCGAGACCTCACAGTCATAGAGCCACTACTCTATCCACTGACCCACTTGAGGCTTCTAAATCATATCATATTAGGGTCCAGTTTAATTTTAAAAAATATGAGAGAAAAGCCCAATTCCAAAGCTACCATCATTTAAGGTTTTTACTTTCCCCTACTACGAAAACTTAGAAGTATTCGTTCACTGAGAGAAATGCGAAAAAGTTAAAATAACATTCCAGAAATGATAATTTTACCCTGCAGTATTGATCCAAAATCGGTGTAAATATTACCCTTTTTAGGCGTATTAGGGGTTAAAGTTACCCTTTTTCATGTTAATTTTACATTTAAAAAGGTGTAAAATTAACATTAAAAAATGTTGATATATTTTTACATTCAAAAAGTGTTAAATTTCTGAGGAAAAAATGTTAATCGCACCCTCTTTTTTTTCTCAGTGTTTGCGAATCCTTCTAGCTGACTTTGTGCATAACATTTCCTTTTTAATGGAGAAGACCAACAATGAACGTTAGAATGTAAGAAAATCTTCTGGAGAGCAAGGGACAATCACGATCATAATGTAGAGTCACCTGCAATAATGCTATCGCTGCAAATTTCAATAATTACACTCAGAAAAATAATCGAGTAAAACTTACTCGAATCGATGTTGAATCAACTCTTTTTCGTTGTGATTTTCGATGAACTTATATTTTAGAGTTGATTTTACTTCTATTTATGTGTAATATTCGGAAGAGTTGTTTTAATTTTTTTTTTCCTAAAATTTAATTACAAAAGAGTGTAAATACTCCTTTTAACACTGAAAATAACTCGTTTTAAGAGTTAAAATAACTCGTTTCAAAAGTTAAAAAAAAATCTATTTTAGAGTTAGAATAACTCTTTCAAATCCCAAAATAAATATGTTTTGCAATTTTATGTTTTTTTTTTTAATTTTATCATTGGCCTTAATTCTGAGACCAAGATCAGGAACAAAATTTCAAGCTGTCAAATATTTCTAAAATCAAGATTTCATATTCTTACGTGAAGTATATATCGAACTTAAATTGTCTTTGCTAAGAACCAAGATTTAAAGATTTTCCATACTTAACGAAACGTCACTTCTGATAAATATCTTGATTTCCCCTTTCAATTTGCTGAAATTTCACCATATAAATTAGAAAAAATAAAATAAGTTGTATTAAATAATATATGACAGGCCATAATCGGGAATAAAAGAAGTGCAAACAAAACTTGTAACGTGTGATAAACCCTGAAATGCTTATGCAAGATGTGATTCTTTTGCAGGTATTCTCAGAGTGTTGTACTTCGAAACGTACATCTAGAAATATGTATCATTACGATTAAATTACAAGATCAAACATAGCATTTTTCATAGTAATTCTCTTTCTCTTTATAGAAATATTCCTCATCAAAAATAATTTCCGCATGAAACTCTTCAAATTGTTAGTATCTTGAAAATTCCAAGCACCTCCGAGGGGTTCTTGGAATTATTTCAAGAAAACAAGAAATTTGACGTCTTGAAATCTTGAAATATTGGTTCTAGAATTGCAAATCTTGATATCCACAAGGTTTGTGTCTTGGATTTCAAGACATTTGACAGATTTGACATCTTGATCTTATTTTTTTGATTTCAGAATACCAAAATCTTGAAAATTTCTTGATCTTGATCTTGATGTTGGTTTCAGAATTGAGGTCAATTTCTACTTAATTACAAGACCAAACGCAGTATTTTTCATAGTGATTCTCTTTTTGTATCATCGCCTATAGAAATATTCCTCATAAAGAATAATTTCCGTATAAAACTCTTCAAATTGTTAGTATCTTGAAAATTCCAAGCACCTTAGAGAGGTTCTTGAAATTCTTTCAAGAAAACAAGAAATTTGACACGTTTTGAAATCTTGAAATATTGGTTTCAGAATTGCAAATTTTTAATATCCACGCGGTTTGTGTCTTAGATTTCAACACATTTGACAGATTTGACACCTTGATCTCGTTTCTTTGATTTCAGAATGCCAAAATCTTGAAATTTTCTTGATCTTGATCTTGGTCTCAGAATTGAGGCCATTTTCTTTATTAATATTTTCTTGACCTCAAATTCCCTATGTTCCGAGCGAAATATCACGTATAATGCAAGCATATATGTCTTCATGAAGCACTGTTAGGCATATTTCTAATTGATGTTCCTTATGAACTTTGTTACACGAAAATCTTCTTGACTGAAGTATATTCTTAAAACGAAAACACTTAAGCATATACTTCAGTCGAGATGAAATTTTACATCCAAGACCAGTAATAATTACATCGATATCCGACGAATTAATTCAACTCGCACGCAGAGTTGTTTCAACTCTATTTACTAGAATTTACAACGAAAAAGAGTAACAATTACATCGATATTCGTAGAGTTAGTTCAACTCTGCCATAGAGTTGTTTTAACTTTTTAGGTTTTTTTCTTAGTGTATGCATTCATGACAAATTATCTGGAAATACATGGTAATTCGTACAAATATATTATCGAGAATTCCCATATGTTATTTTGTGCAATGTTAGCAGTGAATACAAATTAACAATCAGACCATTTTTTAAATTTATTACAAATATTGTTCAGAGTGAAAATATTGAAAATAGTGAAAATTTAGTGTATCTGATAAATCAATAGCGAATAATTTGGCTAGAGGGAAGATATTCGTGGAAAATGCCGAGGCAAACGTGCGTTGAAAATCCCAAAAATATCTTTGCTTTAAATCTATGAGTGAAATTGAAAATTAACACCATATCAAGTTGAGGTTTTCCCTTATAGAGTTACATTTTCGGATAGATCTGTGTGTGTGTATGTGTGTGGTAGAATTGTAGGAAAAAAAAACCATTTGGCTTTCTATCAGCTCTATATTGCCTTTTTTTTCCATCACTCCCCCCTTTTCCTTACATCACCCACATGGTTCATTTCCTCTTCGCAGAAAAAAGACTCTTACATTTTATAACACTACCATCTAATCTCAGCTGAATATAACTTTTAAATAAACAATGAGGTTGGGGTTATATGAACTCAACGGCAACATACAATTTAATACCATATATGCGTGTGTGGCATACCTTAAAATAGGAGAATCCTCTTCTCAACAGTTTTCCGACAAATCGGACATCCCTCAATTTGATCCCCACACATTTGACATGTCCCATGGCCGCAGAGGAAAACCATATTCTTGATGCGGTCAAAACATACTGGACACATGGTTTGTTCCTTGATATCTTGAAGTTGCTGCTGAAGCTTCTGCACATCATCCAATTGGATGTTGTTGATATTGGCATTGGCCATTTGGGCCGTAATTGCAGCCACTGAGACTCCCGCAGCGTTATTCATCGACACACCCTGTCCAGCCTTATTGACACCCTGCGGTGCAACTGGGTCCTTTTTATCATCCAGACTCATTGAAACTTTTGAGATTGTCCCCTGCCCACCGCAGCAAACAACAAGTGGTACCATTTGCTCAATCTGCGTACGACACTCGACGCATTTCTTCATTATCGGACCACAATTTTCACATGCAACCATATGACCGCACGGTTTGAAGAACACCGAAGCCCGGCGATCGGAACACACCAGACATTCATCAATCTGAAAAAAAAGAACACAAATGAAAAAAAAAATTGTACAACGTTTAGGACGTTTAAAATCTAAAATCGAAAAACTCTTTGGGAGCATTTAACCCTTTAACGACGAGACACTTTTTACGGACTGAAAATCAACAATGAAAATTAAACTGAGAAACATAATAAATGATAAGTTTTACATCTAACCTTGGAAATTCCAACAGAGTTTGATTCGGTATATTTTGTGCGTCTATGAACGATAGGGACAAAAATAGCCCAAAAATTTAAGTAATTTTTCTGTCAATACCAATAAATAATATTTTTCGCTTTAATGAAAAATATTACGTAAGACTATTGTAGTTTTTATTGCCAAAAGTGTTTTGCTTAAAAAAAATTTGAAGTATAAAAAATAAATAAAATAAATTATGAATTTGAGAATTTAAAAATTCTTTGAGCCTAAATATTTACTACATAGCAAATAGCTAGAGACTTGCAAAATATATTCTAGATTCTTTCAACCTTCTACTTTACAATTATGTACAGTCATAAGAAAAAAATAACTTTAGGTAGTCAGAAAAAATTATTTTCTTCTATTAACCCATCCTCTATATGGAAACCGTCCTACCGCAGGATTTTATGCCAATATTGTTGCTAAATTAAAAAATATCCTAAGTTTTTATTTTTCTATAAATCAACTTTATTCGATTTAACTATTTCTTTATTTCTATTTAAGGATATCTATTTAACAATACGACCATATTCTAATGAAGATTAAACGATACATTCAGAAGAGTGATCGATACCGTGTCTCTATTTCACCTGCTTTTCGACTTTTCATAACATTGAAAATAGTTCACGAGAAAAAAAATCTTTTGAAAAACAAAAAAATAAAGATTTAACATCGCTTGAAATGTCAAAATATTCGAACATAAACAAATGTAGCTTTCTAAGAGGGAGATTTTAAGCGCCAAAAGATAGGCAAAAAATCATCGGTCTAAAGCTCAATGGGGGGCTTTTGTGTCAAAATGGCGGTTTCGAAATAAAATCCCCCCCGTTTAGATGCTCCCTAAGGCGTCTTCTATACGGGGGGATTTCGAAATGCACGCCACTGTGCTATGCACCGGTGAGTCGCGGGAAATCTCCCCTAGTGGTTCATGCCTGAGATAAATTTTCTCCACCCTCTCTTATAAATCCTCCAAGTGTGCTAAAATAGATAGTCTGGAAGACTTTCTATTTTATTTCGAAACATTTCGAACGTCAATTACACAATGATTTAGAATCAAAAAAATTGTTGAAGATAGGTAAAGTTAATATTTATGCCTGGTGACGAAAATTTTATAAGAAGAGTAGTTGGGGCACACATCCTCTATATCAAAACCGTCCTACCGCAGGATTTTATGCTAATATTGTAAGAAAAGGGACAGATAATCCTAACCGGCTTATGTAGGTGAGATTCTTAACATGAGCTAACTCGGAATGCACGAAAATTCAATTTCGAGCTGAAGTTGGGTGACGCCATTCAATTATCTTGAATCAAATTTGTGAAATTATACTTTTTTTATTTAAACCAAAATATCAAGGTTTTGCATGGAGTGACAGAAAAGTGATATATGGGTAAACTTCAGACCAGAATATTCTCTAGATTTTTGCTGTGTAGAACTTGATCTCATCGATTAATCAGAAGCCGAGATAAGCGAGGTTGTTTGTTTCTCAACTCGTTTTTTTTGCCCAGAGCGCCGCAAGTGTTCATTTGATGAACTTCAACTATATCAAAGAATTGTTGTATTTTGTGAGACTTTCCATTTAGAACCCCATTTTAGGTGTCTTGGTCGAGTAGATGCAGTCAAATTGGAATCTTATTGGTATCAAAGCTTTATTATGGGAAAAGTCAATTTTTTCACACTTAAACGGCAAAATCGGACAGACGGCGTAGTCTGAGCGGAAAATGATGTATGGACGAAATGTAGACCCAAATGTCCTCTACAATTATGTCGAAGTAATCATCAAGATCGGTTAAGCACGTGTCGAGATAATTGAGGTTGTGTGATATAAGATAAGATTTTGCCAGGGGTCAGTTCTCCATTTCGGATATTCCGATGCATCCAGGCCACCAATTGGGCCCCTTATGCTTCCCCACTCCTATTCTATCTTATCCCCCGATACGTGTAGCCGTTCTATATCACAGTTCTGTGGGCCATCAGTGCCGTCACTATATCACAGCATCCCTTCTCGGTGTGTTTCCCAGCAACGAAAGTTCCCTGTTTGAACACCGTTCAGCAAACGCGTTCGGAACAGGGTTCGGTCCAATGTAAATCCTTACGGGCTGGGAAAAAGTGAACGCGGTTGAAGCAATAGTTCTCCTTGATGGCCACCATTGAACATTTGGGAGGCTGCCACCGTCGCGACAAGTCGAACAGGGAACTCTATCGTTGCTGGGTTGGGATCAGTGACAGCGAATATTTGTATCGACTGAAGTACCACTTTCATGTCGAAACTCGTTCTCGTACCAGCCTCTATTATTTAGGCGGTCCACTTTTTTTTGCCAATATGCACCATTGACATTACTATTCATTCATTCACTGGACGAATTCAAAGCCGATGTGGCATGAAAAATATTTTTCTGCTGCTCCTCAGCTTTGAACGCAAGACCTCGCAGTCATAGAGCTACTACTCTATTCACTGACCCACTCGAGGCTTATGTGATATAGAAATTGGTTTTTCGACTGTGGCGCCCCTAGTTCAAATGTTCTAGAAAGTTGTAGCATTTGGTGAGACCTTTCGTTTAAGCCCTCACTTATCAAAATCGGTCAAATAGAACCGAATATATGATTTTTTGAATTTTGTGAACTTTGACTACTCATACCTCCGGTTCTATTGAAACCACAGCGAACCCACGCCACTTTTTAGAAACGTCATAGACTATACTGCAACACTCTAAAATTTGATTAACTTGCACAATGCCGTTTTTGAGAAAAATGAGTTTGAATTTTGACGGTATCGCAGCGCCACCTGTGGTGATTTTTTGAACTTCCATCTGAAAGTACTCATCGAGACGAAACCAAAAACCCAAAATTTAGCTCAATATGTTAATTAGAACCGGAGATAGAGGTCGGTCAATTTTCGAACTTTGACCCCTTATAGCTCGGGTCAGGAGTTATGGATCGACTTAACACAAGAAAAACATTTATGTAATCAATTTTCGGTCAAATAATTTTCTTTTCTTGATCTTAAGCGTTCTGACCGATTGAAAGTTCTCTTGTCTTTTCTCTATTGTCTTAAGATTTGTTGATTAAGCCCTATGATCGCAATGTAAGGAATTTTGAGCCATCATTAATTTGGAACTCGAATTACAAAAAGAAAAACGTACAGGATGCTAAATTTTTTTTAGTATAGCATAGTGAAGAAACTTTTCCAAAAATTCCAACTGTTTAAAGAACTTACTTTTTTAAAAAGTATCCATTATAAACGATCATAAAAATTATCCTTCTAAAGAAAACGTGTATATTTATTTTAAGTTACATTTTTAATTTCTCAAAATAAAAATTTGGATCAAAAATAGATAAGCAACGGAAAATTAAAATTGGTTAGCAAAACAACGGTTACAACTTCCTTCTTTTGTACATTTAAGAATTAAGTGCTGAAATGGTTAAAGATATTGACCTGGAGTATTCGGACGCCCCCCCCCCCTATAAGTCAACTTGAAGATTACTAATACAACGCTCATTTCCACCCCACCCTTCTCCTTCATCATCCGAAAAAAAGAACCGTATATGACGTGCTTTCCTGTAATCACAAAAAAAAACGAATTTGGAGGTGAAAGTTCACAAATACCATATATGATCAAATTTTCCTCTCAAAATCATACTAAAAATCCGTCATTCATCCGTCTGACTAGCATAGAACTCACCTCTGCAGAAAAATATGAAATGTTTCTTTTTGATAACAAAAAAAAAGTTTCCGTTTTTTTTATGATTCTCCGCCCGAGAGAATTCAGTTTCGAATTCTAAAATCATTGACGTACAGTACAAAATATTTTCAAAGCACCCGAGAGAAACGTGAAATTTTTGGAAAGTAGGACAAGAATTTCCTGAAAAAGTGATGCTTGTCTGTTTCATGATTCACCCAAAAAATAGAGCAATAAGCCACGATGAACTTATAGTAGTTGAGATTTTTTCAGTTATTACTAAATAATTTACAAATTGTACTAAAGTGAAGTAAAAGAATTATATCGTCGCGAGTAAGACCATTTTTGAAAAATGATTTTATGTTATACTGGTGCTTCTGAGTCGTTTGTTCGTCTATCCATTCGGCCCTTGATAGAGGCGAAACGGTCAGAGATAGTGACATAGAGCCTTCAAGGGCCACCCCCATAAGTCGACTTTATGCATCATTCTCTTTTTCGGCGTTTCTCATTTTGGCTTTCGGGATTTTGGCTTTCGGGATTTTGGCTGCCACCGCCCCGAGGGTATCAAGTCTCTAAGCGTGGTAACGGCCGGACGGATAGACGGACGGACTGTCAAACAACGTTGTAGAAAAGTGGTCCCCGGAATGTGGAAGGTGGAAGTTTGCTGGGGTTAAAAAAAAACCCAAGGATTATATACTGCCCGTTCTGTAGAGTTCGAGCAGTAAAAGGCGTGGCCAAGCGTCCGAGTCTTTGCGAGCTGTTTGGACTCCTTAGAAGAAGCTTTGCCTTTAATATTATTTTTTAACAAATCTCTTGAGTGCATGTAAGTTTATTGTCAATTTAAATTTGTCTATAAATCATCATAAAATAGAAAAAAAATCATCAACACTTAAACCGATTCATCTTACATTAGGAAATTTGCCGATGCTTTACCGATTCATTTCCGATTAGGACTGATGCAGTTTGATTTGGAATTTCAAATAAATCCGAATTTAATCAAATCGGTTGAGATATATGCACTCGAAAGTGATTTAACTCTGACGTTTGAAAATATTTTGGCATACATATTATAAATTACTGCTTTAACCCAAAAAGAGAGCAGTTTATAACCCACTTTTTCCTCAAACTGTCACCGACCTAAAGCATGAGGGGGGTGGGTAAAAAAGAAAAAGAGTCGTCTACAGACAATGTCATTCTAGGAGGGGTCATCGAAGACCGGAAGTCGATATCTCTCACTAAATATTTGCCATTACTTTAACAACTTTAACGATCCATTACCGGATTGTAACTGCTACAGTCGAATTTGGATTTTCAAGCCTTCTCGAGTAAATCTAAATTTGACGAAATCCTTTGAAAACTACGCCCTTCAGGATGTTTGAACTTTGATCTTGAATAATTCAAGATGGTGATTTTTCCAGTTAAAGATGCCTATGCACTAAATGTTCAGATGGACTAACTCTAAATCATACAAAAATGAACGAAATCGCCTAGGCAAATTATGAGATAAGTCAAAAAACACGATTTTGGTGCAGTTGGATGGTAAAACGATCCATCAAAAATCGATCTGAGAGAAGAGAATATCAAAGAGTATTCTCATACCTGTTACAATAACATTGACAGGTTTTTGACAATCCTGCTACCGGCCTAGTTCTTATCGTTTACCCACCATCTCAATCTTACCATTCTGGGGGCAATCTTTTGAGCAATTTATAAATCGAACTAGGTAATCCAACTAGGGTGACTTGTCTAAAGCGAGACAGTTTGGAAAATTGGACAAAGCAGTGTGGAATGTGAGACACCTCCTTAAAAACTTGATAATAAATCAATTAAATATTTCAATTTTCGATAAAAAGATTATTAAATCTAATTTTGTGATTATTTGAAAAGTTAAAAATGTAAAAGTCATTATTAAACAATCAAAGAGTGACTTGCAAGAAGAATTTACAAAATGTATTGCATGCGTGATATTCATAACCTTGACACAGTAGTTATCATTTTCTGTGTTTCTTATGGAAGTTGCTACACTGAGATAAATCCGAAAAAGTTAAAATAACTTTTCGGAAATGTTAATTTTACCCTGCAGTATTGATCCAAAATCGGTGTAAATATTACCATTTTTAAAGGTGTAAAGTTACCCTTTCCCATATTAATTTTACCTTTAAAAAGGTGTACAATTAACATTAAAAAATGTTGATATATTTTTACACCTAAAAAGTGTTAAAGTTATGAGGAAAAAAATTTAATCGTATCCTCTTTTTTCTCTGTGTAGGAAAATATCAAAGAGTTTTGTTTGATTTTTCGGCATAATTTGTGAAATATTATTAAGTCCGTAGTGAAAATCGAAGGACATACATCCATTTAAAAGGTGAATAAAAAATATTTCTGAAATATTACAATTAAAAAGGATAGAAAAGTGATTTAAATTCGTGTTGCTTTCAAAACATGTTTTTTATGAACTCTTGGACAAGTTGATTTTGTGAATGAATTTGGTGGTTTTGTGCAGTGAAATCATGTTAACAAGGACGGCAAAGATCGTTAAGTACCCAGAGAAATAGTTGCAACAACAATTAGCAGCTGATAAGGAGAAAATCTCCTGGAAAAGGCTGCAAAGATTTCCAGATTCCGATGACCACTTTTTCTGACAGAATGGATAGTCAATATCGCAAAAACACCTGGAGAAAGACATAGAGGAGCGTCTACAGGACTCTCAAAGCAAGTGGAAAAGGACCTGGCCAGATGAGGCATCCAAATCTGCTAAGAAGTTGCATCCGCTTTAAAGCTATAACTGCTGGACAGCGCGAGGCGTCTGTGAAATTTACAGAACCTCTTTTTGGTTGGACGTCCAGGAAGTTCTTGGTAATTAGGATTCCTCAAGTGTTACCCGGACATAAAGCAGGGATTAGTATAAGCATCCATTTTTTCATTAATATCACTATGTCCAACTTTCCAAAAATTTTTGTCCCACTTTCCAAAATTTTGTCCATCTTTTCAAAATGTGTTGTTTTCTAATTTAATTGAATATTCTAATTAATTGGTTGAAATATCTATTAAAAACTGTTAAGCTTCTGTTAGTCATGATGCAAAGAAAATGAAATATATATACATATTTATTCGGCTTAAAAATGCATTTAAAATTGAACTTTTTCTTAAGCGTCTCCCTTTCCACAATCCACCCTAACGCCTAGTCGTTTGTAATTTGCAACATATACAAATTCAAAGAAAATGTAGTTTGAAAACTTTCATTCTGAAGAGACGAATTGTAAGGTAATATTTAGAATTAAAAAAAAACTTCACGAAATACTCATACAAATAATATGTAACTACTTTTGAGGTATCGCTTTGCCAACCCTTTTTATCCTTTTTTAAACTTATACCGCGAACTTCATGAAAATTCAAAATGAAAAACTTAGCCAACAGTAATTTTAAAAGACACATAAAGTATTGTTATGAATATGCCCCTACCCTTGCAATAAATGCCCCCCCCCCCCCTATTGGACCAGGTCACCCCTAAGGGGTAAAGAAATTTATCTGTGGCCTCCGTGGATTGAAAACATCGTATCTTTCCTTAGTGATATTTTAATTCCTAATTGACGTCCTAATTTCGGTTCAATAGCCATGAATTCAATATCTAAACTCCTCTTTATGTACATAGGGGATGATGTATACTCTCACGATGGTTGATGAAAAATCCCAAAAGTAATTCACAAAAGAATTCCCCTGATCCCCGAAAGCTCTATTCCCAAATTAGTAAGAGTGTGGATCATTCTTTCCCTCTCTCTGGCGGCTCATTAGGGCATTTTTTGAAGTCCTCAGGATCCAAGAGGTAATCCTCATGTCTCAGAAGATGTTCTGTTTCTCTCTCAATACCCCAGAAAACCACTCCGGTATGCATTCCTAAATACTCACATAGTTAGCGTATGAATCGCTGCTAAGCCATAGAGCATTCAACGTCATTAACTAAGAAGGGAAATGAATGTGCGAGTCTAGGAAAGATTAACATAGCTGTTGAACTCAATCGCACAGCAAGGCGGAGCTTTCACCATGAATTTATACAAACGGTAAATGAATCTACATCTTCATTGTAGAGAGCATTCATTAGCATCCCCAAAACAAACAGCAAGTGGAAATTATCACGATAAACTTTGGCATACACAATAAAAATTACATTTGAACAGTGGAGGGTAAGATTCAGCTTCTCATCTCTGTAACTTCTCCATACGAGTACTCGGTTCTTTACGCACAGAAGCATATCTGTTGACCTCCTGAAGTATAAGGTTAAATATGAAAAACCGTACTTCAGCCATTACATGTGAAATTTTCACTCCGAAATGCACATGTACCGTCGTTGCGGGTGACTTTGCACGTTTTTTCGCTGTTTTTCAACTTTACCCTCTAAAAGTGGATAGTTAAAGTAAAGGGAGGGGGGTTTTTGAGTAAAATTATTTGTATTCAGTTGTTAATGAATGGATTTTGTGCCACTAGCATTAATTTTATAAAATTTTACTATGTTTAAAAAAATCAAGAAAAAAGGCTTGCACTGGGGATAAGGTGCGGGTGACTTTGCACTTTTTAATAAATACTAAAAAATCAACAATTTCTGATAATAAACGACAATGAAGATCTTCACATCTAAGGGTAAGATGCACGAGATCTACAAGATGACATGATCGCCATCTTGATTTGACGTTTCTGTCCGCCATTTTGAATAACTGTCAAAATCTAAAACAGGTTTGATTGGGTTGAAATTTTAGTATATTGTAGCTGATATCAAAACCTTTTCAGAACGTATCTATGTTCCGGTCTACGTCAAGTATTTACCTTGATACAGAGGCTCAAATTTTAAAAATTTGAAATATTCATATTTTGGCGATCTTTATTTTCTAATCCTGAATTTTAAAACCTAAACCTAAACCTCAGTAACCAGTAGAAATGGTTGAGGCTTTTATTTTATATATTTATTTACCCTTACATAATTTAAAAAAAATAAATGAAAAGTGTATTTATTTGTTTTTTTATTTTTTCATCTTTGCAAAAGTTTTTCAGATCTTCAAATAATATGCTGTTATAAAAAAAAACATTACTTTTCTTTTTGTTTGTTATTTAGATCTCATCGCCCAACGATAATACTGCCTTTTTTGTGATGGTTTCTATTAAAGAAGCTCTCCGTAGTTCTGTATTAATGAAAATGTCAAAATTTTGAACTTTGAGCCCCAGTATCCAGACAATCGCTTGACCTAGGTCGGATTTTATATATATTCTGAAAAGGTCTTGACATCAGCCAGAACATACTAAAATTTCAGCTTAATCGGATAAGTTTTTTGTTTTGACAATTATTCAAAATGGCGGACAGAATCGTCAAATCAAGATGGCGACCACACCATCTTGTAGATCTCGGTCATTTTATCTTAAGTTATAAAAAAAAATTGGATAATTTTTGGCCAAATACTTCTATAATAAAGCTTAAGAAAGTCCGTTATATGCAATTTTATAATATAAATCATGCGTTCTTAGGAAGACTATAGTGAAAAAAAGGAATTTACTAAAAATAATGAACAAAATCGAAGTGGATTATTCTAGCCAGATAAATTTAGAATAGATTTGGGCAATTTACTCCTCTGAAATCGATTTTGGAATTGCATCTTCAGATAACTTTTTCGCGGAGTCGTTTTTTGACAAAATACCTATACTAGGATTTCATTGACTATTACTGAAACTACAAGAATCCTTTTGAGGATCATTGTACCTTACTTGGTACTTAACATATCCCTATATACTTTGACATGGTAGACTGGATCGGCGAAGACTATCAATAAGTGCTAGAATTGTTCAAACTCTCACGAACAGCAGAGTGCAAAGTCACCCCCCGAGTGCAAAGTCACCCGCAACGACGGTATAGCTTTGAGATTAGCCAAAAATGCTTTGTTTGAGGTTGAGGTTGCAAGTTTTTTTCATTGCCATTTTTCTCCGTTATCTGTTCAATTTACTAAAACAGCATTAGTAAATGAATTGTAAATCATATTTCTTGTAAAGAAAACCCAAGCAGCAATTTTTTCTTAAAATGGTCTTGTAGAATTCCCTAAGTGAGGCACTATAGAACTAAAAATTTTTTTATTTACTTATAACGCTCTTGCTTCCATTACTGAGATTACTATAAGTAAAGTGGCGCACTCTTAAGGATCTTAAGAGCTGCTATAGGAATTTCCATAGAAAATTTGCACTTTAAGTCTTTTAAAAGTGCACTAAAAGACTTGTCTAATACTTGGTTCTATAAGGCAGCTATTTTGCTTCTTGGGAAAGAAGAATTGTCTACGACAAAGTTGTAGATAGAGTATTAAAATTTATGTCCAGTAGAGGAATTCTGTATTTTTTGTGATATTGTCGCACGTGAGCTCGAAATCTGACAATACAACTCGAGCTTTTGTTCTCATATCACATGGGTTTGAAAATGCTTGATTTGTATAATAAAATTCATTGTCATTTGAATTGCCAGAAATCTGAAATGTGACTTTTGACAATGCCAGACAAAGTGAGCTGAAATGGCAATGTCACGGCTACAGAATCACATTTTCGAAAAATTTCTCCTGATATTCGAACGTAATTTATCATATGACATTGTCAGAAAGTTACAGAATTCCCCTACAGGTAATATTTCTTTCATTAACAACAACTCATACTGTGGCGAGTACTTTTTTATATTTTGCGATAGGTTCCTTTTTGAACATTTTTCTTCCGAAGGAGACAGTTGATTCTGGATGTTGAACTCTGGCCAAAGCACGTTGAGAGCACAAAATAACGTTCACTTTATAAAATAACACTGTGAGATACTTGAACTTCTCAATATGTTCCAATAGGACTCCACCGGGCATATAGAGTGCACTTCTCAGTCTATCGAGAAACCACCATTACCACTCACTTGACCACATACAGCTGTATACCTATTTTGGCATATTAAATTAACCCATTCGTGTCTAACTTGTCTAAACCAAACAATATCGATCACTGATTAGACGATTTTACTTCATTTTTGCGCAGTTGATATCATGGGATGGAATAATAACTTTTCGATACTATTGAATCGATAGTATCGATAAATCCAGGGGCATGACATTTCCTATGTTTCCCATATGTTTCTAGCGAGCCGAAAAAACTTTTGAGTTCATTAGCTATTTTCTGTCATTGTAAAATGAATTAGCAAATAATATAAATACAAAATAAAAGCCAATTTAATATAGAATAGGCAACCGAAAACCCCAAATTGGCAACCAACGTAGTTTTGGAGATATCCCGTGAAATGTGTACGAAAACAGGAAAAAAAATACACTAAAACTGGTCGGATTTTTCAGAGCTAATGTCACCCCCCTGGATAAATCTATATCCGCTAGATTAAGCCAATGTCGACATGAAATATCTATATTAAATAGATAGATTTATTCTCTCTTAGACCATCTGCGGCTACTGCCGACTTCATAACCAACCTCAACGGGCAAGACGGCAGAAAATCCCGAATCACTGGTCGTATAGACCATTGACTTTCACAATTCATGATTAGTTTATATTACACGAACGTGTTTTGAGAAGCTTTGCAAATGCAAAGAGAAGAGTCTCAGCATAGACTCCTGGAAGGAGTACGTATTTGCTGGGACTATGTTGGGAATAGGATATTACCTACAAAAAGTGCAGTTATCGTTTAAATTTTTTCAGTATCGACAATCGTCAATGCTGTCGAAAAGAAGTTATCATGTCACCCCTGAATTACTCTGAGAAAGCATTTTACTCATTTTACTACACGAACTCCAGAGAGACTTGGGATCTTCGAGGAACCCCTATGAGTTGACCCTGACTGAGACCATTAATATTCCCCTAATTTTCGTCGTGCTTTTTTTCACTTTTCTGTTCGAACTCTACAGAGAGAGCAGTATTATAATCCCTCGATTTTGATTATATTTGTTTCGACTCCTTAAGCCCTTGCATGTAATGGCTTAAGTACGATTTTTTATACTTAACCCTATGCTTCAGGAGGTCAACAGATATGCTTCTGTGCATAAAGGACCGAATACTCGTATGGAGAAGATACAGAGATGAGGAGCTTAATCTTACCCTCCACTGTTCAAATGTAATTTTTATTGTGAATGGAAAAGTTTATCGTGAAAATTCCCTTATACAGGGCCATATTTTGGTAGAATTTTGGAAATCTCTGAAGCTTTAAGTTTTTTCACTACATGATGTTTGACTTGAATGCTCGTTCGTAGTCTGTCCGTTACCACATCTAGAGGCCAAAGGGTAAGAAATAGAGCCTTGAGACCTTTGGGGGACCCCTATAAATCGGTTTAGCACTAACATGTTTCTCATTTTTTTCCACCACCTCTTATCGTCCCATCGCAAACCTTTTTTTTCTTTAGGGGTTATACAGTGGCGACAAGATAAATAGCACGGTTTCGAATACTGTAATATATGCTTTGTTTTTCGAAAATTATGCTTTTAAATGATGAAAGTAATAATAATAAATAAACTTGTATATAAATACATTTTGATTATGAAGAAAAACCCTGAAAGTTCTATCAAGAAATTTAGTACGATCAAAAAATTCTTGAAATGGCACATATTAAGAGGACAATATAAATAGCACACCCCATAAGAAGTGATAGATTTCGATTTCTACTGCAATTAACAACTTACGAATTCTATTTGAAAATTAAATTTGGATTAATTAATACTTAGTTAAGTAACTTTTGGAACAAATGAGCGCTTGACAATGAAGGATCATTAAGGAAATCAGGATTTGACACTATTCTAATGTGAGTGTATTTCATTTAGTGTGGATATTTACTTAAAACTATCTCAAATTAGTCACATTCGAGAGATTTATCTTGAAGTCAAGCTTTTCCTTTAAATTCAACAGGATTGAGATCCTTAGACTATTCTGGCCATTCCCGAAGGTCAATTTTGTTATGAGTGAATCACTTTTAAAAACTCTTGGTAGTGTGTTTGGGATCATTAGCTTGGTTAAAATTTAAAAACCAAAAGCAAATTCTTTTCGATATTGAAGTACATGTCTTGTCTAAAGATATCCTTGTAAACAAATCGGTTTATATTATCTGATATTCCATATACAGACCATACGCCACTTCGCAAAAAGTAAACCCATACTATAATGCTCTAGACACACTTACGACTAAAGTCCAGAGACGACTAAGCTAGTTCATAGCCAAGTCAGTTCCTGACACACTACAAACGAGGCTTAACATTTTCTGGCACTCACAAAACATAACTTTCGTGGGTTTTTATGCAGATATTTCTACTGAAATGCACTAATACTCCTCTGAAAATGAAACTATTTTTTAATATCATGTCTTAGTACACGTGCAATAATTATTGTTAATTACAATTATTTCTTAGGTGGAAGTTAACTCGCTACTTAAGCCAATTTAGGCGATTCTAGTGAAAATTCTTGTTGTTATACGTGAATTGTGAAGTAAATTTAAAAGTAGTTTCATTTTCAAAGGAGTATTAGTGTATTTCAGTAGAAATATCTGCATAAAAATCCACGAAAGTTATGTTTTGTGAATGCCAGAAAATGTTAAGCCTCGTTTGTAGTGTGTCAGGAACTGACTTGGCTATAAACGAGCTTAGTCGTCTCTGGACGTTAGTCGTAAGTGTGTCTACGACATAAAATTAGCACCGCTAAGTTTTACGTTCTTAATTATATATCAAGGACAAAATTCTTATCTTTTGGGACATCTAATATTTTGTTATGTCATATCCTGTGATATTAAACAGGAATACATCGGTTCAAAGAATATTATTCCAGAATTACAGGCCCTTCTGCATATGCTATTTAATAAAAATCAAACAACAGGTATGGTTTCGTTTGGATACTAACACTGTACGTCTGGTAACACTCCTACATCGGGTATTTTTACATAATTGGCTTTCAGTAATGCTCACATCAGTTACTTTTTCAAATTCTGTTCAATTTGTTCCTGTATTTTCGGAACGGCGGCAGATAACTTCAGTTTTACTATAAGAACAATGGCAGAATCAAAAAAAATCATAAAAAAATTATTGAATTGATGGTTATCTTCCTTGAACAATATAATTTACAGTGCCCGCTCTCTAATCCGGATCGCCATAATCCAGACGAGTTATCGACGGTTACATTTAAAATAATTTTGTGGTTATGCATGCATGTGTCTTCACCAATGAAAATGGATTATCCTGTGATGTTTTTGTTTAATAAATGAAGTATAATAGCATAGAATTCTCTAATTATGCCTTTTTAAGCTTCTTTAAAACTTTTATTCTATTTCTACAAAAAAAACTTGTATTATATTTTCGAGACGTTGAACAAATTCAAAAAATCCATCCGGATTACGAAGTGGACATCGGTCATTTTGTCTCCCAATCATCCGGATTACAAAGCGGGCACTGTATAAAAAATTTCTTAGTTATCCTAAATTATTTTAGCTAAAGCCTGTAAATCTGCACCAAAGGCTCTATTTACATGATTTTTCAGTTCTCATAACTTTATTTTACGACAATTTGTGACATTAATGCCTACAAAAATGATCAAAAATATAGAAATATAATGAATTTTAAAATAAAACTAAATTTCAGGTAATAGTTTCAAAGGAAATGAAAGTGTGCTATTTAAATTGTCTGCACGAATTATATCTAAACTCATAAAATGACAAAAGCAAATGGTTTTAACAGATGCAAATATTAAATAATTATCATTTTTATTTATAATGGGCATTATATTTTCTAGCATATAAAGCATGATCATATTTAAAGATTGATATTGTATCATAAAACATCAAAATAGGAAAATCGCTGAAGGTGTGCTATTTATCTTGTCGCCACTGTATTATGCAAACATTTCGTCCTTATACGAAAATACCGTTGAATCATTCCTAATAACGGTTTTTCAAGGTCAAAGTTCAAAAGGCTATAGAGAGTTGTATTTCTCATCCAAATGGGGTCATGTTTGGGCTCGTTGGAACGGTCTTTAAATTTCTCACAAATCTGAACCCATTCCAATCGGCTATGAACCGGTAATGATCCTGGTAACTTACATTTCTATCGTTTTCCACTAAGCCGTCTCTCGACTTAAGTCGTAAATGTGTCAAGGACCTTAATTAGTGGGAAACTGATGGAAATTTAATCAAATAAATTATTTTGATTGTAATTAGGTTAAGCAGTCTCTCGGCTTAAGTCGGAAGTGATGTGTTTAAGGCAGTATATTCAGTGCCCACAGAGACGTGTTTTTTTTTCTTTTCACAATAAACTGTAAGGAGATAATTCGAAAATATAAAATGTTCTATCACCAATATTTCTAGTACATTCCCAGAATGGGTTAATAAATCGATTGACTGCCTTCTAAAGCTGTTCTTTCTCAGAAGAACCACATCATGTGTGAAATAACTCATCTTGATATTTTCAATACGAATTGCATTCTGCTCCCAAGTGTATTGCATCACCTTGCTTATTTTTTATTCTTATATTTTATGAATTTATATATCAGAAAATGCAATAATGTGTAATATATGGACCACGTCGAGGTCATTTAATAAAAATATTTAAGAAAATAAATCTTCAATTAAAACTTTCCTGTTTCAATAGGATTTATGACAATAAAACACGAATATAAATAAATGAATTTTTGGTTAAAATAAAAACAAAATAAGTGATTAAACTTACCTTTTCACGCGATGAGACAGTTTCACGGCAGATCAAACACTTTTTCACGCGCATTGAACAGTTGTCGCAGCAGCAGACGTGACCGCAAGGTTTGAACACCGTATCTCTCTTCTGTTCAGAACACACCACACACTCATCCAACGGAGCACTGGTCACTGGCTCAGATGGTTGAACAGTTGCCGCAGGAGCCGTATTCACATTATTTCCAGCCATATTCCCAGGCAAATCCATATCATCTGTCTTACGTTCATTGTAACATTTGACCAGAGTCTTGCAGAGATTCGGATCTGGACAGAGATCGAGTGGTGTCTGCAGTTTGCGATTCTTTATTGTCAAATCCGCTCCATTTGCAGCTAAAAAGCACGCAATAGAAGCAGATGCTTTCTTGTCCGTATGCTGAAAATTATTAAGTTAAAATAAAACTGACTAACACAACTAGCATTTTAATTCAAATTAAAAAATACTGTAACATTAAATGGAATTTAAAAAAAAAATCAAAATCACTTTAAAGTTTCACTTAACAAAAAGCATAAGAAAATCAAAAATTTCTATCTTATCTCATTTTTGCAGATAAAACATTCTAAAAAGTTTAAAAGTTGCTGCAGAAAATATAAGAAAAACTTATTCAACCGAAGAATCAGACAAATATCAAGGAAAAGATAAAGTATATAAAATAAAGTGGCACAATTACTCACGTTTCTCAAACCCATGAGAAGTTTTCCAAATCCTTCTACATCCTGCAGTTGGCGCAACTGAGATAGTGTATGGTGTCGGAGTGCTTCATGAAGTGGTGTATCACCATCTTTATCCGGAATATTCAAATTGGCACCCTCGCGCACCAAAAGCTGAAAATTATCATAAGATCTATAGAACTTCTTTCACTTCACTCTTTTTTATAACCACCCCCGCCCCCCCTCCAACGTTCACGAAGCATTTCGACAATAATCCAACTTTTCTTAAAGTATTATTTAGAAACAAAAATGCAACCACAAATAACCGTGATATTAATGCAGAGTGGCTCCAGTCGGATAAACGAATGCAAAACAACACCATATTTAGGGGAAAGTACTCCCCTAGTATTTAGGGGGAAAGTAGTATTTACAAGTGTGCTAAATTTCGGCCACTTTGAGTGTAATTTCGGCCATGGAAATAAATTAATTAAAATTATGTAGGGTAGGTGTGAAAAAATTTCGGCATATTTGCATGCAAGCGCCAAAGTCTCAAGTTTGAAATGTAATATTTTTAATACAAATTGAATTTATTTCTTACTTTTTTGTAAGGAGTGTTTCTTGGAATCTTGTAGACAGTCTATCGTCTTTATTTTCTCTAAATTAATTCTTAATACATTCTAAAATGAATAAAAATGTTGATATAACATTGGTGGCCTATTTCGGTCACTTTCATTTTCATAGTTCCTTGCCCTTACGGAATTCTTCGAATGTCTTTTTTAGATCATCTTGTTCGTCTAAGCTACATTTCTTGTTATTCTTTTGCATTGTATAATCTCTAGAGTATGTAAAAACTAAAAAATCATGAAATTCGAGGAACAAAATATGTGGCCGAAATTGCAAGCTGGCCGGAATTTGGCACACTTACCCTATGTACTCTTCGAATAGTCAATGAATTCATTTTGCTTTTTAATATTTATTCATTTTAGGATGTATTAACATAAAGACCGTTAAATTTTAGGTTTTAATTTAAATTGCGTTGTACAAACTCAGTGTGGAAAGAGTCTTACAAAAAATGTGACAGATCGATTGTATTTCTAGCAGTCTTACGATTTGTAGTGAAGTGTAAAAGGTTTTCCTTCGATGTTTTTCTTGAAAATTGATTAGTTTTTATTAATGTTTGTTTCTGTTTATGTTAATACTGAATCAATCTTTAAATTTCGGGTGAAATTTCCCAGCTGGATCCTGTATTTCGCTTAAAAAAGAATATACTTTGTGAGCGTCTCTCCGGTGAGGTAGTGTTGCCTATTCCGGCCACATCTTTTGCTTTCCTAAATTTCTTGTTCATTTTGTTTTTTTTTCTTCAATTTCTGAGTTCTACAATGTCCAGAGAAAGAAACCATCGCTTCTATGAAAAAGATGATGTGGAAAAGGCAAATTGCTACGGGAACCTACGCGTAAATTTGAGATGCTACTATTCAGGTCTTCATGGAAGATCTCAGAGCTTGTGGGTCATATAAACGTATTAAACTAAATATTAAACTCGTTCCGCTTGACGTTTTGAAATTTTCTATCCGTTGCGTCACAAAAGGCGGTGATAAAAAAGGTGGCCGGTATTTCACTCGAAGTGGTCGGAATACTACCCAAAGCAATGTCCATATTATTATAAATTTTTCAATATTTTAGGAAGTGATTTAAAGAAAACAAAGATGATAAACTAGTTTTCAAGGTTCCACACAACCTTCCCGAAAAGAAAGTAACATAAATATCAATATGAATTAAAAATATTGAATTTCAAACTTAGGACTTCGGTGCTTATATGCAACTATGCCGAAATTTGGCACACTTACCCTGCCTCCAAAACATTTCCAAAAATGAACGAAATCGCCAGGGCCAATTTTTTGCAAAATTAGAAAAACCTCATTTTTGACCTATTTTTAGGGAATAGGGAACACATGAAAGGAGAGGGGGAAAAACTAAAGAGATTAACTTCGAGACAATGTCATTTGAGGAGAGGTCATCGCAGACCGGAAGTAGATATCTCTTACCGTTTGAATTTTATATGGGTCAAAAGACTGAAAAAGTGCGAAAAACAGTATTTTTAAAATAGAGCTATTACCGATACTTTACCGATCTATCACCGATTATGACCGATGCAGTAGGGTTCAGAATTAAAAGATCTTTCAAAAAAGTCCAAATTTGTCCAAATCCGTTGAAAATTAGGCCCTCCAGGTTGGTTGACCTTTGACCTTCAATAATTCAAGATGGCGAATTTTCCGGTGAAAGGTGTCAAAGGACAAAATGTTCAGCTGGACTACCTCCAATACATATCCAAAAATGAACGAAATCACCAGGGTCAATTTTTTGCAAAGTTAAAAAAAAATTTTGAGGGGTTAGAAGGGATGGGGGTAATTTGAGTAAGTTAGTTCGATAACTTCGGTCGATGTTGACTTGTGGAGGGGGGGGTCACCGAAGACCGAAAGTCAATATATCTTACCGTTTTGTAGCCAGGATAGAGAGAAGTTGAAAAAAGCGGTGGCAAAGCTTTCCAGGCTTTGCGAAATGCTCAAACGCGTGACTTAGATGCTATACCGCAAAAGTACTTTCGCATCATTTACCGTTTACCGGTTCTCAACCGATTTGAACCGTTTCATAAATCATTCGAAAGATCCTCTAAAATGGTTTTAAAAGTATACGTATAAAAATTAGTTAACGACTATGAACCGGTTCAGTTTTATTGCAAATTCCAAGACCTTTCCAACGACCCCAAACATGACCCCATTCGTTTGACAAATGCGCTCTCTAGAGCCTTTTTAACTTTTAACCTTGAAAAACCTTTATTAGGAATGATTTAACGCTATTGTCGTATAAAGGCGAAATGTCCGTCTGAGTAATCTCTAATCTAAAACATTTCCAAAAATGAAAAAAAATCACACGACGCGTTTTCGAGCAATACCACAAAGAAACATGGCTTTGGAGAGGAAGGGGAGCAATGGGGGAAAAATGAGGAGCATGTTAATGATCCTTGGGTTGACTTATGGGGGGGTTCCCCGAAGGTTCAAGTCGTTATCTCTAACCATTTGGCCTATAAAGCTGGCGACAGCCGGACGGACAGACGGACAAAAAGCGTGACGACATTTCTCAGAAATCGTCGGAAACGTGAAGATTTGTTGAGAAAAGTGGTCTCCGGGGGATGGAAAGTGGAAATTTTTGGGGATGAAAGAATCGAAGGATTATATATATACTGCTCTCTCCGTGGAATACAAGCAGTAAAACACGATTGTTAAAACTGCTCTCTTTTGGAGTTCGAACAGTTAAAAAAAGAGAGGCAAAGCGTCCCAAATTTGGAAAATTTTAAATTCATTATTAACACGGATTTCAGATTGCAGGTCTGGTCTAGTTCCTGAAGATTTCGAAATCATGGGGTCAATAACTGTGCCGCTCATAGTTCACTTGAGTGCCGTTCTGCTGATATTTGGCTTCAGATCAAGCCAGATTTCCACTAATGGTTCATTTAGAGGGCCATTTATTCATCCTAAAACGGTAATTAACTGTGACCACTTCGTGTGCCGATCTGCCGATTTCTGGCTTCAGAGCGAGACCGATCTGTCAATCGTCGTTCACGGTTCACTCTGAGAGCCACTTATTCATGCTAAGGCATAAGGCCGGTTTCAGACTAGAGGTATAGCCCAGTTCCCGAATATCTCAAAATCTTAAATAGCGAGCAATTTTATTGCTTTTTGAGAGCCTAATAGATCATTAATTTGTCCTTAATAATCCAATCCTAAATAATTTTTTCCAAAAAATCATAATTGATAAAAAATTAGAGTAGTTAAGCCATTATAGCCAAACTATAAGTCTGAAGCCCGTATAATTAAGTGTATCGTTCAGGATTCACTCTAATTCCGACTTGCCAATTTCAGGCTTCAGATCGCCGTTCACGGTTCACTCACAGGGCCACTTATCAACCCCAAAGTTCGAAATTTTGAATCAAAAGCAATTTCACCGTTTTTTTTTTTTTTCAATGTCTAATGAATCATCCTGTAATATCCAATCCTCAGATACAATTTCCTCAAAAATCGGGCTTAATAAGGAATTAGAGGAATTAGGCCATATATAGCGAAACAGGTCTGTAGACCCTTCAAACAATTACTGTGCTTAACTCTCTGTTAAAAACAATTTACACGATTATGTTGCAACATTCATATTATATAAAATCTATGTAGAACAGAATTTATTATAGTTATTCACCTCTTTAACTCTGTCACATATGTATTTTAAAATAAAAGGTCAAACGTCCCTGGAATTTGAATTTTTCAATGCATTTCAACAAAATTAGAGCTAAAATTGGGAATGTCTAACGATGAAAAAATAAGTTGAGAATTCTATGGCATATTCACAAGAACTTTAGTTGAAATTTTAAGTTAATTCAGAATATTTCAAAAACGAGTTATAAATTGTGAAATAGATGCTTATGCATATCAAATAAATCAAGATTTTCATTTTCAATTCCTCTATATAGTTCCGTTTATGAAATAGGTCAGGTCGCTATTGAATTAATAATACAAATTTCTCACAAACAGCATCATAAATTTTGCCTTTCAAGATGCATACGAATTTTCTATAATTTCTCTTTTGAAAACTGGACATTTTGAAATAGAAGCGCTCCACTTCGAATGCTCGCATCTTCCCCAAGAAAAGACATTTCGTATTTCGTGATCAATTCGAAAATTAAAAAAAAAGGAATATTTACTTCTCGTTTTGGTAAATCAAGTATTTCAATTTCAAAAGCCAAAGATGTTTTTACTGCTCGTTTAATCGTATAGGGTAAATGTCTTAATTCAAAACCATTTCCACACGCTTTAACTTTGACAGAAGATTTAAAACATTAAGTTCATATTTTTTCTGAAGAGAATTATATAAATTTGCTTCTTGACTCTTCTAGAATGTTACTGTTTAGTGATAATTCTTTAGATATAATTTGAAAACTTCTTAAATACCAGAAAAATACGCGAGTGTAAAATGCTTCTATTGGAAACAAATTAATCCAAATGGAGACAAGGGAAAGTTTCTAATTGGAGATAATCAGTGTATAAGTGAAACCGCGACGAAAAGCTTCCAAAAATTTGTTGACTTGATCTTGAGTGCAGGATTTGTTCTTATTCCTGGTCTTTTCTCCTTTCCCATCTAAAACAATAAGAAAATCTCTCCAAAAAATTATATTTTCGGGGTTTCCTATTGAAGCATTTGCAGACACTCCAGAAAAAAACCTTTTTTCACGAAATAGGTAATTATTTCATTTGAAAACTTAACGTACAGTTAACAATAAATTTTAGCACTTAATTTAACTAAAATTAGCCAGAAATATGACATAAATGTTAAACAAAACGAATAAACAACAGTCACGTCATTGTGTTTTTCATTGGAAAACATGGTCGATCGATGAAAAATTCGATAATGAAAAGGTACACTTTTAATTTTTCTGAGAAATTAACAAATTAAAATTTGTGAATATATAAATGGATTTTCGCTTTATTTGGAGTAAAATTAATTAAATAACGAAACTGAGGTATAGAAAATATATGAATATAGTAATTTAGTACTGTATTTATCATGAAAACAATGAGGTTTCCATTTGGAGTAGCGAAAAATTTCCATTTGGAGCAAGTTTTGAATTAGCTTAATTTACCCCAGGTATTTTCGAATTTTGAAGTTTTTCGAGTTTTTCAAAGCAAGGTAATGCCCTAGACACACTTACGACTTAATAATATTTTATTAGTAAGAAACTGATGGGAATTTAGTCAAATCATTATTTTGATTATAATTACTTTAAGCCATCTCTCGGCTTAAATCCTAATAATAATATAATATCCTATAATACAACAATAATAATAATATTCTAATAATAATATATAATAATAATAAAATAATATAAAGGCATAATATTCCTTTCTGTTATACCATTAAAATTCTCAACATAATCACTGAGAAACTTCTTCAACATAATTTTTTTCACAATTCCCTCCAAATGTGAGAAATATTTTCAAAGATAATATTGAGATTATAATATTATTTTTACTCACTTTTACAATTTGAACGTGCTGGCGCTCAACTGCAAGATGAAGTGCCGTCTGCAAATTCACATTTTGTTTGTCCATATTTGCTTTTCCCATATGAACCAGCAAATCTGCAATTTCTCCGTGATTATTGAGTGCTGCCAAGTGCAAAGCCGTGTATCCATCATCCTTCTTCTCCTCCACAATCCATGGACGATTTGTCTTTGACAGAAGAATTTTCATTGCACTCGGATTGCCCTTAAGTGCTGCATGGTGCAGTGCATTGAAGCCATTGTTGTTCGTTAGAGTGATATCGGCACCAAAGTCCAAAAGCAGAGACAGCATTTCGTCCTGCTCCTTTGAGATTGCATCATGTAGGGGTGTATCACCCTCAGAATCCTGAAGACTCGTGTGACAATTGAGCTCAAGCAGGGTTTTCACCACATTCAAGTGTCCCTTATTGATCGCAATATGAAGAGCCGTTTGTCGGCGTTTGTTGCGTGCATTGAGATCAGCACCAGCCTTTGCCAGCAACTCTACGACACCCGGTTCATCCCCAAAGGCAGCATGATGAACAGCACGATCACCATCCTTATCCTCAATTTCCACATCAGCACTGTGTTTCAGAAGCACCTGAATCACCTCTAGGTGGCCATTTTGACTGGCTGCTTGTAGAGCTGTGTGTCCAGCAAATACACCATTGACATTGGCAGTGGTTGTATTTGAAGCTCCTGCACCATCCTGAGCACATCCTAATGCAAAAATCAAATCTACCTAAGCACAATTCTCTTATACAAGTAGAAGGATTCATAATAAAGGGGGTGGCAAAGCGTCCCAGGCTTTGCAAAATGCACGAACTCGCGACTTAGATGCTACACCGCAAAAGTACTTTCGCCTCATTTACCATTTACCGGTTCTCAACCGATTTGAACTGATTCAGAAATCTCTCAAAAGATCCCCCAAAATAGTTTTAAAAGCAATAGGATTGAATTTCAGATAAAAAATTTTTATCGGTTATGAACCGGTCCATTACCGGTTGAGAACCGATTGGAACCGGTTCAGTTTTATTGCAAATTCCAAGACCTTTCCAACGACCCCAAACATAACCCCATTCACTTGATAAATGCGCTCACTAGTGCCTTTTTAATCTTTGACCTTGAAAAATCGTTATTAGGAATGATTAAACGCTATTTTCGTATATGGACGAAATGTTTGTCTGGATAATCTCTAAAAACCATAGTTGTAAGGGGAAGGTGAATGGTGGGCGGGGGGAATGAGGGGCATGTTAACAATCCTTAGGTCGACTTATGAAGGGGGGGTCACTCGAAGGTTCCAAGTCTCTATCTCTAACCGTTTGGCCTCTAGAGGTGGCGACGGTCGGATGGACAGGCAGACAGACGGACAAAAGGAGTGGCAAAGCATCCTAGGCTTTGCAAAAGACACGAACTCGTCGTGACTTAGATGCTATACCGCAAAAGTACTTTAGCCTCATTTACCGTTTACCGGTTCTCAGCCGATTTGAACCGATTCACAAATCTCTCAAAAGATCCCCCAAAATAGTTTTAAAAGCAATAGGATTGATTTTCAGATAAATTTTTTTATCGGTTATGAACCTGTTCATTACCGATTCAAAACCAATTGGAACTGATTCAGTTTTATGGGAAATTCCAAGACCTTTCCAACGACCCCAAACATGATCCCATATGCTTAATAAATGCACTCTCTAGTGTCTTTTTAATCTTTGACCTTGAAAAACCGTTATTAGGAATGATTAAATATTATTTTCGTATATGGACGAAATGTTCGCCTGGATAATCCCTAAAAAAAAAAACAGTTTTGGAGGGGAAGGGGAATGGTGGGGGGAAAATGAGGGGCATGTTAACGATCCTTGGGTCGACTTATGAGGGAGGGGGTTCCCCGAAGGTCCCAAGTCTCTATCTCTAACCATTTAGCTTTTAGAGCTGGCGACAGCCGGACGGACAGACGGACAAACAGCGTGACGACATTTCACAGAAATCGTCTGAAACGTGAAGATTTGTTGAGAAAAGTGGCCTCCGGGGGATGTAAAATGGAAATTTTGGGGGGTGAAAAAATCAAGGGATTATACTGCTCTCTCCGTAGAGTTCGAGCAGTAAAAATTATTTGAAATTGAAATGCATTTAATCGATTTTCAATTGAAATTATTCAAGTTTGCTAGGGTGGAATCACCACTTCTCGCCAGTGCCCCACTTTTTGCCACTTATATTGAAATCGCTATTTGTCGCGATTTATGAAATAAATGAGCCGCAAAGTTCTTTGTATTTTTACTGCTGGTACGTATAGAATCGAATAATAATAATTATTCATTTTGGATTTACAATTTTGATCATTTTTTAGAGTAATATTTTAAGCAAGTGCATCGAATCCAATATTTCTTTCCAAATATAATAAAGTGTCATCAAATTTTCATCAAGCAAAAAATACCTTTTTGGATCAATAATATGTCTATGGAATATTTAATTACGCTTGTGAAAGACATAAAATTTGTATTTAGTTACTTAACATTTCTTTTTATATTATTCTTATAAAAAAATGAGGCATGGCGAAAAGTGGTTATATTCTAGAATTGATTATACCACCTGTCACCATCTCTTTTCAATAGGCGACGCTAACTTCACTTCGCAGATTCTCAGTTGTCAAATCTGCATTATTTACTTTCTGCAATAGACCTATAATTTGACTTCTCAAACAGAAGTGAAGAAAATTCGTTTAAAGTGAGTAATAATAAGGTGATCATGAGGAAAAAGAAATGCTGAATGTATTCTTTTCATAACATTGCCTAAAATAATCGAGTTTGAACCTTTTCAAGTGGGTGGCGAGAAGTGGTTACATAACTGGCGAAATGTGGTGAAAAGTGGCGCCGTAGTGGTTATTTTTGCATAGTTAATAAAAATCAGTTTTTTAAGTAGTTTAGCATTAAATTCTAGGACTATTGCTTTCACGAATCTAGAGCCAATACATCTAAGTAGTTTTGTGTCAAATTTGTGTTATCATGTAATAAGAGTTCAAAAGTTATAATAAAATTAATTACTCTTTTTCCTAAACATGGCGATAAGTGGTTACTCCATCATAAAGCATTTTTAAAGTCCATTAAAATCCGATAGCCTTATTTTATCTTATTGGAGATGAGCTCGACGACTCAGAATATAAGTCGAACAATTCGATTTTTTACAAAATTTGTTTTATTCGTTTTTTGGATACTTCTTTATACGATCTACCTTCAATTTGCAAGTGCAGAAAATTTTGAATTTGCAAGTGCAGCACAGCAATGTCCGCGGCAAACGTAGCGCAATTAAAATGAGTTTGAAGACTGTCATTCAATTCACAGCTGGAGTTTAAAAAAATTAGAAGATCATTTTCGAAGAAAAAACATTTTTAGGGTAAGTGTGTCAAATTCCGGCCAGCTTGCAATTCCGACCACCTTTTTGTTCCTCGAATTTTCATGAATTTTTAGTTTTTACATACTCCAGTGATTATACAATGCAAAAGAATAACAAAAAATGTAGCTTCGACAAACGAGATGACGTGAAAAAGATATTTGAAGAATTCCCGAAGGGCAAGGAACTATGGAATGAAGATGGCCGAAATAGGGCACCAAAGTTACATCTACATTTTTATTCACTTTAAAATATATTAAGAATGATTTTAAAGTAAATAAAGACGATAAACTGTCTACAAGGTTCTAAGAAACACTCTTTAAGTAGAAGTAATGAAAAAAATCAATTTTTATTAAATATATTACATTTTGAACATGAGACTTTGGCGCTTGCATGCAACTATGCCGAAATTTGGCACACTTACCCTACTTCTCGTTTCGCCCGCGTTTAAAATATATTGAGGAGTCACATTTAATCAGAAACATAGGAAAAATTTAGTCATTACGAATCTTAGAATCTTAGCATGGGCACTTTGTCCTAGGTTTCCTCCAAGACAGTATTGGAGAATTAAGCTCCAGCTGTGAATGGGACGTTCAACACTTTTACAGGACAATAAAACATCTTAACAAAGTGAATAAAAAGAAAATATTAAAAATAATAGTTGCCCTAAGGGAATTTAATGAAATATTTTACTGAGAAGAGACACAGGGTAAAACGTATGAAAGGGACCAGGGACAATTTTGAGAGAGAAAAAAATCAAGAAAACATAAGAGACAGGTAGGTAGGTGGTAACAAGAAAAACAGAGAAATCTTAGGTAAGACAACAAGTGATGATAAAATAGAAAAGAAAACCTCACCCAGAGGCAAAGGAAAATACCGAGATATTGTACAAGCGGAATAACAATAGCGCTGTATAATTAACACCTCATAACCTGAAGAATTTGAAGAATAGACAATTCATAAAATCGTAGGGGCGATTGCTTTACAAAACAACAATGTGGGCAAAGGAAAAGGCTAAAGGGTCAAAGGAAAATCTCCTATAAGATCATAATAATAAGAACAGTAAATTAATTAGAAAATGCTATGCATGCCCACGACCAACCATTACGGATTAAATTCTCCTGAAAAAAAACAGGAGTCATATACACGAAAGAGATTGCTTTTACGTAAGATTAAAACACTGTACATAGATAGACTAAAACGCCTCTTCATGCGCATGGAATGATTATTGCAAATAGAAGGCATTAGAAGCGTAACCGTTTTCTTAAAAGATTCTATTTGATGATTAGAAATTTCAACCCTAAAATCAAGAGGATATTGCCACCTTGAAGAAACCACTTGTTCAAGATGAAAATAATATCTAAAATGTTTTACCTACGTGCTCCCACTGTAATCTCTAAGGTGTAGGGAGCATAACTTTAGTAATTGTAAAATTCTATGAAGTAGATCATTTTTTATAAGTCCTTCAGAGTCTTCAGTCTCCTACAAATAATTCTAAAACAGGATTCCTATTGGATTTTCTATATCCTTAATAAATAGAAAAAGCAGACCTGTCCTTCAAGGACCAAAAGGCTTATTAAATATTTTCATACTATATGCTATAGGGGAGACTGGGGCAAAAAGTCACAAATCGAAAAATTCAAAATTCAATATCTTCCAAGGTAAAAAAGATAGCGGCTCAATTTTTTTTATAGATAGCCTCCATTGACCTTCTTCAATGTCTTTCTTAGAATTCGATCAAGGAATTTAAAAAATAAAAAATATCGAAATTTTTAGCCCTATTTTTGAAATATTTTCCTTGCCGAAGATAACAATTATTACCTACTTATTTTCCAAAATTGATGCACTGGCGAATATTTTCTAAATAATTTGGATTTTTTGAATACGAATCAGCTATCTATTTTAGAATTTTACAAAGGTTCTTTTCTCCAGAAATCCTTTCATTAAAAATGGCCACTTGGGGTAAAAAGTAACAAAAGGTATAGAGCAAAAAGTAACAAAAAAGCGAAGCAATTTCTAATGTCTTACGGCGAAAAGAAACGTCATTACCATGCCTCGCTGCTTTTTGTTTGCATTGGTCAAACGATTTGCAGTCTTTTGTGTGTTTTTTTTTTCTAAAATAGCTTGAAAAGCGCTTTTCTCGTTTTCTCACTTTTCTCGCAGAGATAATGGTGTTTTACAAAGATGTAGATGAATAAATTTTCTATGAAAATATGTCCTCTAGCCTGTAATGAAGCGAATCAAAATATGATAGTACCCAATGTCTGGTACTATTTTCCCCAGCATTTTTGAGAATTTTCACAAAATTATCTTTTAGAAATTGGCTCGATAAACTTATTTCCTTACAAAACAGAGGGATATTACTTTCACAAAGTTGTAGAGCGGTAAATTTCCTATAAAACTGCGCTAATTAGAAATTTTTAAAGCGCTCGAGTAGCTCGTAAAAAAAATAAAATATCCGTTTTGTGACTTTTTGCCCCAGTCTCCCCTATACTAATATTTAATTTTCAACGTTAAAATTTTTCTAGTTATAAGATAAATCTTAGAAAGAGTATTATACAAGAATACTTTTAAAATCTTCAATTACAAAAATCCATTCACAAAATTTAAGGCTATAATTTTTCTAATATTAAATATAAAAATGTTAAAATGCCCATGAGGTCGAAAGCCCGAAATGGTCAAAACCCCGAAAGATAGGAAATTATACAGCAGACAATGTGTGGAATAATTATCCAAAGTGCAAAAATTTCCTGTTGATTCCAGCAAATGTGGGTGCAATCGTGGAAGAAGCTATGACACTTTTAAGAATTCGGGAATTTGGCTTTCAAAATTTTGACCGCGATCTCAGATCTGTTGGACACTTTAGCGGTGATATGGGAAAAAGAGCCAGACAATAATCCGGAGATGAGATTCCAAGAATAAACTGATAATGATATTAACTCTTAAAGCTCTCAGATATTTAAACTTTTCAACTAATAAGCTTGTTGTAGTTCAAATTCTTTATTGACATATAGGTTCGATCTGAAATATTGCAAAAAGAATGATAGTGTAAGTGTGCCAAATTTCAGCATAGTTGCATGCAAGCGCCAAAGTCTTAATTTTGAAATGCAATATTCTTATTACAAAGTGTTTTTTTGCTAATTCTTTTAAAGAAATCATTCTTAATGCATTTTAAAACGAATAAAAAAAATGTAGACATAGCATTGGTGGCCTATTTCGGCCACCTTCATTTTAATAGTTCTTTGCGCTTCCGAAATTCTTCCATAGTCTTTTTCACATCATATCGTTCGTCGAAGCGACATTTTTTGGTATTTTTTTGCATTTTATAATTTCTAGAGTATGCAAAAACTAAAAATTCATGGAAATTTGAGGAAAAAAAGTGGCCGAAATTGCAAGCTGGCCGGAATTTGGTACACTTACCCTAACTTAAGTTTAAAACTAGCTTTCCAAATATCCACAGTTCCACAAAACTGTATACAAGAAACCTTAGCGTAAGTGTGCCAAATTTCGGCCACTTTGAGTGTAACTTCGGCCAAGCAAGTAAATTATAAAAACGATGGATTTAATCCTCAATTAATCAAAGAAATTTTACTTTCTTTTAAATATTTATTGTTTTTAGAATATACTAACAGAAAAATCGTTAAAAATTGGGTATATATTGAAATAAAAATTGCGTAGGGGAAAGTACTCTCCTTTCGAACGTTCATGCCTTCGAATAATGTTATTTTTCTTTTAGTTTTTCTATGACACTTACACATTTTTATTAAATATTAGTTGGCTTATCATCAATTGATGATCATTCCGTGATAATTTAGTGTAAATCTCTTACGGAAAACAAAAGAAATTCACATTATTCGAAGGCATGAACGTTCGAAGGGAGAGTACTTTCCCCTAATAGAAACTTCGGTGTGGAAAGAGTCTTACAAAAAAAAAATGAAGACAGATCGCTTGTGTTATGCTAGCACTCTTGTGGTTTGTGGTGAAGTATGAGATTCATAAATATCATTATTATTATTATTATTAAGAGATTTTCCTTCGATGCTTTTCATTAAAATTGATTATTGTTCATTAAAGATTGTTTTTGTTTATGTTAGTAATGAACCGTTCTTTAAATTCCAATTAAATTTCCCATCTTGATGACGTATTTCGCGTAGAAAAATAGACATTTTTTAAGTGTCCTTGAGGTAATGTTTATTATTTCGACGACTCAGAATATAAGTCGAACAAGTTGAGTTTTTACAAAAATCGTTTTATTCGCTTTTTGGATACTTCTTTATACCCTCTACCTTCCCTATGAATATTATACTTGAAAGATAAGTTATAGAGATTTTTAATCTCAAAAAATCTATACTCTGCATGTAAAATCTCAGCTTCAAATCGCTCTTCTGCAAAATTTGCCTACTGTGAGTTATTTGTTTCTTATTCTGAGCGATCGATTTAAGCCACATCTCTTGCTTTCTCAAATTTCTTATTTATTTGTGTATTTTTTTTCAATTTCTAAGTTGTAAAATACTCAAATAAATATAAAAAAAAACATCGCCCATATGAAAAATATGATTTGGAAAGGGTTTTGGAATAGTTAAGACAGGGCAAGTCGCTACAAAAATCTGCGTGCAAATTTAGAGTGCCAAGGTCAACTCTGCACTGAAGTGAACTTTAAATATTTAAATTGTTGCAAAGTCTATAAAGGAGATGACATTTTTTGAGGAAAATAGCGTAATGTGTTCTTTAGATTTCTTTCCTTGCATCAGGCACTGTCATTTGTGACAGCATTTCACGCAAGAGGCGGTGACATCTATGTTGTAGCCTTTACCAAATGCAGATACGACAATGGTCGGTACAATCGACGATTTATTCACTCTCGTTCAACGATAACACTGAGTAGGCCAGTGTGTGGACAAGTCCGACTAGTCAGATGTATTGAACGCGTTCGATTTACATTAATTGTACCCTAGGCATACCTGTTACTCACAACATTTATAGCCTAAGCTATAAACTTCACATATTCCATAATAGTAAGGTCAACAATCGGCAACAATATTTTAAAAATTAGCATCTTAGAATTTAACTATCAATCAAAAAGTAAAGAATCAGCAAGGGGGAGATATTAGGGTGAGAATGTGTACACCACTTCCAGGCACTTCCACTATTTATATGGAATAGCCCTTCGCACTTCCAAAATTTCGCAACACTCTCGAAAATTCTTCAATACTTCCAGCACTGCCTGCACTTCATGCACTTCTCATACTTAGAAATAAATAGTTTATTTAATCTGATGAGAAATCTAGTTAAGAAAACTTTAAAAAATATCTGAAGAAATTTATTATTACGCATATTATTAACATTTTGCTTATATTTTGAATATCTAGCGACAGATATTCTTGTATACTTATTTTGGATTTTCATAAGAGGCCAGTGAAGCTACTTTTAGAAAAGAGAGCTTTTAAAAAAATGTATTGTTGTTTGTAACTATTGAAACTGTGTTGGAAAGTCTGTAAGAGACCAAAATTCTACCAAAACTAATTCAGCACTTTAGAAGTGTCTTCATTTTTTAGTAAACTTGATTCTCTCCTTGGCTTCAAAATCCTTTAAAATTAAAACATTTTGCATTCTCGGGAAAGGTTTTTAATGATTGCTAATTAACTTTTGCAACAAACTTGGCTATTTTTTTCCAGGACCTTTTTCGTTATTGTTATATTAGAGAAATTTCTCATCACCTGTCGCCAATGAATCACAATTCAGAAAAGGATCTTTATAGCAATATATCAGGAGAAATATGGCCACACTTATACAGTTCCTCTTATTCCTTTCAGTAAAAAATGTGGTACCCATGTAGCGAGTTTTTAAACACATCCAAGCTTTTCTAAAAAGCGAAATACGATCGAATTATTATTTTCCATTATTTTAATAATCTCTTCAATTGTTATCGAAAAATTTTTCCCACTAGGATACTCACAATATTACCATCAATATTAGAGACCGTTTAAAATGGATTTGATGTTTCGAAGAATAAATCTCTATTTCGTAATTTTTAAAGCCACTTTTAATCATTTTTAGAGCAAGGATTCAAAGACAATTGCAATAGCTATGTCATTACAGTAGACTCTCTCAAATTCGGGCATTTGGGACCGATATATTAATCGAATTAAAGAGAAATTCGGGCATCAAACTGTCTGAACTGCAACGATTTTTTGTTGATATGCATACTCATATTGAGTTTACATGCTCATTGCTATTACAAATTTCATGAAAACCTCTTAATAACGCAAATTCACATCAAAACTAAGGCAAACCATAGCAAATTTTAGCATATTTGATTCATTTGATAACACTGTGCAACAATTTTGAACTTTTTTTTTTGTCCCTGGGTTCTCATGCTATTTTTTCCATTGCTAGGGTCAAATGATTTACGAAAATACTTATCATTTTGATTTCATTTGGATTTTGCGCCTGGAATCTAGGCAAAACCGTTTTTGCCGTTTTTTGATACTTGGATTCCTATATCTCCGATTCTGATGAACTGATTTATTTCTTACTTTGGAACAATTTGTTGTTCTTTATATGCCCAATAAATCCTCTGAACAGATGAAGTTCGTACAACTGACACCAGGGGCGCTGTAGTCTCATAAATGTCAGAAAACATGGAAAAATCGAACTTTTTAGCAAATTTGATCAAAAATATCTCGAAAACTAGGACTGTCCCTAAACAATCTGTTTTGTGGGTTTGATAGAGAATTTAATCAGCTACATTTTCGTCCATGTACAACTTTTCTCTCAGATTGTTTTTTAACCTCAATATTGAGGTTCAAACGAAAAACGAGCACTCAGCCAACTAAAACCTTCACAATTTCGAGTGTTATTGTTTTTTTTTCCTCGGAATTAGGCAGTACAAGCTTTTATTATATTATTTAATACTTAAAAATATCGATATTATGGTGATTTTTATATGACATTTTAAATTTTTAAACACTTCAACCGTACACCACTTCCAACCCTAATATCTCCCCCTTGAGAATCAGTAAAGATAAAGAATCTCAGCAACCATAGACTTTTTTTTGGATTTAACACTAATGAATTATTATCATTGTTCTGAGCTTACCAGTAAGGAACTCTTCGCACTTCAAGTGATCCCCATTGGCCGCTGCCTTGACCAATTCCTCAGTTGCATCACCAGAAACATGAGGCTCAAAGAGTTTCTTCAAGATTGCAGACAAACGCTCTCCACTGGAAGTCACTGGAACTGTTCCATCGGATGCTGATGCCACTTTTGTCAGTGCCAAAGGATTGTAAGTCCATGAAGTCCTTCCAACTTCCACCTTTAAGTCATTATCATGGTAAACTTGCTGAACACGTCCAACTTTGCCAAGTGTGGGAATCATCGCATCAGCCCATTCGCCATGGCCGCGCTGAAGGCTCTTCATGCGCTCCAAATCACTGCAGATCTTCACAAAGTCACCCACTGCAAATTGCTGTGATGATCCTTCGCCCGAAGACGAAGCTGGCGAAGCGATTTTTGTGAGAACAGCTGGATTGAAAGTCCAACGATTGGCACTCGGATACGCAACAACGATATCATGATCTTCATCAATGCCCACAACAGTTCCTGGATTATTAAGACACTCAAACATCCCATCAGTCCAGCCACCGTGTCCATGTTGAAGGGACTGAACAATTTCCAGTTCAAGATCCACAGATACTTGGTCTCCAATATGAAATCCATTTGGACCCTTTCCAGGTCCATTTTCACCCAACAGTGGCAAATGATCTCTGTACACTGTTGTCCCTTTGGCATCATTCACTACTTTGAGGTCAGCCATTCCCTCGAAACCCACCCGATAGAGATTCTTTGCCCCATTGTCCCAGACAACATAGGCAGCTGATCTTGGTGATGCAGCTGACCAGTCCTGAATCTCATTCACCTTCCCCCTACGCCCATTACCACCATCCTGATCCTCCCACTGCCAATCTACTCCGCGCACAACTCGAGCACCCGGAAAAATGCCTCTAACAGCAATTTTCTTGGATTTACGCCTCGGTTCCAGCAGAGTTCGATCACCACCCGGTGTCGAAATGCGATAGAAACGATGACGCAAATGGTGCTTGTCTCCGTGGTAGCAAATGGAGCAAAGGTCGTAGTTGGCGCATTCGGCACACTTCCAGCGAATGCCAAAGATTGGCTGCTGACGGCACGTGTCACACATCGTGCCCTCGTGCTTAATTTTTGTCGGAGCACTGTCCAGCACCCTCAGATCGTAAGCTCCAGCGCAACGATAATTGGCTGCTGTTCCATTGTCCCACACAACAACCACTTCCTCGGATGACTCAAAGTTTCTCACTGTTCCACAGTGACCTTCACCACCATCCTAGAGAGGAAACAAAAAGGGTGAATAAACACGAGGGTTCGCACATTTCCTGGTGACGAACGCTCCAAAGATAATTTCAATTGCTAATAATTTTTCTTTGCAAAGACATTTCTAAATATTTTTTTAGATACTGGAAGTAGAGTAAATTAGGGTAAGTGTGCCAAATTCCGGACAGCTTGCAATTCCGGCCACCTTTTTTATTCCTCGAATTTCCATGAAGTTTTAATTTTTACATACTCTACTAGAGATTATACAATGCAAAAGAAAAACAGAAAATGTAATTTCGACAAATGAGATGATGTGAAACAGACATTAGAAGAAATCCCTATGGGCAAGGAACTATGAGAATAAAGATGGCCGAAATAGGGGACCAAAGCTATGTTTATATTTTTATTCATTTTAAAATGTACTAAGAATGATTTTAGTGAAAATAAAGACGATAAATTGTTAACAAATTTCCAAGAAACACTCATTAAGAAAAAGGAATAAAAAAATCAATTTGTATTAAAAATATTACATTTCATATTTGAGACTTTGGCGCTTTCATGCAACTATGCTGAAATTTGGCACACTTACCCTAAGCTAATTCAAACCTGCTCTCCAAATGGAAATTTTTCGCTACTCCAAATGGAAACGTCATTGTTTTCATGATAAATACAATATTAAATTATTATATTTATATATTTTCTATACCACAGTTTCATTATTTAGCTAATTTTGCTCCAAATAAAGCAAAAATCCAGTCATATTCACAAATTTTAATTTGCTAATTTTTCAGAAAAAATTAAAAGTGCACCTTTTCACCATCGATCGACCATGTTTTCCAATGAAAACTGTTGTTTATTCGTTTTATTTAACATTTATGTCATATTTCTGGCTAATTTTAGTTAAATTAAGTGCTAATCTTTATTGTTAACGGTTGTTAACAAAAAGGGTTTTTCTAAAGTGTCTACAAATGCTTCAATAGGAAACCCCAGAAATATGATTTTTTTTGGAGAGATTTTCTTATTGTTTTAGATGGGACAGGAGTAAAGACCATGAATAAGAACAAATCCTGCACTCAAGAGCAACTCAACAAGGTTTTGGAAAACTTTCGTCGCGGTTTCACTTACACTGTTTGTCTCCAATTAGAAACTTTCCCTTGTCTCCATTTGAATTAATATGTTTCCAATAGAAGCATTTTACGCTCGCGTATTCTTCTTGTATTTAAAAAGTTTTTAAATTAAATCTAAAGAATTTCCACTTAACAGTAACATTCTATAAGATTCAAGGAGCAAGTTTATGAATTTTTCTTCAGAAAAAATATGAACTTAATGTGTTGAATCTTCTGTCAAAGTTAAAGCGTCTGGAAATGGTTTTGAATTAGGACATTTGCCCTACCACAAGTTTAAACTTAGGGTAAAGTGATACAAGTTGGACATAGTGTTACAAGTTAGACAATTCGCCGGTACAAGTTGGACAGGGATTTAATCTACGTTTGTCGATAAGGAGAGGTGTTCAAATTCCGTATTCCAAATTGTACACAGTATGGTGCCAATAGGTCCTGACCTGACACAAATTCTTAAAGTGTCAATAGGCGTTCCTTTCACCCTAGGGAGAAATATGATACCACTCAGCCATTTTCCTTATAGGAATTATACCGCTCTACCCACAACCCTGCCAAAACTCATTTTCTTTTGCTACGAAAGAAAAATTTTTGATCCATTTAAAGAAAATGTATTTTGTATCAACATGGGGTAATTTGTGACAGTTCGATTTGCTTCTATGATAAGGTCTCATAAATACAGTACGGAAGACTGAGGCAAAGTCACAAAACGGATATTTTATTTTACAAGCTACCCGTGCACGTGCACCTCCAAAATTTCTAATTAGCACAGTTTTATAGGAAATTTACCGCTCTACAACTCTGTGAAAGTCATTTTCTTCTATTTTGTAAGGAAATATATTTATCGAGCCGTTTTCTAAAAGGTAATTTTGTGATCATTCTCAAAAATTCTGAGGCAAATAGTATCAGGTATAAGATACTATCACATTTTGATTCGCTTTATTACGGGATTCCGTAAATTTAAGTAAAATACCTAGATTACATATTTTCATAGGAAATTTATTCTTCTACAACTTTGTAGAACACCATTTTCTCTATCTGAGCGAAAAAAGCGCATTTTAAGCTATTTTACAAAAAACACACAAAAGACTGCAAATCGTTTGACCAATGCAAACAACAAGCCGCGACACAAAGCATTGACGTTACTTTTCACCGTGGGACATCAGAAATTGTTTCGGTTCTTGTTACTTTTTACTTCATATCTTTTGTTACTTTTTACCCCAAGTAGTCATTTTTAATAAAAGGATTTTTGGAGAAAAGAATCTTTGTAGAATTCTAAACTAGATAGCGGATTCGTATTCAAAGAATATCAAGATAATTTGGGAAATATTCACCAGTGCATCAAATTTAATATAAGTAGCTAATAATTGATATCTTCTGCACGGAAAATATTTCAAAAATAGGGCTAAAAATTTTGATACTTTTTATTTTCTAAATTCCTTGTTCAAATTCTAACAAACTTACGACATTGAAGAAGACCTATGGAGGCTATCTATGGAAAAAAATTTAAGCCGCTATCTTATTTATCTTGGAAGATATTGAATTTTAAAATTTTCGATTTGTGACTTTTTGCCCTAGTGTCCCCTAGACTCTCTCAAATTCGGGTATTTTGGGACCGAAATGTCACCCGATTTAGAGAGAAATTCGGACATCAAACTTTTTGAATAGTAATTTTACATACTCATATTTATTGCAAATTTCATAAAAACCCTTCAATAATGCAAAATCACATCATAACTGAAACAGACCATGACAAATTTGATCATATTTACTTCATTCGAAAACTTGAAAAATGTTGGCAAACTTTTTTCAAATTTAACTACTGCCCGAATTAAAAAGTAATCCGATCTTAAGAGAGACGAATTAGCGAGAGTCTACTGTAAAATATAAATCCAATTGATTTGTTTTATAAGAAAATTAATCAACTGCTTGGAGATAATTATAAGTGACAACAGCGGTTTTAGGGAGGTATTTCCCCACAAACTATTTCTGTAAAGATCAGTCTCTTCCTGATTAACCCTTTAAGGAGGAATGGAACAAAGGTTTTTCAAAAATTAAAAAAAAAATTTATGCTATTTGGAAGACAAAATAACTTACTATAGTCAAAAAATTGTTTTTGGGACACCGGTGTCCCACTCGTCCTTAAAGGTTTAAAAAATACAGGCAGACAAGGCGAATTGGAAATAGGGTAAGTGTGCCAAATTTCGGCCAGCGTCTAATTTCGGCCACTTTGAGTGTAATTTCGGCCATGCAAATAAATTCATTAAAATTATTTATGTAATCTTCGAATAGTCAATGAATTCATTTTGCTTTCAAATATTTATTCATTTTAGGATGTATTATCACAAAGATCGTTAAATTTTAGGTATAATTTGAACTTAAATTGCGTTGTAAAAACTCAGTGTGGAAAGAGTCTTACAAGAAATGTGACAGATCAATTGTGGCTCTAGCAGTGTTGTGATTTGTGGTGAAGTGCAGAAGGTTTTCCTTCGGTGTTTTTTCATGAAAATTGATTGGTTTTCATTAAAGATTGTTTCTGTTTATGTTAATAGTGAACCAATCTTTAAATTTCGGGTAAAATTTCCCAGCTGGATCCTGTATTTCGCGTGAAAGAGTATATACTTTGTGAGCGTTTCTTCGGTGAGGTAGTGTTGCCTATTCCGGCAACATCTTTTGCTTTCCTAAATTTCTTATTCAATTTATACTTTCTTTTTCAATTTCTGAATTCTACAATGTCCAGAGAACAAAGCCATTGTTTCTATGAAAAAGACGATATGGAAAAGCCATTGGAGGAGTTCATAAAGTGCAAATTGCTACGGGAATCTGCGCGTAAATTTGAGATGCTACTCTTCAGGTGTTTAGGACAAATTACACGGAAGATCTCAGGGCTTGTGAGTCATATAAACGTATTAAATGAAATATTAAACTCGTTCTGTTTGACGTTTTAAAATTTTCTATCCGTTCCGTCACAAAAAGTGGTTAGAAAAAAGGTGGCCGAAATTTCACACAAAGTGGCCGAAATACTACCCAAAGCAATGTCCATATTTTTAATAATTTTTCAATATTTTAGGAAGTGATTTAAAGAAAACAAAAATGATAAATTAGTCTTTTAGGTTCCACACAACCCTCCCGAAAAGGAAGTAACAAAAAATATCAATATGAATTGAAAATATTGCATTTCAAACTTAGGACTTCGGTGCTTACATGCAACTATGCCGAAATTTGGCACACTTACCCTAATTACAGAATAAATCCAAAAATGTACGATGAATTCGTTTTTAATGGATCTTAATTATTCTGGTCAAAATTAATACAGCTCCTTGAAAATTTCAAGGGCCCAACTCATTTTCAATCGTTTTTCAGGGTACAGCATGAAAGATTCAACTTTGTGTAAATAATTATCTCAATTCAATTACTGACCAAAAACAATTTATTTCTTTTCTATTTGCAATAGCATTAATATCGAAACTTTCATATTATTTCCGTTCCAAATATGTTTTTCTAAGTTGGTTCCTTGTCGTTCTAAGTGATAGGCAAATTTTTGTGAAATAGGACTGAAAAGGAATCCACTTGCTTAAGTTAATTCTTTGTTTAGCAAAAATTTGAACTATTTTCTATTTTGTGCCCCTTAACTTTAAACAAAATTGCAAATGCAAGTAATCATAAAGAGTAAAATTGTGAAAAAAAATCCAATAACGAAATTTAATGACTTATCACCTGAAAATTTATTAAATTCTCTTTCTAAGTGCATTAAAATCTTAAAATCGCAAAAAAGTGAGTTGGTCCCTTGTAATTTCTATTCATCCAACAATTTTTAAAAATAGATCTTTAATTTTTTTTCATTTTTATATTTTATATTATTTGCTTGCTCTAATCACATAGAACTTTACACGTTTCTGGACGGTTAATAAGAACTATCAAAAAGAATATTAATTTTTTTTTAAATCATGACATTTTGTTTAAAATTTCTTTACTGTTTGTATATCGTCATTCTATCTTTACCTGTATCATGTCTAGATTTTTCCGATTTTAAAGGTTTAATATTTGTTTTTTTTTTTATATTTTATTATCAAGTTATTTTATTAATTTTAGATACTTTAGTTTCCAATGCGGGACCCCAGCTATTTTTAAGATAAGAATCAAACTCGGAAGAAAATTACTGAAATCCTGTGACATAAACCAGGATTTTCGAGGTTTCGAACCCCGAAAATTCTAAGACCCTCAAAAATCCGATGACCCTGCTTGTTCCCAGTAATGGGACACGAGAATCATGGCACTTTGTAATGCTGGCTAATTTAACCCTTTAACGACGAGACCGTTTTTTCTGACCGAAAATCAGCAATGAAAATGAAACCGATAAACAAAATCCGTAAAAAGTCTTACATTTAACCTTAGAAAGTCCAACAAAGTCTGATTTGGTGTAATTTTTGTATTTTGTCTTTTCGCTCTTCCCTGATATGATTGAAAAAGACCTTTAATACTTCTGAGGATTGAATGGTCCCGGTCAAAATCTCGAAGGCCAAAACCCCGAAAGCCAAAAACCCGAATTCTTAAAAGTGTTATAGCTTCTCCCACGATTACAGAACGCTTGCTGTGGAGGCAAAGGGAAATCTTCTGTGTCTTGGGAAATTATTCTGCACATTATCCTCTATATAATTTCATCCCTTTTAGGATTTTGGCTTTCAAGATTTTAGCCCTTTCGGGATTTTGATTATCTTCATTTCATCATGACCTTTTTTATTTAAAAATGGTATGCAGGCAGAAGACATTACTTCCAAAATTCAATAATAATAATAATAATAATAATAAATGTAATTCATCAAATTCATCGCATCCATATTTTAAAAACAAGAACAAATTAGGGTAAGTGTGCCAAATTTCGGCATAGTTGCATGCAAGCGCCAAAGTCTCAAGTTTGAAATGTAATATCTTTAATACAAATTGATTTTTTTATTCCTTTTACTTAAGGAGTGTTGCTTAGAACCTTGTAGACAGTTTATCGTCTTTATTTACTATGAAAAGCATTTTTAATACATTTTAAAATGAATAAAAATGTAGACATAGCTTTGGTGCCCTATTTCGGCCACCTTCATTCTCATAATTCCTTGCCCTTCAGGAATTCTTCCAATGCCTTTTCCACGTCATCTCGTTTGTCAAAGCTACATTTTTTGTTATTCTTTTGCATTGTATAATCTCTAGAGTATGTAAAAACTAAAAAAATCATGGAAATTCGAGGAACAAAAAAGGTGGCCGGAATTGCAAGCTGGCAGGAATTCGGTACACTTACCCTACCCAGTTTTAAAAATAATATTGCCGAGTCACATTTATACTAAAATATGAGAAAAATTTAGTCATTAGGAATGTTGGGATCGTACGAAATAACAGGCACTTTCCTCTATATGGATTTTTATTGAGTTATTTTCTTAATTCTATGATGAGGAAGAAGTTACATAGAGATCCGTCTAGTTTAGATCAAAGAATTGTTTTCGTACAGAATTTTTGCATCTATCACGTAATACACTTCTAATTGAGATCTCTGAAGTTATCGAACCATTTAAAACGATCTCTTTTAGTGATCACGCAATACAAAACAAACAAGATCTTCAGATTTTATCTGTGTTATCAGTTAATTGAAATTTTCAGCAATTTTTACCGCACATTTGATCCAGTTGTGATGAATTTAAAATGAATTCAAAGAGATCAGAGAGTTTAGGTAATTCTGAAGGAGCATGACTCATCCTCGGGCAAAAAGACAAGGCAAAGTGCGAACCCCATTTGTCTGCAAAATGTCATTCATTTCGCACCACCGGATTCAATTAAAGCGACCCAGAGAGATCAATTATTCCACTAAATTGGTTTTAATTTCTGCCTGGACGGCCTCAATGGCCCCAAAAGTCCCGGAATATCAACGTACCTGCTTGGCCCACTTCCAGTCCGGGCCTCTGATTACACGGCTTCCGATTCCCTCCAGACGAACGTTGCCCGTCCGTGGTGGAACCGCACCGCTTGGGGGTTTTGCTTCGCCAGTTGCACCGGAGGATGTGCAGGCCATCTGCAAAACAAAAATATGAAATTGAAACCCATTGAGCCTGTGGGTAAACAAAAAAAAATGTCTCCGGACGTGGTGAAATTTCAGGGGCGATACTGTCTGGAACTTTCTCTCTGGATTTCATAAAAATTTCCAACACAAACTATTTTATATTTTTGGGGATATGGGTGGAGTGTAGAAATACTCACTTTAAATGATCGGAAACACAATTTTAGTGATATTTTTTGCACAAAATCCAAAAGAAACACGCAAAGCAAAGTGAAGGAATGTCACTGGAACACTGACGTTATAGTGTTTTGCGTATCGTCCGCGAGGTAGCACTGAATTACAACTTTCCAGCCAGCTGATCTTCCCGTTTTCTGGAAAGCGCAATTATTTATTTGTTATTGTTGTGAAATTGCACAAAACAGCACTTTTTTTGCTAATTTTTAACTAGAAATACCTAAGTTTTAGCAATGAGTTCCAATGAAAATGTGTCCTGCTTGTCGAAAAGTATCAAATTCTCAAGTGTTACTGAGTTATTTGAGAAAATTCGTGAAACAAAAAATGCTCATAGGAAGGAGGAGTTGTTGAAGATATTCCTCCAGACTTTTCGCAATTTCCGGGAAAATGCCCAGAAAAGCGATAAGGATCAGGTGAATTTGTATTTCGTGATTATTAAGAAGTTATAATAAATTTAGAATTACCTGCAGAATACAAGTTTTTACCCAATTCTTCGGTTGTTGCTTCCGAATTGTGATCTGGAAAGGGGCTCATATGGTATCAAAGAAGCAACTCTGGGGCGCCTCTACATCCGGGTGTTGGGAATAGATGGTAAAAGCACCGAGGCTAAAACCCTACTGGAAGGAAATCCAAGTTGTGCGGATTATGGAGAAGTTGTCTACCAAGTGATGAGAGCAAGATCAAAGTTGGAGTCAGAAATAACCGTGTTTGAGGTCAATCAGGGGCTTGATTCTATCGTCAATCATTTCCAGAATGGTCATATGAAGAGTAAGAATTTCTGTAAAAATATTTATTCTTAAGAATCCCCAAGTCAAAGTGATTTTTTCCCCAAAGAAATCGATGATGTTCTCGTGAAGTTCATCTCTGAAATGACAGCAATTGATCAAAAGTGGCTTACGCGGGTTATCCTAAAGCACCTACCGCTGGGAATCGGTAGGCAAAAGATTCTCAATATCCTGCATCCTCAAGCAATTCAGATCTACAATAGCAGCAGCAATCTCTCCGCGGTTTGCGAATTAATGAATGCACCTGAGTCATTCACCAATTCTGCAAGTTCCTCACACTTCGATATAGAATCCATAAAAATTTTCAATCATGTTAAGCCGATGCTCCTGGCCAGAATAAGCCTGCACTTATTGAAGGAAACGGTGAATCAGGGTGAATATTTTATAGAGACAAAAATGGACGGAGAACGCTTTCATATGCATCGTTCAGGATCCGAATATCGATTTTTCTCAAGAAATGGACACAACTACAGTGATAAATTTGGCAAGGACTTTACATCAGGGAGTATTACACCGTTCATTCACAGTCTCATTGCCAAGAATGTGGACAGCATCATTCTCGACGGGGAAATGATGGTGTGGAATCGAGAGGAGTCATTTTTCTACACCAAAGGAGACAACTACGATGTAAAAAATCTTCAGAGGGATGATCCTACGCTTCGGCCAGTTTATTGTGTGTACGATGTGATATTTCTCAATGGAGAAAGTCTCACAAAGAAACCATATGCGGAAAGAAGGCGACTCCTTGCCACTCTTGTGACCGAAAAGCCGGGAACTCTCATCTTGGGAACGTACAAAAAACTGAGGGATTTTGACCATGTCCTTGAATGCTTCAATGAGGCCATAGATAAATGTGAAGAGGGGATCGTGATTAAGAAAATGAGCTCGCACTATCGACCAGGCGAACGAGCTATTCAAACAGGATGGTTCAAAATTAAACCAGATGTAAGTCTCATTTTTATTATCCTAATTTTTTAAACTGTCTTTTGGTTAATTTTGAAAAAAAGTTTTGGCACTAAAATATTAGGTCAACTAAAAAGTTCTGAGCCCTTTTAAGCTTTATTTTGAAGATTAAATTGAGATAAAAGGGACAGATAATCCTAACCGGCTTATGTAGGTGAGATTCTTAACGTGAGCTAGCTCGGAGTGCATGCAAATTCGATTTAGAGCTGAAATTGTGAGTCGCCATTCAGTTATCTTGAATCAAATTCGTGAAATTATACAAATTTTGTATTTAAACCAAAATATCAAGGATTTGGATGAACTGGCACAAAAGTAATATATGGGTGAAATGTAGACCAGAATGTACTCTATAATTTTGCCGTAGAACTTGATCTCATCGATTAATTAGAAGCCGAGATAATCGAGGTTGTTTGTTTCTGAACTCGTTTTTTCGACCAGAGCGCCCCAAGTGTTCATCAAATCTTCAACTATATCAAAGAATTGTTGTATTTTGTGGGACTTTCCATTTAAAACCATATTTTAAGTGTCTTTGTGGAGTAGAGGCAGTCAAATTGGCATCTGAGTGATTTCAAAGCGTTATTATGGGAAAAATCAATTTTTTCACACTTAAACGGCAAAATCGGAGTGATAGCGTAGTCTGAGCGGAAAATGATGTATGGACGAAATGTAGAGACAAATGTCCTCTATAATTATGTCGAAGTAATCATCAAAATCGGTTCATCGACAGTCGAGATAACTGAGGTTATGTGATATTGAAAACGGTTTTTCGACTGTGGCGCCCCTGGTGTTGGTCCCACGAAGTTCAAATATTCTAGAAAGTTGTAGCATTTGGTGAGATCTTTCGTTTAAGCCCTCATTCATCAAAATCGGTCACACAGAAACGGAGATATGATTTTTTGAATTTTGTGAACTTTGACCCCTCATATCTCCGGTTCTGTTTTAACCACAGCGCACATTTGCACCATTTTGGAAACGTCCTAGACTGGACTACAACATACTGAAATTTCATTAACTTGCACAATGCCGTTTTTTAGAAAAGTGACTTTGAATTTCGATGAATTTTGACGCTATCACAGCGCCACCTATGGTGACTTTTTGAACTTCCATCTGAAAGTGCTCATCGAGACGAAACGAAAAAGGTTAAATTTAGGTCGCTATGTTAGTTAGAACCGGAGATAGAGGCCGGTCAATGTTCTAACTTTGACCCCTTATAGCTCGGGTCAGGGGTTTTAGATCGACTTAAGGTTTTTTTGTTTGATAAGTATAATTAACGGCTACAACATACTAAAATTTCAGCCCGATGCACAATGGAATTTTTGAGTTATTTAACTTATAAGATTTAAAAATTTTCTTTTTAATAATAGCGCCCCTAGCGGTGGTTTTATGAACTTCCGATGTTAGAAGGGGAAGTGGCATTTCATGAGAGCTTTCCAAAAAGCCCTCACTTTTTAAATTCTGACAATTAGAACCGGAGTTATGGCCATTTTAAGAAATTTTTTTTGGACCCTTATAGCTCGGGTCAGGGGGGTCGGGGGACCTTAAGTTTGGTATTGATGGAAAGCTCTAAGGCCCAGCTATAACATACTAAAATTTGAGCCAGCTCGATGCCATAGGGGCGGAGCTATTGAGAAAACAAAAAAAGGGGGGTCTTCAAAATGGCGGAAGGAGGGGTGGGGGGTGGGGGGTCAATGCACCAAGTTGCAATTTTCACCCGATATATAACCTTTGCCGAAAACCGCAAGTCGATATCTTTTTTAGTTTAGGAGCTATTAAGCTCCAAAGAGCGGCCGGCCGGCCGGGAACGTAAAATAGCCACATATATATTCGTGATCAGGAAGTGCTGAAACACGTTTTGGCCAAGTTTGAGCTCGATCGGACGACATGAAATTTTGTTAGGATTATAGTAGGTGAGATTGTTAAGAATCTCCAGCATAAGGCCACCAATGCTATATCTACATTTTTATTCATTTTAAAATGTATTAAGAATGATTTTATAGTAAATAAAGACGGTAAACTCTTTACAAGGTTCCAAGCAACACTCTTTCAGAAGGAAGAATAAAAAAATAAATTTGAATTTAAAATATTACATTTCAAACTTGAGACTTTGGCGCTTGCATGCAACTATGCCGAAATTTGGCACACTTACCCTAAATCTAATTGGTGTTTGAAAAAATGCTTTTTTTTAATATCTTCTACAGCGTCTTAAAGTCAATATTTAGTCTCAAAATTTGCATTGCTTTTTTGAAAAATCCTTTAAAAATGTTCCTATTTTACAATTTTCTTAATTTTTTTTCTGGTTTAACTAGGAAATGTACAGATAAACTTACATCAGCTTTGTACAATTTGAGCGTTTTTGAGTAAAATTTGTCTTTGGCGTTTTTGAGTAAAATGAGTTTGAATTTTGACGTCATTGCAGCGCCACCTATGTGATTTTTTAACTTCGATCAGAAAGTGCTTATCGAGACGAAACCAAAAAACCAAAATTTAGGTCAAAATGTTAATTATAACCAGAGATAGAGGCCGGACAGTTTTCAAATTTTGACCCCTTATAGCTCGGGTCAGAGGTTATCGATCGACTAAAGTATATTTTTGTTTGATAGGTATAGTCTGCGGCTACAATATACTAAAATTTAAAACCGATACATAATGTAAGGCAAAGTGCCCTCAAGTCGACCGGTTCCTCAATTCGACCGGTAAAGTTATTTATTCAATTTATTTATAATATGTGAACTAATATTTGGCGTATGATCTAACATTACTAGGTCAATTATTCAATAAATAAATACGAATCAGTGACAATTTTATAGATATTTACCATTAAAACATTCAAATATTGACCACCGGTCGAGTCAAGGAACCCGTCGACTCGAGGGCACTTTACCTTAGTTTTTGAGTAATTGAACCAGGGACATGACATTTCCTATGTTTCCCATATGTTTCTAGCGTGCCGAAAAAACTTTAGGGTTTATTAGCTGTTTTCTATCAGTGTAGAGTGAATTAGCAAAAAGTATAAATGGAAAGTAAAAACCAATTCAATATTGAATAGGCAACCGAAAACCCCAAATTGGTAGCCTACGTAGTATTGGAGATATCTCGTGAAATGTGTACGAAAACAGGGAAAATTTTACACTAAAATCGGTCGCATTTTTCAGAGCTAATGTCACCCCCTGAATTGAAGTTAGAAAATTGAAAATTTTCTGTTTAATAATAGCACCCTAGCGGTGGTTTTACGACCTTCAGATGTCAAAAAGAAACTGGCACTTTCATGGGAGCTTTCCAAAACGCCCTCACTTTTTAAATCCTGACAATTAGAACTGGAGTTATGGGCATTAAAATTTTTTTTGGACCCTTATAGCTCTGATCAGGGGGCCAGGGTACCTGATTTGTGCTGATCTAAAGCTCTAAAAGGCCCAGCTATAACACACTAAAATTTGAGCCCGATCGATGACATAGGGGCGGATCTATTGAGAAAACAAAAAATGGGGGTATTCAAAATGGTGAATGGAGGGGTGGGGAGTGGGGGGTCAATGCACCAAGTTGCAATTTTCATCCGATATTATAACCTTTACCGAAAACCGCAAGTCGATATCTCTCTTAGTTCGGGAGCTACACTCAGTCCCGGCATTATGTACTTCGGGATAATGCACCTGACGGAATTATGCACATACAATTAGGGTCGGAGGAACGTCTGTTCGACAGGGAACCCCTATTGACACTTTTGTTAAAATGTTGAAAATTATTTAATGTATCTAGTAAAATATAAGTAATATAACGATTTTTCTGTAATATACCTTTTACTATAAACAGAGATGTTCAAATTTCATATCCCAAATGGTACAGAGTAGGGTGTCAATAGGTGCTGACACGAGTTCTTAAAGTGTCAATAGACGTTCCTTTCACCCTATGCAAGTTTGCCTACCATTAGGAGTCAATTTATGAAATCATTTTTGAAATACGCCTGAATGTATACTATTTTACGACGCGGGAAATTTGAAAACATTTTGCTATTTTTTCAGAATAAAACTTTAATTTCTTTTATTAAGGTAAATTTATTAACCATTTATCTAACCATTTATTGAAGAACTCTGGCAAAAAATACTGTTTGTTAATGCATTTCTGTTAAACAGTTGATTTTTTTTTTGAACTACGCGCAAAATTCGTTCTACGGAAGATTTATTCAAAAGAAAGCCCCTACGGGTATGCAAATTTTCTCGATGCGTAATGCAATTTCGCGCTCGGTCCCAAAAATGTGCATTAGGGCGTTTCAACTAGGAAAAAAAATTTTGGCACTATTCTCACGGTGCTGTATTTGATGAGACAAGAAAGTTTTTCTTCTACGACCATATGATCAGACGCTGTTTAGAGGTGGCTGAACGACTCTCTCTGTAGAACAAATTTCTGATTTTACCGGATTTTACACTACAGAGAGGGTCGTTTAGCCACCTCTAAACGGCGTCTGATCATATGGTCGTAGAAGAAAAACTTTCTTGTCTCATCAAATACAGCACCGTGAGAATAGTGCCAAAAATTTTTTTCCTAGTTGAAACGCCCTAATGTGCATAATACCGGGATTGAGTGTATTAAGCTCTAAAGAGCGGCCGGCTGGACGACCGGGAACGTACCTTAGCCACCCATATAATCGTGATCAGGAAGTGACGAAACTCATTTTGAAATAGTTTGGGCCCGATCGGAGGACATGAAATTTTGATTGGATTATATGATTATCTTTAGGTACTTAAATAGAATTAAACTAAACTAAATTATATTTGGGCAGACATTAACAACATGTTTAAGGAAGAAAAAGACGTGGATTTTAATTTTATGAAATTTTCCGGATTTAAATTATATGAAGGAGTCATACTAATCCAATTTAAATTTATGCCGTCCATTGAACTAATAGGCATATTGCCCTATTTTCTATTTTTATCTTAAACCATATTATGATTAGGGAAACCTGGGTAAAAAAATTTACAAGCCAAAATATTCAAAATTTGATATTTATCCTAAGATAAAAAGAATCCGAAGCTTTAAATTTTACCATAGAGAGCCACCTTAACAGTTTCTAAAAGAAAAAATTAAAAAAAGGGTTTCAAATTTTGAATTCTATTTTTTTAATATTGTCCTTTTGTATTGTATTTATTTCTCCAGGGTAAAAAGATACTGTCTTTTCAAACCCAACTGATGGGTAATACCATCCCTTCAAAAAATATTACTTTTATATGCTTTTATCTTTATCCGTTTTAAGATAAGAACTGGTTCTTCAGAAATTTTTTTAATAATTGGAATATAGTCTGGAATAGTCTGGTTAATAATTGGAAATTTAATCTTTTACAGGTATGCCAAAGATTTCTTCCCAATTTGAACCAAAAATGTGTTTCTGAAATAATTTTTCAAAAACCATTAAGAGAATTTTTACAATATTAACTTTTACCAAACGCCTTACAAACCACTTTTCTTTAAAATAGATGAAAATGATTTTCAGTCGAATTGACGAGTATAGTGATAAATTCTTATAAGACTGTTCTAATTAGAAAACTCTCTTGCCTAATGCAAATATGTGGAAAAATAAATATTCGATTATTTCGTTTTTATTATCCATCATAGATGTTAAATTATATAAATTAACCCTCTAACGGGTAAGACCGCCTCCAGGCGGTCATTCTATAAATCGCATTTACTGCGATAATATTACTTATTTGAAGTTGAAATATCTAGTGTCATCAGTTATAGTCTTACTAACTTATTTTCTGAAGTTGAACTCATTTTGACCTTTAGTTTGCTTACCATCTTCAGTTTTGTGTGACAGGTCAGAGAAAAAACAACAAAATGTCGTTCGCAACATTTCTCGTCTTCAAGTGCAAAAAAGATTGTTTTAAAGTGATCTAACTGAAGTAAGAATCTTATTTCCTGAAAGATATGTTCTTCTAGTGTGTATATTTCAATTGATAAGTGTGAAAAAACTAGAAGTAAGAGTTTTAGAAGAAAAAAAGGAAGACCGCCTGTGGGCGGTCTTATCCGTTCAAGGGTAAAATTTTCAAAAATTACCGACTTTTTTATTTATTTATATTGGTTGTTCTGATAAAATATAATATTATTTTGCAAGATATTAATCATGGAAAACAATTGAGATTACACGAAGACTATCCAGAATGAGTAAAATGGTCGATTTCTGCGAATTAAGCGAAACTGATAAAGAAGCAGACTTCAACAGTGATGATGAGTTCCCTAATTCGTCTTTTAATGCCTCAGATCGTGAAATAAAACCAGAAGATGAGCAATGTATTTCAAAGGACCTTCAAATTATACAAGAAAGTGACGTTTTCATAGCTGATCTGTGACCTATTCGGTAAAAATCAATCTTATTGAAACACCTTGAGCTTTATTAACGTCTAATTATAAAAATTATAAACGTTTTTCTCCTAAAAATTATCATTTCTTAGAGAATCATAGAACATTCATCCATAAAAAAACGTTTAAAATTCATTTATTTTACTATTTGTTCACTATTTTTCAATTAAAATATTTCAGTCTTTTTATGCCTTAAACCGATATGACCGCCTGGAGGCGGTCTTTACCTTTTCTCACCTGGCGACCAAACGGAAAGAGATAATGAAGAATGGATGGTATTTTTGAGTTCAGTGGACCATTAATTACCATAGACAAAATTATTTAATTACTTTTTTTGGATATTATAGAAAACCCCGTTAGAGGGTTAAAACCATTTTTATATATATTTAAGCTTTTTACCAATCAAAATTTAATACAAAACCTGCTACACCTGCTGAATCAAATTTTTCACTGACTGAATTTAATAATTTAACTTACCAAATTAAATTTGCCTTTCAATTGTGAATTAAATTCCCTAAAAACATGTTTTTTCGGTTTTTCTCAAAATTGGCCCAAGCTTTTTCAATTAGTTTTGAATATGTTTTAGAGCTAGTCCAGGCGAACATTCCGCCCAAACATACCTATGACCGGAAAATTCGCCATTTTGAATTATTGAAAGTCAAAGGTCAACCACTTTGGAAGGGTAATTTTTCACCCCATTTAGTTAAATTTGGATTTTTTGGAGAGGTATTGAAATTTCGAACCCGGCTGCATCGGTCTTCATCGGTAATTAACCGGTTAACCCTCTAACGATCTTTTCTTTAATATGCGAAAAAAAAGTTCTAAAACAATGTTTTCTAGGATAATTATGATCCAATAAAGTCGAAAAAACTATCCATTCTTCATTATCTCTTTTAGTTTACGCGCTAGGTGAGAAAATATAAAAATTTTTTGAAACTCTTTTTGCTTCTAAATTTCACATTTTTAGTTTTTTCAATTTTTTTTTAAATAAAATATACAAAGTAGAATGACATATCTTTCAGTAAAAAATAAATTTATTTTAGTCAGATAACTTTAAATCGGTATTTTTATGGAAATTGGAAATGAGTTTTTTTGCACAAATATTTTTTTGTTGCTTTTTCTCTGATCTGTCACACAAAACTGGGAATAGCAACAAAACGAAGAGTCAAAATGAGTTCAAACTTTCAAGAGATGTTTATAAGACTATTACCGAGGACACTATAGCACTTTTAAATAAATAAAACCTTTATTGTCGCTGTAAATGTGATTTTTGTGAAGACCGCCTGGAGGCGTTCTTACCCGTTAGAGGGTTAAGTACCGATTTTTTGATTTTCAAATGCATTTGTGATCAATTTGATCTCTAGTAGATCAGTTAATACCAAAAGATCATGCAAAAAAAAACTAATCCATGGTGAGCTCTATCTCGTGAGTTCGAGCATTCCGCAAAGCTGGGACGCTTTGCCATCTCTTTTTACCTAATATTCTTAATCCTTTCAGAGGCAATTTAATATATTTAGGCCACATTGCTTCTTAGAATATCTAATTCATGATTTTCCAGAATATTTGATTATCTAAATGGATATGTAATGTAGGATGTAGAGCAACCCTTACATTTTACCTAGAGCATAAGTCTCTTATTCACAAATAGGATATATTATATAATATAATAAATATAATCCTGGGATCTCGGACTGTTGAATCAGTACAAATTCACCTTTACAGTCCCATTTTAAGCTCTACCTAAATTTAATTGCCTTGAATGTAATGTCGTTGTACTCTCTGTATATATGATGAATTTTCAATTTCGACAATTAAGCATGTTAGACTAATATTTACACATTCTTGCTGGGCAGTATGTGGAGGGTGCGGTGACTGACCTGGATTTGCTAATTATTGGAGGATACTATGAGACTCGAAAGCGATACATTGATTCGTATCTCATGGGTATTTATGCAAATGGGCCTGGTGAGAGGACAGATCCAATATTTCATTCAGTGGCAAAGGTCAGTACCAGGGGTCTAAAGTTTGTGGAGAGGCGTAAATTAAATGAAGATTTGAGGGAACACTGGAAAGTGGTGGAGATGGAGAAGGGTGGTGGCAGAAGAGGGGGATCTTCTGTGGCACCACAATGTCTTGAGTGGAAAAATGCTGTGCCAGATGTATGGATTGAGCCGTCCAAGTCGATTGTGTTGGAAATCAAGGCGACCGAATTGACGAGAACTGACAATTTTCGCACGAGTCATGCTCTAAAATTTGCACGTATTGTTGGTGTGAGGGCGGATAAACCATGGTATGATTCCTGTACATTGGCGGAATTTGAGCAATTGTGTGGAAAAAGTGGGACAACAGGTGTTGAGAAGCTGGCAAAGAGGCATATAACGCGAGATGATGCGAAGAAAAGGGTCACAAAGCGTCAGAAAGTAGTTGAGATGGGAAATTCAAGGAGATTTATCGATCACATGGAAAAAGTGTCGAAAATTTGTGAAAATTTAAATTTCTGCATTCTCAGCACTTCGCGAAATATGCCGTCAATTGAGGAGATTCGTGAGTTGATTTTGAAGCACAGTGGGCAAATTGTCGAAAATCCCTCATCTACAACATTTGCCATAATAGCTGGTGATGTGACGCTCAATGTACGTAAGTACGCCGAGAAGAAGCTTTACAATATCGTCAAAGTGGAGTGGTTGATGAGGGTGTTGGGGAGTGCAGCAGAGATTCCGAAAAAATTGCCCAAATTTCATCCAAAGGACATGATTTCTTGTACAAGAGATCTTGAGGATTACTTTACAAAATCCTACGATGATTATGGTGATTCATACACAATTCCGGTGAATTGTGCCATCCTGAAGGATCTCCTGTGTGACTTTCAACTTGATCGGAGTCAGAGATTACTCAGGAGAGAACTAATAGCCATTGCGAATGAAATTAATGTAACAGGAAATTTCTTCAGGCCTTTTTCCATTTACTTTTTCGCTGTTAACCAATGCCGTTCGACAAAATTAGCAGAAATAATGTTCAAGTCACATCACGGAAATGTGATTAATGAATTTATTTCTTCAGATTCAACAATAATTGCTATAAATCCAATCGAAGAATTTTTGGTTCAATTTCGCCAACAATTTTCCAATGCAAAAGAGAACGAAGGAGAAATTAAACTAATTTCCATTGAATGGATAACAAAGAGTCACCATCAAGGAAAAATAGAAGAAATGTCCAACTATCTTATTCCTTTATGTAATTAACTACAAAAGATTTTTAATAAATTTTTAATGAACACCAATGCATTTTTTTTTTCTTTCTTAAAATGGACTACATAAATTTTATGATAAACCGTGTTAATTTCTCTATAACAAATGTTTTGTGCACAGAAGAGGCTGATTTGGTGAAGCAAAAATAAACTGGTGCATTATTGTAAATTGGTAAATAACTGTGAAATTGCATAGAATGATGTTTTCTGTGTGAAACTACCGACACCCCAGTTACACATTTCATTAGCATAAAACAGTCTTTTTACTGTTTCAGTTCTTGTCTTCACGAGGAGTCGTATGGATAATTCGTTTCTGTATCGTATTTCAAGTTAAAAATTTTCTCCATATTATGAGATAATGTACCATGAAACCTGCTAAACGCACTCTCTCAAGGGGATTTTTCCCAATCATCTGTGGGACGATAAAAGAAAACGTGAAAAAAAACCGGAGTATGTAATTGTTACATGTCTTCACCGAAAGAATACAACAAATTGATTTCTTTTCTCGCAAAGCTTTAGCTAATATTGCAACTGATTTTGTGCTCGAAAAGCTTCATGATAAATTAGCGGAAATCTGTATAAACTCAGCACAACAAGATGATTTATTATTCAATGGGTAATTAGTTGCCATGGTTAAAGCTTCTCTGCTTAATATCAGGAATCCTTTTAATTTCCTGGAAAATTTTGAAAATCATGAAAATCATTATTCTGCACTAAAACTAATAATGAATTTTATTCACAAATTAAGTCCTAGTCACTTATCATGAGGCAAATCTAAAAATATATTAAATTTCTGTGAATGGGTGACAAGGGTGACAATAAGGATACTGGAAATACCGGAAATACCGAATGTATCAAAAGCCCTTTGACAAGGCCTCGTTATTATTCCGCCCGCGCAGAATAGAAACTTGTTTATTCTATTTTAAAGTCAGTGAAAAATTTTTAAATGCTTACAGGAGATTCAATTCTTTAGTCACAAATTCAATTTTTATACAAAGTGTTGTAAGAAAATAACAATGTTGATAAAATCAAATTTTATCAGTAAAAAGAATTGGGTTGATTAGTTAAAATCTAGTCAGTAAAAATATTATTGTGGTCAATAAAATACCCAGTAAACCCAAATATTGCTGATAAATAAAAAAATAAATAAATAAAACAAACCTCATGAAAATGATTAATTTTAGCTTTTGGCGTTCCCTGGATAGTAAAGAACAATGGGCAAAACGGTCCAACCCAATCTTTCGTTACGAATGAAACCTGTAACATCGAATTTATGAACAAATTTGAAAAAAATAGCAAATGAAGAAATAGGAATAGAATTTTTAATTGGATCATTTCTTAGAAACGGTTATTTAATAAAAACGATTTACGATATTTCGTTATTGATAAAACACAAAATAGCTCTATCCATTTCTTAAGAATATTTACTTAAAAATATCTTAGAAATTTCACGTAATGGGTTAGTACAAGTCTCATCGGGAAATATGTTCAAGACACACCACTGACTCTGAAAATACACGTGTTTACCATTAACATTAAACATTAATTTGTAGGAGCTGAAAACTGGAGCATGACGGGTCACCTTTAAAAATACATATTTTCAATTCAAAATTTAACCCTTTAACGACGAGACACTTTTTACGGACTGAAAATCAACAATAAAAATTAAACTGAGAAACATAATAAATGATAAGTTTTACATCAATCCTTGGAAAGTCCAACAGAGTCTGATAAGGTGTATTTTGTGCTTCTATGAACGATAGGGACAAAAATAGTCCATAAATTTAAGTAATTATTTTGACAATACCAATGAATAATAATTTTCGCTTTAATGAAAAATATTACGTATGAGTATTGTAGTTTTTATTGCCAAAAAGGTTTTGCTTAAAAAAATTGGAAGTATAAAAAATAAATAAAATCAATTATGAATTTTAAAAATTCGCCATTCTTGAGCTTAAATATTTAGTACATCGTCAGTTAAATCAGCATTTATCGTAACTTCATTTTTGCGATTTTGAGATATATTCATATTTGGAATCAGCGTAATTTTGTTTATTAAACGCACTTGTGAAAAAGAAACTTTTATAAGCCCAATAAAAATTATTTTAAACAAAAATTATCGTAAGTGCCCTTAATTAATAAATACTTATCAGAATTTGTCGTAACTTCCATTTTTGGGGAAGTTACGACAAATTCCCATACAGAATTTTCAATAATCAGCATTTGCCGTAACTTCTTTTGCTCACTTGCGTGGCTTGTAATTTGCAGCAAAATTGCAATATTTCTCAATAAAACGTTTACAAACTCTTCCAAATATCCAAAGACAGTGCGAATAGTGTAACATGAAATCATTTTAATTCAATATTTGTGAGAAAAAAGTGAGAAAAAATCCCTACCTATCTGTCATTCATTCAAAACAAAACAAGCGACGTGGCGCTCAAAATTTATTCAATAAAACTTATGAAATAAAACTTTTTAGGGACAGGGATAAGAGTTTAATTGATTAATTTAGTCAAATAAAGGCGCTTATTATCACTAGAATAATTCAAATTGATATAATGCATTTTAGAAAATTGTCGTAACTTCCAGAATCTCCATATATTGGAAGTTACGGCTTTATAAACGATGGAAGTTACGATAAAATATTATTGTGTTTCTTCTAACATATTTCTCAATATTGCAGCTTTTAAATAATTTTATAAAGATCTTCTCGAGTTAACTTACAGTTTATTAGTGCCACTTTTATTATTTTGACTCAAAAGTGTCGCATTCGGGGCTCATTTTTAAGAAAAATAATATTGAACTCAAAATTTCGTCTCCTGAAAAGTTATCAAAAGGAAGTTACGACAAATGCTAATTTAACTGACGACATATCAAATAGCTATAGACTTGCAAAAAATATTGTAGATTCCTTCAACCTTCTACTTTACAATTATGTACAGACATAAGAAAAAAATAACTTTAGGTAGTCAGGAAAAATTATTTTATTTATGGGACACCGGTGTTCCAATCATCCTTAAAGGGTTAAGCCACGGAAGGTAGTGGGGCACCTTTGAATTGGGGCTGCTAAAATTGCAAAATTAATTTTTTTTAATGATCAAACCTATTTTTAATTGATTTTATTTTACTCATCAACACTACTGCTTCAACAGATTGAGCTTTTCTTTTAGAAAAAGTGCTCAGCAAAAAGGTTTAGTCGGTAGAAAAAAGAAACAACACAAGAAAGTTTTAATTTAGAAGTAATCAAGCAAGTGGACCTGGAATTACGCAATTTCAAGATCAAGCGATTTTGTACAGAAAACCGTAAATGGTATGCTTATTCTTCTTCTCTTTGTTTCGACTCATTCGTTTTATATTCTAACTAAGACGTCGAAATTTACTTATACCAATTTTATTTTTCGGTTATAAAAAAAAATCTTGCCAAAAATGTTTTACCGTTTTTTTAATGCGAAATTTCAAAGAGAAGGAGAATACTTGCTTCATTCGATAATCAAAATCAAACTTAAAAAATGTCAACAAACTCTTGTTAAATTTAACTGCCGCTCGAATTAAAAAGTAGTCCGATCTTAAAAGAGCCGAATTAGCGAGAGTCTACTGTAATTCCTAATAATGGATGTTTCAGGGTCGAATATCCATGCTGGCTTCAACCCTAAGAGCCCAAATCCATTCAGGCTGATCCGCGAGAATATTTAGCTTGAAAAATTTGACAGTTTAAATTTATGTGAAACTGTCATATACCGAGGGCTCAAGATCATCGATTTATAGCTCTTGCATAAATTTCCTTTACTTGATTCTTTACTACCAACTTTTATAAGCTATAAATATTCTCAAGGATCAGCCTGAGTCTATTTGGGCCCTAAGGCTTAGTCACATGACTTAACTTTTCTTATTTTTATCAGTCAATATTTTTCGGAATATTTTAATTTAGGATTGGATTTATTAAAAACAAATCAGCTACTTCATTCTGCATGGAATAATCCGATCCTAAGTGAAAATTTTTCAAAAAGAAACCTGGCTGACAAGAACTTAGAGAAGTTAAACCATATATACCTAAACCTTAAATCTAAAGCCCATGTAATCCTATTTAGCGTAAATTTTTCAAGCTAAATATACTCGAAGATCAGCCTGGGTCTATTAGGGCCTTTACTAATTCTAGAGAGTGTATTTCCACAGTGGAACAAGTCTCAATTCATTAGAAAGGTTTTGGAAATCTTGACAAATCTGAAATAGTTTCAATTGATTGTAAATTGATATGTAATCTGGCGATTCATTTTTATTTAAACCTAAATTTTGAGTAATATCTCAGATTTGTTTTTTCAATTGGTAAATAAAATAAAAGTCGAGCAAAATGAAAAAGAACTTTGCAAATACTCCAACTCATGAGGAAATTAATTTGTAACTGTTTTGCATATTCCGAGCATTCCACAAAAGCTGAGATGTTTTGTCATCGTTTTAATCAAGGTTTTAATGCTCCACGAAACACAACACTTCCTTTAGCAGTGCCATTGAGACAAATTCCATTCGTTGAAAATTAAGGAGCAATTAGTTTCACATCCCAACATCACGAAGAACGGTAACAGTTGAAAATTGGAAAGTACAGCTTTCCGTTTAGCATGGTTGGGAAAACATAGTGTAAAGTGGTGGAAATTGTGAAAATGGGAACATATGGATTGTGTCGGGTGCACGTTGATTTGTTTTACATTTCTCCCAAACCGACAGCTCTTAAAGGTGACTTAGTAAATATTTTCTCAGTTAAAAACTCCCTCGAGAAATGGTAATCTTCATCAACTTACAAGCCTCTTTTGGGGTACAACATATTGTTTGTCTTGTAGTTCATCGCGTGGTAGATATCTTATTTAGTGGCACAGCAAGTGGGAGATTGGACGCCCTTTTGCAAGAAAAGTAACTTTATTTTTAGTCTGAATTAAAAGTGCCAAAAATACTAACTTATTTATCTATTACCTCACATGATTGGTATCTTTTCGTATTTAAGAAAAATATGTAAGACAACAAGAAGGATCGTGTTGAATATGTATTTTTGCTGCTGTCTGTCTCAATCTTGATGACTTGTGAACTCATCGCAACAGAATATTACTAATTTTATATACTTATTCATATTCTTTTGCTCCAACACTTTTTCCACTCTAACTTTTCCGTTTGGCCTCTCACATTGAGATTTCCACAGAGAAAGATACTCCTCCCATTTTTTCCTCTCGACCAGAAATTAACCAATCCGCTTTACATAATCCCGGGATGATTTGTTATTTTACGAATGAAGGAAAAACCGCCTCAAAACATACCATTGCTCTTGGTACAAGTGGCATGTGATGGGAAAGATGAAACCAAGTCCCTAGTGACTCTGCACTCCTGAACAGATGGTTGTGAGTGTCACAGTGATTCGAGTGATAATCCCAAGTGTTGCAAGGATGTCAGTGAATGTGGACAAAGTGGAAGACGGACAGAAGACACGGCGACTCCTAAGGACACCAAAATGTGCAAGGTGTCGCAATCACGGTGTCATTTCCTGCCTCAAAGGCCATAAAAAGTTATGTCGTTGGCGGGAATGTTGCTGCCCCAATTGTCAACTTGTGGTGGAACGACAAAGAGTGATGGCGGCTCAGGTGACTCTAACAATTCTTAAGCAATTGCCTTACCTAATTAAATAATATAGGAGAAAGTGGGGCAGTTTAGCACAGCACATTTTTTCAAAAAACAAAAAAGGATATGAAACTCAAGCTAAAAGTGCGTCCAGTTAGTTTTTCATGGGTATTTGATAGCCAAAAAATATGCAGATCAGTTCTCAAATAATTAAATAACTACCCCTAGAAATTTTTTATAACATCATGCATACCTGAAACTACCTCATCCCCTAGTGATAATTACCTCAAGTCAAGGAATTATAATTCTGCTGAGACCTGTTGATATATGGTATCTTATATAATTTTCAACACTTGATGAAATCCATTCAGTAGCTTTCCCTTAAATGGCTTTAATAATTAAACGACTTTCAACAACCATTAAGTGTTTACAATTCCAAAGTAAAACCGACTTACCACTGAATTATCAGACGGTTGAGTAATGGTAAATTGGGTGAGAAATTAAAGAAAAAACTTTTGTTAAAAATTGTAATAATGGTTAATCAAAACAATTTGTTTTGCTGCACAATTTCAAAGAAAGAGTCATTTTATTTAAGTTAGAGGCATGTGGGGCAGACAAGGCATGACAATAATTTTAGAGTAGAGGAAATGCGCTCTATATTTTTAAGAAGTCAATACCCAAAAGAAACTGTCTAAGCTTAATCAGCTTAAATATATTTCATAAACGATTATTCATAACTTCAGCTGTCTTAAAGTGCTCTAATATCCTCTAAAGGGCTCTACATACTGAGAGAAATTTTTGTAAAAAAATGGTGGGGGGGGGGTGGCAAAGTATTCGAGGTTTTGCAAGGTGACTCGAACTCACGGGATGAAGGTCTGCCTTATAAAGCTCAAAATAGCCCCATATCCCCCTATAAGATTTAGTTGGAACCTGGTAAACGTGTAAAAGAACAATCAAATGGAAAGAACTATTTAGAATATTGAAACTATCTATGAAATAATCTATCCATGGATCCCTGAATCTATGAATATGAGTGGGAGAGACTGGGGCAGTAGTAAACCTGTGGTAGCAATAAATACTGATATTTATATCTATACACTACTCGAACTAATGTTGACTATTTCTTCAGTGGACAATGATCCCTATCTATGAATTGAAATAGGTCTTGTTCTCTGAGGTCTAATACCTAATTGAAAAAAATGCAGTTTCCCCTAGTCTATGAAGTGATACCCGTTTCATCAAATGTTACCGACGTTACCGATAATTTTATTTATGCATAGAATCCAAAACGTTTCTTAGTCATAAACTTCCATTGATTGTTTAATTTTATATTAATAATTCAGACTTCCACTTGGGTTCCAGTTCTGAAAGTTGAAGAGAGGTTGAAGAGATTGTACAATATAAACGAACAAATACCTGCAAGGATATATATTTTTTTAAAACTTATAGCTTTAAAAATTATCCTAAATTAGTGAGTTATTATTAGTGAGAATAATCCTAAATTGGAGCTATTGAAAAAGAGTCGAATTAAAGTAGTTGCTCTTTCTTTCAGTTCGAAAGATTATATCAATAGGGATAAGACATGTATTTGTAGATACTTATATAGAGATGTTCATTCATTGAAAAAAATAAAATCAAAATACTCCTTCCAAATAATTTAGAAATCAAAATTGCTATTTTTCTACAATGACAAGTATTCGCATAATCTGCTATTTTGTTTTTTTTTTTTTGCTGAAAATAAATATTTAAAAAAAAACTAAGTGCTATGCCCGGCTCACAATAACTATTGTTTGGAAACATGTTTTCAAAATTTCCTGTGAGAATGAGCGAGATAACTAGATCTAGATCTCACTCACTCTAATTGAAATGTCAAAAACATGTTTACTAATATTATTGTGCGTTGGGCATTACTTGGTAGAAATAGGGAACTTTTGAAATAGGGCTTTTTCTCCCTTTGATAAATGGAACAGGAACTACCTTGATATAATTTAGCTCCATAAAGCATTTGCAAAGCTAAATTAAATTATGATAAGGCTCAGTTTGACTTGAAAATAGCATAAAAAGCCCTTTCTCAAAGGTATACCAATTCAAAGGTGCTCCATTTCCCGGTATAGGGGAAAGTGAGGCACTTTTTGCTCCTATTTTTAAAAGGAATTGAGGCTTATCATAATACAATTTTAGTTTACAACTAGTTTATGAAGCTAAATTATATCACGATAAGGTCAAGTTCCATTTAAAAATAGAAGAATTTTTTTTTTAATTTTAAAGCTACCCCAATTAAAACCTGCCCTACCTCCCCCTATCACTTAAGACTATATTCTAAAGCTAAGGAAATCTGTGTACATAACATCAAATGCTCAGTGAAACAATTTTAGTTTTTCTAAAAAAAAATAGTTATTTTCCTTCATATAATGTGCAGCATTTAATGTACAGCCCAAGCCCAAACGCCGTGCCATAAAAAGGATAAAACCGATAAAACACTATTCTACATTTTCCTAAAATTTACTGTTTTCATGTTAAATCAAAACTAATTATGATAAATTAGATCTAATTGTGTGTCTCAAAAATATGTGAAGTTACCCCGGTTTCCCCTAGAATTTAAGTTGAGCAATGTAACTTGTCTTTAATGAAAGAACTGTAGCAAGTCTCAAGATAAACTTCTTTTGACAATTCCAATTTTATTTTAAGACAAAGAGAGATTTTACAAATGTAATTTTGCGAACAAAATTCAAGACTTAATGGAGCGTATAACAAAAATATCCTAAAAATTCAATTTTATTTTCCATTATTCGTGCAACTTTGATAATAAAAAGGTTCAGAAATGTAATTTTACTAGAATATTGATTTCTGGCTGTTTTCTTGTAAGGTGGCACTCCGACGACAGCAGAACTCAGAGGAGGAGGGTAGCCCAAATAGTCTTGTCAATCGTATGCAATCTATGGAAGCTCTACTGAACCAAAAACGGAACTATCTGAAGCACCTCCGCAATCTCCAGCAATCAACCATTTCGCGAGATATTCTACAAGGTGAGCATATTTTTTTTTTGCTGCTCCTAGAAAATAGAGATATTTGTTTTTGGGCAAAAAAAAATATCCATGGGTATTTTGAGTGTATATTTTGACTAAGATGAGCTGTGGTAACAACAAATGGAACCAGCTGGACATCATCACTCACATTTCCCTCAAATCTTATATGTTGGGCGAGAAATTCAAATTTTCTTTTTTTTTTCACTCTTTCCTGATTTTTCTCCGTTTAATTTATTGTTGCAAGATTTCATTTGCTGATGGACATCTTAATGGGTTAAATACGCTATTTGACGGTTTATTGCTGTTGGAAATTTTATACGATTTTCGTTATTTATCTGAAAAACTCTTTTCCAACTAAACAATAAAATATTCTCATTTTACGAGTAGCCAATGTATCAAGTTTTAATTTGGGCTCTTGCTGCTTCCTGAATAGGTTTTTTTTTTAGTGTTTACAAGGAGTTAAAATGAATTTCATCCGAACTTTTGTATATATATATTTATATATATTTACTCAATGCCTCCAGAATTTGTTCATCATCTCAATTTTCTCTGCACTTTTGGCCAAATAAGAGAGGGCACAAGGAGTTATGCTTGTGAGAATAAATAAATAAATAAATATTATGGACTTTTAAGTAGAATATTTCCATCTCTCATCTGTGAGTGATTTCACACACAGATGTGAGAAAATAAGGATGATAATTGTTATTTTTCTGTCTCAAATTTCTTCTCTTATACCCATGCAGAGAGACCATTAATATGAGAGGAAAAATGGAAGTTTTACAACTGTTTCAATTTATCCTTGTAGAGTTTCTCTTCCTTTTACACATCTCACATTCATTCGCAGTAGAACAAAAATAAGAAAGGGATGGTCTTTCTATACTATTAAACCATCTTGATTGCAATTTAGATTTGTTAAGAAATGAAGGGAAAAATTATGTTGTTTTTTGTAATAAATTTCATTTAACACAGTAAAAATGCTTTATAGTTTTTCGGTAATAATTAAAAATTCATTTGTATGTTAATGTATCAAGATAATGCATAAAGAAGTTTTTCGTAAGTTCAAATTTCTCACAGTTGAATAGCCCCTCAATCGTGTTAGACGCTGTGGCACCAAAAATTGCTGAAAATTGAGAAATGAGATGGAAGAAATACCAATTTGTACGATAATTTCATTCTTGTAGCTATGATGGAGGCCCTTCTAAAACACATGTTAGGCGTCATATTACAAAATCTTTAGCAAGAGAGACTTACAAAAAAAAAACTGTCCTCTTTTTGTCAAGAAGTCAAAATGATAATCACAAAAAGGACACACCAAAGAGTCAAATTGCAATATCCTGCTTATTGTGCTAGACATTTTGGCTCTTTTTCACATCTTTTACTTCTAATCCATCAGGCATCAGGAGATATCCGCCATTCAGTACGCCACTTTCGGACCGTATCCGGAAACGACGAGCATTTGCTGACCGAGAACTGGACCTACAATCCATCAGTGCCGGAACGTCTCTTATAGCTCAAGTGCCTCCCTTTCATCATACCTTCCATTATCAACATCAATCAGTTAATCCATGCGATATGCCACTTTCCCAGCGACTCTTCAGTCCACACTTTAACATCCTTTCACCACCTCTTCCTCCCCAACTTCCACAATTTCCTCCTCAAATCCCCGAACACCACAACCATTCACCTGCACAGCATTCAACCCCCAGTGAACCCTCCAAACTACGTATTCTCCATCAGACAGAATTAAATTCTATTGTGGAACCACAGCCAAGTACGAAAGCCACCAAATTATCCTTTTCAATTGAAGCTATTATGGCTATCAATTGAATTCCGTGCAGAGTGTCTCCCATATTCATTATATTATCATACGTTTTGTAAGTGAGAATAAAAGTATTTTTTAATAAAAAAAAAAAACTGAAAGCTGCTTTTGTCTATTTATGTTACATTATTGGCTGGAATTCCATTTTCGATAGGATCAATTACATCTGGGAATAAATTGTATTTCATTTGTTTAATTCATTCTTTTATAAAAGCTTTGTAAAAAAGAAGTGAAGCACAATTACAACCATTTGCATACGTACACTGAGAGAAATCCGAAAAAGTTAAAATAACATTCCGGAAATGTTAATTTTACCCTGCATTATTAATCCAAAATCGGTGTAAATATTACCCTTTTTAGGTGTATTAGGGGTTAAATTAATCCTTTTTCATGTTAATTTTACCCGTAAAAAGGTGTAAAATTAACATTAAAAAATGTTGATATATTTTTACACCTAAAAAGTGTTAATGTTGCGAGGAAAAAAAGTTAATCGCACTCTCTTTTTTTCTCAGTGTAGGGACTTTTTTTGTTTTTCGATTTACTTGTCTGTATGCGGTACGAAATGGTTATAGATAGCCACTTGGGGTTTTCTTAAACCACTTTAAAAAAGGTTCATAACATCAGTAGCATTAATATGTAATTCTTCGATTTAAAGATTATATATTCGATTAATTTGATGGATTTGATGTCTGAAGATTAACAAGAAATATTCAAAACATAGGTATTCAGCAATCGATTTTGGCGAATTTTGATTTATTGGAAGTCCCTTAGACAAGTATTAACGGATTTCAGTCAGTTTTGAAAGAACGATATAGCACGAACGAATAGCAAAACGCTTTTAGGAATAGAAACTGCAATACTCAAACATAATATTTTTCATTATGGCCTCTACACATTGGCAGCAATTTTTGTCAAAAATTGCTTTTTTGAAGGAAATTCCCTGCAGCGTTGTAGGGGGACACGTCAAATTTCTGTCAAAAACGCAATTTTTGACGAAAATTGCTCCCAATTTGTAGACGCCTTTAGAGTGAATATTATCATTCATTGGTATTGTTAGAAAAAATACTTCAATTTTTAGGATATTTTTGTCCCTATCGTCCATAGAGGTAAAAAATACGTCGCATCACATTCTGTTAGGTTATCTAAGCAGTCGTGGAATTCTGTAACGATATGACCTAGTCATATGACTATTTTTTGTGGTAAATTCGAAAGCAGGACAAAATCTTAAGCTCAATAACCATCTAATGGCCATTGCAGGAAGTTCTATGAAGCTCTTTGTAACTGATATAAAGCAGATTATTAATTCTTCTCAATTTACTACATAAAAAAAATAAATTTGCCATATGACATTGTCATACTGTTGCAGAATCCCCCTACAGGTTAGATGTAAGACGTTTCATTGATTTTGTTTATTACTTTCTTTTACGGCTCGAATTCAAAGAGAGAACAGTCATATAATCCACTTTTTTTCAAATTCTAATACGGGTAGAGGCCAAACGGTAAGAGTTAAGGACTTCAGATCTTCGACGGCCCCCTTATAAGTCAACGTTATCTAGAATAGTCTTTTTTTCCCCCACTACCGAACTTCCACTCCAAACCGTTGTTTTTTTTGGTTTATTTCGAAAATGGCTCCAACGATTTCTTTCATTTATTGTTTATTTTCGGTCACTGAAAAGTGTCTCGTCTCTAAAGAGTTAAACGATATTTGCATTTTTGAATATGATTTGCAAAATGTTCAGACTATCCTTTCGCAGATACGAGAATAAATATCTTTTAATTGATCCTTAGTGGTTACTTAAGATTAAAAAAATCTACCTAATGAGCGGGTTATTTCTTTACCGATTAAAAACTGCTATATAGCGTAAAATTTATGTCAAATGCAGCATTATGAAGAAAATAGCCTAAGTTTTAAGGGTGATACCCTGGTAATTTATTTTCCAAAATTCTATAACGGAAGTTTTTCAAATTGTATCTGAGGTGTAGTAAAGCAACATTCTTCACGAATCTAAAATTGTGATTTTTTAGTGTTTGTCTTTCAGAACTGACAACAGAATATCAATAATATTTTTTTCAAAATTTCAAAACCCAAAATTAGATTCTTGCTTTAAGCTCGAGCAACAAATAGATGCTGCAAAAAGGAAAACTGTACACAAAAATTATTAAGGTGAGCCAAGACTATACTAGAAAGATTGTAATGCGTCTTAACTTAAGATTACGCTTACAGTTTTCCGACTTTTGGACTTCAAAGTGTTTTAGTTTTCAAATTTAATTACACAAAATTAACATTCGTATTAATTAACCCACTTCTATTGTAAAAGGAAATAATCGAAACTCTGTAAAATGTTGTGTACCTTTGACTACATTTCATTCCTCGAACTCTAAAGAAGAAAGCAATAAATCCACTTTTTTTGTAAATTTTCTTTTAATCCATGGTGAAAAAAATGAATCAGTTCACACAATGTTTTTGGAATCCTAATAGCAGAAACCCAATTAATATTTTTTAATGATTAGATTCCTCTACTCACCTTAAAGGGTTAAAATCTAATCTAAGGGTAATAAAAAGAAAGATGTCAACTATTTCTGAACATTTAATATATTCTTCAACAAATTCCCTTCATTGATAAGAAGGATTACATGAAATGGCTATATGTAATATACTTAATTTATGCAGTAAAGTTTTCTCAACAGTTACATTAATTTTAGATAATACTTCATACAATGGTTAAAGGAACACACTTTAGTGCGCCTCTTGAGATATCAGATTTGAAGGAGTATGAGTTACATTTTGTCATTAAAATATACTGGATTGATATATTATCAATATGGATTATTGTCAATATGTGGTGTTTTGGTTAAGAATATTCTTTTGATGATATACTCATAAAAATTTATACCGGAAGCGTTTATCACAAAGTCTTGATCTTTTCCATTTTTTGTCTCGCTCACTTGGAAGCAATTTTCTTTTACTAAATATTATTCATTCTTTTTTTTATATATTAATATTAGTTTTTCAGTATTAAAGTATTGAAATAAATAAATATTATAAAATTTTGAGATTTTTTCTCTTTTTAGTTTCAAAGTTTCTAGATAGAAGATTGGCTTTGGTCCATAGAAACCATAAATATAATCCAAACTTATTACGATGATTGTGTTGATATAAGAACTCATCTGTAAAATCGATATTTGGGTATATGTATCATATATACATACCAATGTTAAAGTCTCTTGTGTAACATATTATTGATGATGAGAATTCATGTAAGAGGCGAATGAGTGATTAATGAGTAATGTGCAAGAGCTTTAGGTATGGGATTTTGTGGGTTGGTGTTGCTGTCGCGGAAGTGCTGGTCGTCTCAGTGGGTGCCACATAGCTACAGGTTTCCGCACAGAAGAAATCATTTGGTTCCAATGCCTCAAGCCCTTACCCGAGGCTGCACTGCCCAAAATAACATGACCCAAGGATACCACACAACTCGTATCATTCTCCAGTTGATGAGCTACTGTAAGACGAACCTGAATTGATGATAACATATAGGGAGGCACACTAAAGATCATGGACTCATTGTAGATAGGACTCTTTTCCTTCCGCTTTGTCGTCGTTTTCTTTTTCGACACTTTCTTGTCATCCTTCAACAAGTACACCTTAACGAACACATTCTCCAACTCTTGCATCTTCTGATCTATCCGGAGGTTGCGGGCCTGTGAAAGTTTTAAATAAATTTTCTTTTAGAACTAATGGAAGCACTCTTCCATGAAAAGGAATGTCGAAGTTCAAGAGGTAAAGTTTGCACTTGGTTGTTAAAGAGACCGCTATTCCTAACTAAAAAGCTATCTTAATTTATAGAGTGAGCAATTTGATTTTCTTTTCAAAGATGAAAGGGTGTCCAAGTGAAAGAACATTGAGCGGAACCTTTTGAGCTAGATTAAGAAAGTGATGAAAAGAATAATTAGAGGTCATTGGCATATTGCATGATTAAATGTGCAGTGACGACAATAATTGAGGTAGCAAGTAATTTTCAGTTAAATATTTTATTCACGAAAAGACTGATTATTTTACGACTACACGGAACTTTGGAAAATGTATTATTTAAATTATATGTAATAAGAAATCCAATTTAATATGTACTGCTTCAAATTATTCTGTATCCAATTATTTTCTCTCTGTATAGATCAAACTCTTTATTTAATTAATCTAAAATATAGAATAGGGCACTCAATAGGACACTCAAATGAGAGCACCCGTTCTATAATGCAAGTGTCCCGGGTTCGAGTTAAAGGGGTTCGAATTGCATCCAGTGAGCTTCACTGCACTTGATTCCACGGGATATGGGACTAACAACCCTATCCCTGTATAAGGAAAAATAATAATGGATGTCCCGAACTCCCCTTGTGAGCAGGCCTAGTTCCTCTATGGAACGTTGTGCCACCATTATAAATATATAAAATATAAAATAAACTTTTACAAATTTAATTGAAATTCTTGAAGAAACAATTTAACATTGAGAATTTTTGTTGAAAGACAGTTAATGTAAGTTTTCTAGAAGTAAATTGAACTATTGTCGGAATGAAATGAAAGCAAATCATCCAGACTAATTGTACTTAATGTACTCTGTTATAAAACAGATCTGTAAATACGTATAGATAGACAAGCAAGTGAAAATGGTTCAAAAAGTCATTCGCAACCCTTTTCAACGTGGATAGGGTAAATTAAGGATGCTTAATTTGAAGTTGCAAGCTGAGAAATCGCAAGCACGACGGATGGTGCAAATTGGTAAGGAGGGTGGGTTTGTTTGGAAAGAGCATTTCAGTAAATTCTAAAGTTACACATCTCGAGCAGAAGAGTTTTACCTTCACCACCACCACAGTAAGACGTTCAGCAGTTGGTAGATAACTCAAACAAATCATGAGTTCACCCCAATTGAAACTCTTGTTGTGTCTTGAGTCTGAGAGGGCTAGCCAGGTAGTGATGGGTCTGGCACTGAGGTCTGATAGCTGCATCTCGGCCTCCCCAATCAACGTATGTGCCAATCCACTATGATATAGATGGAACCAGAGGGAGCGACGGTTGCGTTTCTTACTCATGAAAAAGCTGAAAGTTTCATTGTAGCTTGGACAGGCAGAATCCTTGAAGAGCTATGAACGAGATACAAAATCCACTAATTAGTGATTATACTCCGATAAGCATAATAGACATAATTCTTTACAGGTTTATTTGCAGGTAAAATTATATATAATCAACTACAACAATTCAAAATCAAATCAACTACGACATTCTAAAAATTCAGATTAACCTACTATAACTTGAAATTGCGCAAAATAATCGTACTCGTAAGTATATGATGCTTTTTTTTTCTAAAAATTAATCCTTTAAGGACGAATGGGACTCCGGTGTTCCAAAAATAAAAACTAATTTTTTGAACTGCTTAGAGCACAAGAAAACTTCCCATAGTCAAAAAAAATGTTTTTATTTTTGGGACCTCTTGAAAAACTTTATCAGTCGAAATAAATTGTGGGAAAATATTTATGAGGTAAATGATAAGTTAGATCAAACAGTAAGGGTAATAGTTTTTAAAGTCGAATATCTGGTCGATTTTGATATTAAATCATTCGCACTTATCGCAATAAAATAATACATCATACGTAAATTGATTGTTTTTCTTGATAATTTATTTCTGCGCAATTAATTTACGAATTGAAGGGGATCCGTGGTGCAATTGGTAAGAGTGTTCGGCTCTTGGGCGGTGTGACCCCCGGCTCGACTGACACAGTTGTGAATTCGAGTCCCGCCCGGTACAAATGACTGAAACGTCTCAATGGACGTATTTCTCATACAGAATGTAATCTTAATAAAAAGTTGTAAACTGAAAACTGTACAAAATGGCAAAAAATCCCGGTAGATCAAAATAAATAAAAAAATTTACAAATTGCTGCCTGAAAAATACTTTTATTAATTTTAGTTCTTCAATTATACGTAAGAAAAAAGCTCAACAGGGCAGATATTTTGTTGCAGTTTCACGCAATCTATTCATGTCTCTGTATATCAATACAATATGGAGCTATATATAATAATAGTAACAATAACAATTTAGATATCCAAAAATCGGGTCCCACATGTAGAATTTTTAAAATTTATTAAGTGAAATTTAAAAAAAAAATAGTTTAAATGTTGCTCTTCAATTAAATATTTTTTTTATTATCTTGAGAAGAATTCAAAAATATGATTTTTTTTAGCCTTTGTAACCCAAGTAAAGAGTAAATCCTTCTTAACATAAATAGTAGGGTAGGAGTAGTGAACTCTGCAAGCTGTTGCTTGCTTGCCTTTAGTTCAAATGGTGGTTAACGAAGTTGATACTAATATTACAATTCTTTTTATTATAATAAAAATAGAGACAGTCTCTTAGAATATTTGATGAATTTGAAACAAACAAAAGTGTATGAAAGCAATAACAATTTGTAGACTTTAAAAAATAACATTTCGTATTACTTTTCATCAACCCAAAAATCGAAATAAAAAAATGGACCGGTAACCATATTAAAGTTTTTTTTTAAGATACCAGGAAAATAAAGGGTTGGCAAATATTATTACAAATAATTTTTGGACTTTTTTTTAGAAAAAAAAGAGCTTAACAAAAACTTCAAAAACACCTTTTTTCGATTCATCAGTAATATTTCACTATAGGGGAGACTGGGGTAAAAAGTCACAAATCGAAAATTTTAAAATTCAATATCTTCCAAGATTTAATAAGATAGCGGCTCAATTTTTTTCCATAGATAGCCTCCATAGGTCTTCTTCAATGTCGTAAGCTTTTTAGAATTTGGACAAGGAAATTAGAAAATAAAAAATATCGACATTTTTAGCCCTATTTTGGAAATATTTTCCGTGGAGAAGATATCAATTATTAGCTACTTATATTAAATTTGATGCACTGGTGAATATTTCCCAAATTATCTGGATATTCTTTGAATACGAATCCGCTATCTAGTTTAGAATTTTACAAAGATTCTTTTCTCCAGAAATCCTTTTATTAAAAATGACCACTTGGGGTAAAAATTAACAAACAGCTTGTATGAAAAAATAAAATATCCGTTTTGTGATTTTTTGCCCCAGTCTCCCCTATAATGATTCTCTTAGGATCAGGATAAAAACAACGGTAAATAATTACACTACAAAACCCTCTCTGAAAGCTTTGGAAAAGCTAATGGAAAGCATTGATTTTACGGGATGGGGTAATACCTGAAAATTCTTCAAGAATCATCACAAGTGAAGTGAACGCTAAAAATTCTTCCACTCTACGTGATCTAAAATAACTCTATGAATCATCTCTCCATTTACCTTTGTTTGAGAAGCTCCAGTTTCATCAGGTACAAGATAAATTCGAACGAAGGTGTCCATATATTTGGCATCCGGTGGACCCACCAATTCTTTGGCTTCCAGAACCGTAACAATCAGTTCAACCCCCTCATCCGAGACAGTATTTCTGTGCCAGCGAACGGAAAAAAGAGATGCTAATTAATACCTCTCGATGGAAAATAATGCAAATGACATATCTAGGAATTTATGCTATTTTTCACTCTCTGTCAATATGTATTCTTTATACCTCATTGATTTACCTGAGCAGTGCAAGAAGTAAGGGGTGTATTTAAATTTTCTCCCTATCAGTATTCTGACAAATATAATGTCGCAGGACAAGTCCCAAGAAAACTTTATAACTAATTTCCTGTTAATCAACATTTATTAAACATCACTTCTCTTGTTTGAGAATATAGTTTTCAAATAAAAAAATATATAGGAATAATTTTTATATAAATTACACGAAAGCTTAGGGCATTGCACATCTTTCAGTCTCCAAGATATAATGATCCAAAAAAATGTATGCTATATTGTAATAAATACTTATATTAAGTTTATAGGGAAATGCGATAAAAAATACAATTTTTTTGTAACTGCAATAAAAGGAATAATTAAAAAAGAAAAATAAATAATAAAAGAAGTAATTATTTAGTTCCATCACAATTTAAATATTTTAAGTGCTTTGTCTACAATTTGGAGCAAGAAATATGTTCTGCAAATATTTCAAATAAATTATATAGGGGAATGTAGGCATGGTTCGCACAGAGTGAAGCTTCAAACGATGCGAATTTTTTCGTTGTTTGCAAAGAGCTAGGTCATCACATCTTACCCATACGATAGTTGATTATAAACTTCACAAGACGAGATGACAAATGGTAAACTAGTTCTTTGCAAGCAAAGAGAAAATTTGCATCGTTTGAAGGCTCACTCTGTGCAAACCTTGCCCACATTCCTCTACATTTTTACTCATTTCACAGCAAAAATTCCAACATTTTAAATGTTGAAAGTAACCAAATATTTACTCTAAGCTCTAAAAATCATACCAAAAGAAAATCCTATTTAACTATATTCAGAGAAGAAAAGGTTTATGTGCCAACAGGTCATGCGTAAAATTCAAAAGTCCTTTTCAAATTTTTGTTTACAACTTCTCTCTCTATGTTATGTAGAAATGGATTGAAAATAATAATCTGAAATAATGTTTGTAATATTATGATATTATTGATTTATTATTTTCACAGAGGGAAACCTGATGTATCCAGGGTGAACTAGGGGAGTGAGAAGGGTTCATCAAATAAACGACAACCAACGACGTAAAAGTGACTGAGAGGAGCTTCGTGGGTGGGTGAATGATGGTGAAAGGTAAAAATGTGGTAGAAGGATTTCAATGAGGCGTAATTGATTTTACTTTTGGCTGGAGTTCACTGGAATACATTACATCTCCTCCTCAAGCCACCCTCTTCAGACAGACAATGTCCAAGGAGGAGAAAAAAGAGCAGCTAGAGTAAAAATGGAAAATACCATGAGCTATGGAAATTCAATTTATTCACAAGCCCAATGGCTCGCATCTCAGATTGTTCTCGGGAACTCTTGTTTTCTGTTTTGTTTTTTTTTTTATTTTGAAGAGAAACACTGCAGGACAAAAACGCAATTTGTGCAATAGATTTGCATAATTCTCATTCAATGTAGCATACTGTATTATAGGGGTAGACAGGGCAGTCTCAGGCAGCTGAAAATTTTTCAAGCCTGCCAAACATTTTTGAATTATTTAAGCCAAATCCAGCTAAACTCTGTCTTGAATATTGACTATTGAAAAATTACAGAAAATATTCCATTTATTAATTTATTATCCCAAAATTTTATACTCTTATTCTTGAAAATATTGCACGTTTGAAGCCCTACCCTCCCCTACAGTTTGTTCATAGTTTAGAAACAATGTGTGAGAAGTTAAAGTATATCCATGAAATTTTCACAAAAGGCAAGAACATTGCTGTTGGAAAAGTTTTCAAAAACATGAACTTTTGAACTTATTCCATGAAAGTTTCATAGATTTTTCGAAAATTTATATACAATCTTTAAACACTTACTTGTCGTAGTGAAGTCCTATGCAGAGATAACCAGTAGCGGGAGGTGCAGAGGGTTCCTCGAGATCCGCAAGTACCACAGATGATTCTGAAGACACAGATTCACAGGATACAGCACGATACAGAGTCTCATTTGATAGCATTGTGCTGACTTCACTTTCAGCCAGGGAACTTTGTGAGCCCGAAAGACTTCTCTTGGTCTTATCCATTTTAGTGAGACCCCAAGCATTCTGCATGGCCCTTGTTGATCGCATCCCAATTACCTGGCCCGAATACTGCTGTAGATAATTCTCCGAAGCAGTCTTGTGCAAAACTGTTGAAGTATCAGTCATAAAAGGATTTGTCGATTGGACCATACAGTCCGTATCAGATGGAGTGTGTTTCTTTCCCGAAGCTTCAGTCTCGGACAGAGATCGATTTCTTATGGGTGGATTTTTCTTCTTGGACGATTCCCGCACTTTATTCCAATTCAATTCATTTTGACGCCGAAGAAATTCCTCATAATCCAGACGATGTTTTCTATCATCCAGCGTGACAGATTCCAATTTCTTAATGCTTCCCTCAGCCTCCAATAGGGCATTCTTCACTGTCGTATTCTCTTCCTCCATCAGAAGTAACTCATTGATTTTTGTGGTGTCAAATGTAAAGATTTCGGACATATATGACTCCTTATCAGATTTATTTCCTCCTTCACTGATTTTCCTCTCCTCAAACGGATTGATTAATTCGGACTCCTCCTTCACCGTCTGATTGTCTGCTGTGTCATCCAGAGTACCGTTCAAAAATGGATTGGTACTCATAGATCTCTTGGCACAATTTGTTTTGTGCATATTACCAGGTACATTGAGAACAGGTGAAAATGAAGAGCCAGACACAGGAGTTGAGAGTTGACGTCGAGTCACTGGCCTAGGAATTGCCATGGAAGGTGATACCGTCGTCTTTGGTTCTAAACTGCAGTAGTAGTAAAAAGTGTAATTAGCGTAATTAGCATTTAGCACACCTCTCTCTTCAATAAAATAACTATTCTCACCTTTGCTGCTTCACAGGACGTGTCTCATTTTTAGGGGGTCGTTGCTGATGGGATGTTTGAATTTTGGGTGAAGTGATAGCTGATGGTGATGTTGGTGCTGGCCGTAGAGGCTGAGGTGGAATATCATTAATGGGAATATTCCACAGTGGCACAGTTTGTTGACCCTGTATTTCCTTGCATTCTCGATCCACTGAATCGAATCGCTTAAAGCTTCCACTTGATCCAACGAGAAATTCCGTGCTGGATTGTATCTGGTTAGGACAAATTACAAGGTGCTGAGTGTTTGGTAAACTTTCATTATGCAAAATAGATTAAAAAAAAACGAAATAACGATGTGGCTTACCAAATATCCGTTGGCGTTGTAGAGTCGATTTTTGGACAGACCAATTTTCTCTTCCCGATTGGAACGTATCCAAGCAGTAGCTCGTGGGCCAAAATAGTGGCAAACGAATAGCGCCATTAACAGGACAATGACCATAACGGCCAAACTCGTGACAATAGCTTGAAGAACATCCATCCTGAATTCTCGATGAGATGTCTACTGAGAACTATGTCACTTCGGGTTCAGATTACCCAGAAAAATTCCTATGAGAATTATTGCATTATTAGGGTTAAGGGAAATTATATTTAATATGTATCACACACACATATAATTCAATAAAACTTTGCGGGCATTAAAGCCGCCTCCATACATTTGAATTGAACCAAATTGAAAATGTTTGGACCGTTTGGACTGTATCGATTCTAACATCTCTAGGGGAATGTAGGCATGATTCGCACAGAGTGAACCTTAAAACGATGCAAATTTTCTCTTTGTTTGCAAAGAGCTGACTAACCATTTCTCATCTCGTTTCATGAGCTTGATAATTATCTAACTTATGGCTAAGAAATGACGTACTATCTCTTTGCAAATAAGAGAAAATTTGCATTGTTTGAAGGCTCACTTTGTGCGAACCATGCCAACATTCCCCTATATTGAAAACTCTAAACGCAAATTATAACAACTGTTCCATTTAATACTATTCTATCTCAGAAATCTTTTCAAAGAGCCATCAGAATATTCGAAATTCGCGTGTGATTAAATAAAAAAAGAATATTTCGTCTTAAATGAAATAATCCATCTGGCACAGAGGAGTCATCATAAGTTATCGCAAAAGCCAAATTAAATTAGGGTAAGTGTGCCAAATTTCGGCCAGCTTGCAATTCCGGCCACTTTTTTTGTTCCTCGAATTTCCATGAATTTTTAGTTTTTGCATACTATAGAGATTATACAATACAAAAATAACAAAAAAAATGTCGCCTCGACAAACGAGATGATGTGAAAAGAACATTGGAAGAATTCCGGAAGAGCAAGGAACTATGAGAATGAAGGTGGCCGAAATAGGCCATCAAAGTTATGTCTATATTTTTATTCATTTTAAAGTGTATTCAGAATGATTTCAGAGAAAATAAAGAAGATGAACCGTCTACAAGATTCCAAGAAACACTCCTTAAGAAGAAGTAATAAAAAAAAATTCAATTTGTATTAAATATATTACTATTCAAACTTGAGACCTTGGTGCTTGCGTGCAACTATGCCGAAATTTGGGACACTTACCCTATCTAAGTTTTGCTGATTATTTCAAAATTACCACCTTTACATTTTTATTACTTCTCAAGAGACGTTATTTTCAACAATTAGATCTACGTTCTTCATAGGAATTTTTTCCTTGTTGGGTTTTAAAATTACTTAGCGCAATTAACCAATATTAGTTATTTCATTAAATATCTTTTTTTAACGCTGCGGTGTCACAGATTAGCCTTTGTTTATTGATTCAGTAGACATTTCCAATAACTTAAACAAATTCTAAATATGTTTGTACAAATCTTTGCACAATGTTGATTTCTATAGCTTATACAACCTGTGCAAAAATTTTTTATCGTTTTGGTCTGGAGGTTGTTCAAAAATACTAAACGGCGATGGCCGTAAAGAAAGTGGAAATTATGCTGAAAGTACAATGCTTTAGAATATTTTCTATAGTTGTTCTTTAAATGTTTTATTTATTATATAATATCCATAACCCAATACAGGAACATGGTTCAGTATCTGATAAATTGAAAATTCCGAAAATTGTTGTCTTGCAAAATGTGCAAAATAAAGTGGACCAGAATGCCTTATTCTATAAAATTCTATAAAAAGCTAACTGTAAAATATCCAAGGCTTTAAAAATACTACAAAAATATGCACAATATAACACAGAACAACACAGAAATAGTACAGTCTGTAAATATGTCCATTCTTATTTTATGTATGAAGCCGGCCTAATACACAACCCAAGTGGCGTCGCGAGGGTGGGCAACTTCTTGACGACAACGTGGTGAGAAATTAGGACAGTTTGTTATGTGATTACGAGACATGCCGACGTCTCTGAGATTCTTTTACTTTCTACTATATTTTCTGCCCTAAAAAAGAAAATAATGTCAATTCATACTTAAAATATTTTCCGATAAAAGATTTAATATTTCTCAGTAATTATATTTTGCAAAACTTTGTTATGGAATCTCAATTATTTTTTTCACAGCATATTTCCAATTACACTCATAGGTATCTTGGGAATTAATGTGGAAGGAGATTTAGTTAGAAATAACATCTAATAAATCTAATAATTGCTCTCTGTTGCTTGCAATACGGAGGGCTGTGTCGTCATTTTCCGGTGACAAAGCAGAAATTGATTGTAAATTGCATGGGTGGATTTCTTGTTCAGTGAACCAACAGCAAAATTACCAGGAAAAAGAACATTCTATATGTATGAAATTTAGATCATATCACAAAAATGAGGGGTTATAATGAAAAAGCCCGGGGTTTGGCCTGCGGATACGACAGCATTAAAAAAAGAGCTTATTGCGAAGCACACTAAACTGTGAGTATAATGTTGAATTATGATGGACAACAGCTATATGTCATACTTATTTTCCCTAGATTTTCCTAGAATGTAAATGATTCTGGTTGAACGAAATAGCAATCAAAAATAAGGTTTTATATTACATTTATGTTTTTCAAAAAGCTATTCCAACCCAAATGTCATGTTCTCAAGTCTTCGAATATCCTATTCAAATAAGTTATCAAATTTTATGTAAATTTTATTAAATATGGTTTTAATTAGGAAAATTTTCTAATCAAGTGACAAATCTATAAGAAGTGAAAATTAGTAAAATTTAGTTAGTGTGTCCGAACTAACTGAGGTACGAGTTTGAATTAAAAAAAATTTATAGCCGTACTTTGTGAAAAGTGCTATTTAATTATAAAAAAAAATTAAGGATATGAGAGAAAGCCCTTTATTAAGTACTTGGCCACTTAATGAGTCAAAAGGTAGAGCACTCGCTCTATGATGCAAGTATCCCGGTTTCGAATCCCTTTCAGGACATCAGGAATTTTTCTGGCATTAAAGGTGTTCAAATTACATCCAGTGAAATTCATTGCACTTGATTCCACGGGGCATGGGACAACCCCATCCCTGTATAAGGAAAAATAATAATGAATGTCCTGAACTTCCCTTGTGGGAAGACCTAAGTTTCTCTATAAAATGTTTGCGCCACCATTATTATTATTATTATTATTATTATTATTATTATTAATTAAGTACTTAGTGTGCACTGTACAGGTGATTCAAGCAATTTTATTTTCACGATTCACTACAAAGTGCTGACATTTATACATTTTTATATATTTTTAGTAGTTCATTGTTCTAAAAATCCTTAAAATTAAGTAATTTAGTTACGAATTTATAAGGTACTTATTTAGAACCTAATGTATTAGCAGAAAAGTTGGAATAAGAATAAAGGTCTTGTTTTCTTTGAATATGTAATTTTTTCCAAAAACAGCTGTTGGGATATCGCGGTCCAGTCAACCACTTCTAAACGATCTCATATTCACAAGCTACATACTTGTTTGAACATTTCTTATTCGACAATCAGCTGCCAAAGTGGAGCCTTATTAATCGTAGTACCGTCGTTGCGGGCGACTTTGCACGTTTTTTCGCTGTTTTTCAACTTTGCTCTCTAAAAGTGGATAGTTAAAGTGAAGGGAGGGGGGTTTTTGAGTAAAATTATTTGTATTCAGTTGTTAATGAATGGATTTTTTGCCACTAGCATTAATTTTATAAAATTTTACTATGTTTAAAAAAATCAAGAAAAAAGGCTTGCACTGGGGATAAGGTGCGGGTGACTTTGCACTTTTTAATAAATACTAAAAAATCAACAATTTCTGATAATAAACGACAATAAAGATCTTCAGTTCTAATGGTAAGATGCACGAGATCTACAAAATGACATGATCGCCATCTTGATTTGACGTTTCTGTCCGCCATTTTGAATAACTGTCAAAATCTAAAACAGGTTCGATAGGGTTGAAATTTTAGTATGTTGTAGCTGATATCAAGACCTTTTCAGAACGTATCTATGTTCCGGTCTACGTCAAGTATTTACCTTGATACAGAGGCTCAAAGTTTAAAAATTTGAAATATTCATATTTTGGCGATCTTTATTTTCTAATCCTGAATTTTAAAACATAAACGAAATGCCTCAGTAACCATTAGAAATGGTTGAGGCTTTTATTTTATATATTTATTTACTCTTACTTAATTAAAAAAATGAAAAGTGCATTTATTTATTTTTTTATTTTTTCATATTTGCAAAAGTTTTTCAGATCTTCAAATAATATGCTGTTATAAAGAAAAACATTACTTTTCTTTTTGTTTGTTATTTAGATCTCATCACCTAACGATAATACTGCCTTTTTTGTGATGGTTTCGATAAAAGAAGCTCTCCGTAGTTCTGTATTAATGAAAATGTCAAAATTTTGAACTTGGAGCCCCAGTATCCAGACAATTGCTTGACCTAGGTCGGATTTTATATATGTTCTGAAAAGGTCTTGACATCAGCCAGAACATACTAAAATTTCAGCTCAATCGGATAAGTTTTTTGTTTTGACAGTTATTCAAAATGGCGGACAGAATCGTCAAATCAAGATGGCGACCACACCATTTTGTAGATCTCGGTCATTTTATCTTAAGTTATAAAAAAAATTGGATAATTTTTGGCCAAATACTTCTATAATAAAGCTTAAGAAAGTCCATTATATGCAATTTTTTAATGTAAATCATGCGTTCTTAGGAAGACTATAGTGAAAAAAAGGAATTTACTAAAAATAATGATCAAAATCGAAGTGAATTATTCTAGCCAGATAAATTTAGAATAGATTTGGGCAATTTACTTCTCTGAAATCGATTTTGAAATTGCATCTTCAGATAACTTTTTCGCGGAGTCGTTTTTTGACAAAATACCTATACTAGAATTTCATTGACTATTACTGAAACTACAAGAATGCTTTTGAGGATCATTGTACCTTACTTGGTACTTAACATATCCCTATATACTTTGACATGGTAGACCAGATCAGCGAAGATTATCAATAAGTGCTAGAATTGTTCAAAGTCTCACAAACAGCAGAGTGCAAAGTCACCCCCCGAGTGCAAAGTCACCCGCAACGACGGTACGTACGCAATATTTTCAGTAACATAACAAATTATCTCAATAAACGTACTAACACCTAATCCCCGGCGAGTGACCTTCAAAGTTGAAGCCAATTTCTTACTTTCACATACAAATGCGTATGGGAATTTTTCTGCACTCGTGATCGCTATGCTAAATATTTAAAAAGTGAGAAGTTTTCCGTATTATAAGATACCTTTCCGTATGGAGGGAAAAATGTACTAAATTTTTGTTTAAATAAATTTTTTCCTTGGAGCACTGTGAGCTGAGTCCGAGATCAATTTAGGAATTGGCTTCAAATATGTAGCTCCATATAAAAAGGCCAACTTGCCAGGCGTTTGACTAACACTCTTAGGCAATTTTTGTCTCGGTTTTTTTTTTTGCTTTATTCAGAAACCAATATTAAAAAGCTTTAAAATATATTTATCAATTTCTACATATAAGACGCTCAGAACAGAAAGAGTCTATCGTATATACATTTTTTGATTAATTCAGCCCTCGTGCTCTGGGTAAGTTATAATACTCGATACAGATATAGATGCAGGATGGGTTGAGATAGTAGAATTGTATTCGCTTATTCATGCGTTCTTTACTAAACAGTGACGTCGAATGATGAGAGATCGGTAAGGGAATTCTGTAATAGTATGACAATGTCATATAACAAATTTTTGTTGTTAAATTCGGGAGCAGAACAATATTAAAGTCCAGTGAGCATCAAATGGTCATTTGCAAATAACTCTATGAAGCTTTTAGTAACTGAAGTCGGATTTACGACGAGTTCTTCTGAATTTACCATAAAAATTTTTAATTTGTCGTATGAAATTGTCATACTGTTACAGAATTCCCCTACAGGAATAGAGATCTTAATATTGATCATATCGTCTATATTGTTAGGGCCTTGACAGACATAAGGATTAGCCGAGAGACGGCTTAGCGTAATTATATTAGAAATAATGGTAAAAGTGCATTTCCAACATTTTCCACTAAGTCGCCTCTCGGCTTAAGTCGTAAGTGTGTCTAGGGCATTACAGTCTCTATTACATTATGATAAATTTTAGTCAAAATTGGTAATTGTCACAAAATTTAAATTTTGTTCGTAAAGTTTAAAGGTATGTAACACGTTTCTTAATCGTTATGGCTTCTGAAGATTGTAAGAAATATTCATCAAAATGGATCATTTTGAAGTAAATCGTTTACACATGTGCACATAAAGTGCGCCAAAGTGATAGATTTTGATGAAATATTTTTATAATTGTGTCGGCTCCATAATGGATAAGCTTAGAATTTGATAACCTTAGACCAATTTCAGCTTAATAAACAGTTACGTATAAATTATAGTACGACTTCTATTGTATTAACAAATAAAAATGTATTAAAATATGTAAAATTCCAACTTGATTGTCAACCCTTTAAATTACTAATAACTTAAAAAACTGCGGGAATATAAGAGCCAAACTTATTGATACTACTGGGATCGTTCTGTATTGAGGGGTTACGTGGGTTAAAAAGACTGAAAAACAGCATAACTTTCCCTAATTGTTTTTCAACATAATAAATTTTAATTTTAATTCAAGATCTCAAACGTATAAAAATACAACATTTAAACTATATTTTCTGAAACTTTCATTTAAAAAGAAAAGAATAAATCGAAGTTGAATATGTAAAATTTTGATGATCATAATTTAGCTTTGGTGCATCGTGCCATATATAATTAAGTAAACAGCAGGAAGTATAAATTAAAACTGAGATTGCAGCCATTTCAATAACTGAAAGTTCTCATAAAACCGTAGTGAATAGATGATATCAATAATTCTACTTATGTTTTTATAGATTTGACTGATGAATTTGTAACACTTCAATAGAGTGGAATATATATACAATATAACCTAATCTAGATTTTTTTTCCAACGGAATTTTAATTATATTTCTTTTTCGAACTTGAATCATTAATTTGGCTTAAATTTTTATAAAATAAATTTACTATAGTTTCTGTTTTCCGCAGGTAAAAGATTTTTAAATCCGTTGTAGTCTATATTGTCAATACATTGAGCGTAAAAGTTATCATTATTGATTCAGATCTCGTCTGGAAAAATTCTCATTTATGTGTTTTTCTTTCTACTTCTGCCATTTTCCACCTATCTTGACATTATGTGCTTTTATCCTATATATATATGAACTTTGATGAACCATGAGAATAAAAGTGCGTAAAAGGCTGTAACAGTGTGTTGAACCCGACGTTGAACCCCAAAAAAATCTCATAAGGGTAAGAGTAAGTTGAGAAAAATATGCAAATTAGTCCATCTATAGTAGTTTCTTGTCTAATTTTGTCTATTTCTCCCCTTCCTACGGTATTTTGTGTTAAAAGCTCCTTCGGGAAAAGCTGGAATTCTGCACAATTTCCACTCAATGTCATTTCCTGTTGAACTCGTTTATCCTAGATTCACAGCAATAAATCACCTGAAATCAGGGTCATTCACACGACCAATGCACAATTCAATATTTATTAATTGGTTGATATGTTGATTTGGTGGGCAACAACTCAGGAAAATCAAATGGAACAATACAAGAAGTGGCGAAAAAAAATCTAATTGAATATTCACACGTGTTTCATTCACGCCCTCTCAAATGAAACTGCCAGGAATGAAAAATTTTCGCGACCGTCTGAAGCTTTTCCCTTGGCTCTACTGGAAAAGAATTTTTCCAATACAAACAAACCACCAGCCAAGAACATGTTTGATATCCCACGCATGCGGTTTTCCATTCAAGCTCCTGAGCTTTCGCTAGGAAAGCTTATATCAATGACAACACCCATTTATTTCAATATGGCCCAAAAGTCCGAATGATACCAGAGAGTTTCCAAGAGATGGAAGTCAAGTTGACAAAACTCAGTATAAATTGATAATTTATTCATAAATTTTTTCAAATTGATTTATTTTACAATGGTAAAATTATGTTGTAAGATAGATAAATTGTTATTTGGATGTTTGATGAAAACAGCAGACCCAGGACCTTATTGGGCACTTTAGGCCTTAGCTGGAGCAGCAGCTGCGGCAGCAGCCGGGGCAGCAGCCGGGGCTTCACCACCTTCCTCTCCCTCCTAGAGATTGAAACGTAATATTCAAGAATAATTTTCTTTCTGATTTAGAAAGATTGTCTAGCATGCAGTTAGATTACAAACATAAAGCTCCTGATCTTTTATAAAATATAGCAAATTCAGCACGTAGAAAATCAGGAGGAAAATTTTATGATTCTTAAGAAATAAATTCGGTCTTTTTAAAATATTTAAATTAATAGTATCTCAACGGTCTAAATCTAGTCCCCGGTGAGTGGCCTTCAAAGTTGAAGCCAATTTCTTACTTTCACATACAAATACGTATGGGAATTTTTCTGCACTCGTGATCGTTATGCTAAATATTTAAAAACTGAGAAGTTTTTCCGTATTATAAGATACCTTTCCGTATGGAGGGATTAATATACTAAATTTTTGTTTAAATAAATTTTTTCCTTGGAGCACTGTGAGCTGAGTCCGAGATCAATTTTGGAATTGGCTTCAAATAGCTCCATATAAAAAGGCCAACTTGTCAGGCGCTTGGTTTAAATGTTTCTTTGCAAAATATTGAATACAGCTATGGTACTAAGCTAAGTATAAGTTCTAAGTTTATAAAAAATTAGCCTATAACCATATATTTTCGAAGGTGTATTATACGAATTTTAATAACCACTGTGTAGGTTTCGTGATACGTTTCTATAACAAAGCCTTTTTATTAAATATTAAAATGAAATTATATTATTTTAAGTTTTTATAATCCTTGCAAAACTTTATTTTGAATTTTTCTTAATAATACTAACGCCTCATACTAGTGCTTAAAACAATTTATAGATAATTATGTTTATAAAATTTGTTTAAAAAACACAAAAAAAAATCTTCAAGCTGACTTTAATATTGCAACTTGACTCGTGACAAGCCTCGTGGTCCTCTCTTAAAAAAATAAATCACGCCCTCTAGAAAAGTTTTGAAAAACAAATGACAAATTTAACCCTTTAAGGACGAATGGGACCGGTGACCGGTGTCCCAAAAATAAAAACTATTTTTTCTGATTATTTAGAGAACAAAATAACTTTCTATAATCAAAAAAAAATGTTTTTTTTTGGGACATAGGTGTCCCACTCGTACTTAAAGGGTTAAGCAATTTTTTTTAAACAATTTTTTTGTTCAAAAACTCTATGATTTTGACATAAATACCAAAACCTATGTTTTAAGTTTCAATAATATTACACCAAAGAACACGCCCCCCAAATGGATCATGTAATATTTCCAATAAAGTATTGTTGACTCAAATGATCTATATGTTAAATAACAATTATGTTGTATCTTTCTGTGGTTAAAAACCTAAATAAAAAAATTAAAACCTAAAGACCTAAATTAGAAACGGACAACAAATCCTAAATGAAGGTTTCTGCTCAAAGGTTTTTTTAATATCCTCAAAATATCGAATTTCTAAAAGATCCACAAATTAATAGGAGGGAGTTTCTGGCAATTTTATGTTAGGAACGAACCTCACTCTAAAATAATTTTTAAAAAAATATACTAATAAAGAAAACTTTTGTCGTACAATTTGAAAAAAAAGTCTTGTCTTTGTAAATTAAATAGTTTTTAATGTCTAGACTTACTGTGGTAATCTAAAATTAAATGCTCACGAAGTGTTGGTTAAGCTTTTTAGTAGATCTTTGTTGTAGTCTGTCTAATGTAGGTTAGAGTTGCTAAGGTAGCGTTGTAAGAGTAAAGTTGTGAAAGTAAAGTTGTTTGAAAAATCTCAAGTAAGATGTATCATCATTTGATATTGTGTGCAACTTTTAGTATGTCACTTAAGATCCAGAAATCACCACAATAACCGCCCAAATTCCGTTTTCAATTTTTTATTATTTATCTCCATAGTTGATAATTTCGTAATCAGACATCCCAAGGGGCATTTTATATCTAAATATTGTATATCTCAAGAATATCCTAAAATACTTAACGTGAGCACAATTATTACTAAAGGAAACAATATGTAAAATATAATTAGTCCATAATATCTGAGAATGTATACTTCATATATTAGAAGAATATGAAAAAAATTTGGACTATTGAAATATTTTGGTTAATATGTAGATATTTTCTTTAAATAATATAACTCATATTTTCTGTCAGTGTAACCAAGTTAAAATTTAAACCAAAATTTAATTTAATTTAATCCAAAAATTTTGATATTTTTATTTTTGGTTAGCACTATTGTGGTATTTTATTCACTGAAAAGAAGACTTTCCACTTTTGAGTTTAACTACTAATTTTTTTTGAAAAAAAAAAATTTAATAGTTAAAAAAGTAGTAGTCAAAAGTGGAAGCTCTTTTTTTTAAAGAATATAGTACTCAATGTTATCGATCACCAGTAAAAAAAAATCTAAATTTTTTAGATTGACTATTTCGAAATAGTTGAAAAGGCTGTTGTAAAAAAATTAAATATTATTATTCAAAATTGAACATATCGTCTTAAAGAGTAAAAAAATACCTTCTAAGTTAAAAAAAGAGTAAGAAAAATCTTAACGTGTTCCCGAGATAGGGTACTTTAAAATTTTTGTTAAAAATCACAAGTGAGAAAAAATACGTTTATATAAATTTGTATGTATTTTAACATATATAAAGTTCACAAACATCTGATACTAAGAATTTTCCCCTGCATGAATCTCCGTGGATTGCCCCTAAAACTTTCTAATTGACCCATTGCTGAGGAAAACCCATACCAAGGGCCAAAAGCTTTGGAGAAAATTTGAGGTTTTTTTCAATTGAGACTAAGAAGCTGCCTCTGGCGAACACCAGAAAATTAAACATGTTTATGAAATTTTAATGAGAGGGAAAGACATCTAACTCTAGTTGTCTCACTCACTCAACAACAACATGTTTACTAAAGAAAAATTATTGTGGGTTTGTAAATATGTTTTCAAAATTGCCTATGAGGGTGTGCGAGATGATTAGATCTAGGTTTCACAAATTTCATTGAAATGGCAATAACATGTTTACAAAACAAAAGTTATTGTACGTTGAGGATATGCTCAGCGCACAATAACTTTTGTATGTAAACCAATTTTTAAAATTTCATATGAGAGAGAGCGAGATGACTAGATCTACATTTCATTCCTCTACATTTCATTCACAGGAAATTTTGAAAACATGTTTACAAATAAAAGTTATTGTGCGTTGGGCTTAATGCCTAGCGCACGATAACTTTTGTTTGTAAATATGTTTTCAAAATTTCCTGTGAAAGTGAGCGAGATGACTAGATCTACATTTCATTCACTTTCACTGAAATCTCAAAAATATGTTTACAAAACAAAAGTTATTGTGCGTTGAGCATAATTCACAATAATTATGGATGTGAATTTGACATTTTTAATGAAAATGACAGAAATCTAGTTTTAGTCGTCTCACTTTCATACACAAGCATTTAGATGAGATCCTTTACAATCTCAGCTTCTGTAGTCTGTTTCAAAAATATGTTCCCAAAACAAAATCAGTTGTGCGTCACCTATTAAATTCAGCTAGAGTTCTGTTGTTGATTGTAACCATTGTAACTGTAGAAATTGTGAGTGTTCAATATACCAAAGAAAAGTTGAAGCGGTGTTGGGAGAATACATGTCATTAGATCAATTACTGTCAATTTTGCATACAGTTGCAAGAAAACTTGAATGCCGAAAAGACTCTTTTTTATATTTATTAAAGATCCTCCTGATTATATCTACGTGCTAAAAAATCCAAAAGCATTTTCTGATCACTTCTAAGTAGCAATTCTAAGCGATTATACCTTCCTGCAATTTTTTCGATCTAAATTTCTGATTCTTTCGCTATAATTCTCAAAACTATAATTATATTATTTTTTTTTTGTAGAAAAAGAATTAAATAATATTGAAACCAATTACGAGGAAGAAAAGAATATTGATTTAGTCGCCGATTTTCATATATTTCTGATGTTTTGAAACGTCGAATATCTCTTTTCCTTCCATATCAATTTTTATCATACTTGTATTTTATTATCTTTCTTGACATTTAAGATGAGAATAAAATATAATCTTATTACTTTTTAATTTATCTTTGTTACAAGAGACAAAAAAAGAATTTTGCGTGATAGTTATCTTTTTTCAGTGTGGGTGGAAAATTAAGTATTTATAGTGATATTCATTCATGCTTCAACACCTTCGGCTTCCTCCTTTACCTTAGCGTCGCCTGGCTTGCCCTTCGACCAATCGGGTTTTTTCTGTAAATTTTGGAAAATAAAAAAATGGGTTAAATGTATAAATATGTGAAAGATTTTTTTTTTTGGATAATTATAGAGATTCACCTCCTTCTCTTCCTCCTCGAGGGTGAACTCCTTCTTTTTAACAACTTTGAGCTGGTTGCGGAAGTTGAATTCAGCGGCCTTCTTTTGCAATTTGGCGAACTTGTTCTCATACTTGGACACCTTCTTCAGCGTTGGCTTAACGCTGCAAAAATGTATTAGATTATTTTTTAAAGTTTGATATTCATCGAAAAAGGAAAGTTATTCGAAGAGATACTAACAATTTACCGCGGAGGTCATTGACTTGAGCATTGAGTTCAGAGATCTGTGGAAATTTTATTAAATGTTAGAGATATTTTGTGTTGTACATTTTTCAACAGAAAATTATACACAAATATTAACGATTTTTGAAAAAAAAATTATTCAGATCTACAGATATTACAAACTATAAGCTCTTTTTTTCTAGGGCACGGAAATAGGAAAAATCATCGAAGCCTTTGTGTACAAAGTGTGCAGCACAGAAAACTTTAGCACTCATGCAAAATGACACGGATTGTTTAAATTGACGTCATATACTCTACAGTTCCCATTACAAATATTGAGTCACACAATACATTTGAAGCTTATTGCATTTAGTAATATTTATCGGGTTAGACGAGAAATTGGGTTAAATTGAAGGAGAGACAGCCTGACTTTTCCAAAGAAATAGTTTTCATTTCATATCAATTATTAAGATAGGATAGATAAGATTCAGACAGAGTTTCGACCCCTTTACACAGGGGGATAGAATATTGTTATTTCTTGGACTTATGAAACATTCTTTCTCAGGAAATGGATTTCGTTCCAATGTATAAAAAAGGTAAAACACATCTTTACTATTTACTGCTTGGGATCTCTTCGCTTTTTTTTACTTTAGATACATTAATTTCATAATAAATAAAAAATTTTATTTCATTCAAAATATCAGAGTTTTCATTAAAAAAAAACAACGAAGGTACTGCACAGTATGGCACGTGTAGTTTTAATGTGTCCACAGATGGTTTATCATCATAAATTAAAGAAAAAACTTTTTCTTCAAAAACAGTTCTCATGTAATTCATTGTATGCACTTAACATAAAAAATTAAAGAAAAAAAAATAAGTAAAACAAAATTATAATAATTCCAATTGAGATATCGTGTGTGTATAAATATGTGTGTATATTGGTTTTTACAAAATTTTTGTTGTAAACCTCTTTTTTGTTCAGATCACTTATTATTTAGAAACAAAAACAGAATTAAACAGTTTTTTTTTAAGAATCGTTATTGAAGCGTGAAGTGATATTTCGACATTAGGTTTAAAATTATAAAAAAAAATATAAATTATTATTCACTCAATAGAAGCAAAAATAATTTCTTTTTACAAATTCTTTCTGAGCATAATGATGTGCCATACTGCTGAACGCGTTTTGATATCTCTCTTAAAACCAAAAAAAGTGCAATTAATAACTGACTTGTGGCTGTTGAGAGTTGTGAGAAAACCAGTTTTCAAAAATCTGCTTACATTCTTTTGTTTTTCGCAAAATAATTAGAAAGTATAAATTTTGGCAAAATATTTTCGAAATTCAACATCATGCGATTGATTTTAATTGTATTTTGACTCTCGAGAAATTCGAAAGTAGAATTCTTTTTTTTTCGAAACTTAAAAATGACATAAAAAGACACAGTGATAAATTTTATGTATTTGGTTAAGTGAGGAATAAATTAAAACAATTGGTCAAATATTAAACTACTCTTTACCAAAAAAAAAAAGAAACTTAAAACGAGGTATCAGAAAAAAAACGTTTTGTAGTTTTTTCTATTTCTTCGATACCAAAACACAGAAAATATCACGTTCATTATTTCGATAAATTAATGAGAAAAAAAATCGAGAATACGCAATGAAAATCTAAACATTGTTGACAAAATTATTTACAATTAGGAAAAAACTAAACCCATATTTATGGTAAATTCAATGATTAATAAAAATGATGGAGATGTTGAAAACGAAAGGCGCAACATAAAATTTGATTAAGTGTGCGAGTTTACAAAAATTAGGGTTAGATATATTTTTCGTTAATCATCTCTATTGAATCTTTATTCAACAATGGAGCGCTCTATTCAATAAGGATTTTTTTTTATTTTATTCACTGAACAAAAAAGTATGGTTTTTAAAAGTTTTTAATCATAGAGGTAAAAAAAATAAAATAAAGAAAAAACTGGATGGATTTATATATAATAAACAAAAAAAAAAGATTTTCTTTAAAAAGAAAACAAAATGGGTGGGTAGTAAATTTCAAGAAAGTTCTTTGGTGTGTCTTTTGCAGTACCTCCCAATCTCTTTTGCGCACTTCGAATTCCAGATCCCATTTCTGATCTTCACATAAATACATTCGGTTGAAATAATCTGTACAGATTTCCTTGAGGTCCTCTACGGAGTACAATAACAAACAGTTACTATCACATTTCAATATTAATGCAAAATTTTGAGTTTTTTGTATTCTTGTGATTTCATGTGATGCAAATCGTTTTAATTTAATTTTTTTTTCAGAATTTTGGGGTAGATCCCAAAAAGTAATACTAACTTTTTAGAATTTATTATTAAATATTTTGGCTAAATTAAAGTCATCCCGCTTGCAGTGTTTTATTAAAAAAGATAAAACGTAAAAAAGTTAAAATTCAACCAAAAATGTGCGAAGGATTTCATATCATATCTTTTGTTTGTTTCCAAATACTAAAAAAAGTCAATTATCAAATTCAAATTCCATAAATAAAATTCTTTTGTTTTTGCTCTGGTGATAAAAAATGTCAAATTAAATGCGAAAATACAAAAGAAAGAAAATCGGATGCACAGCCACTTTAATTTTGAATAGTGGATAGCAAATTTGAGGTTACCTCAACCCGTTTCTTGGCTTCGATTACTTCTAAATCATATTTGTCACTCTCCAAATTCTTTATCCGATTCCAATATTCCTGACAGAGTGTTTGCAGTTCGGCTATATTGATTTTATATAAAAGATACAATATTGTTTATTAAATTCTATTGTTAATATATTAGGCGTTTATATGATACTTTTAGTATCAATGAAAATATCTCGATATTAAGTTGTCTCCCCTTTTCTGTTTTTACCAAGTTCTAAAATTAAAAATTGATCGGTGTAATGTCAAAAAAAAACTAACAGCAGTGGAGCAATTACTTTAATTCTAGTTGCAATAACACAGTCAATCACCATGTCATCGATGATCCCAACCTCAGCCTACATTACACTTATACCTATCTTTCACCCAAAAAATACAAAACATTATTTTCAAAAAAATAAGTACAGCCAAGAAGCATATAAACAAAAATAGCATATATGATAATTGAGTTACATCTGTGAGGCTGTACAAAAATGTTGGAAAAAATAATGAAAAAAATGTGAAAAATTACTTATATAATATTATGGAATGATTTTCAGAGATTATTAAAAAAAAAAAAAACGTTGCTGCTGCCGATGAGTATACAAAAAAATTAAAAAAAATTTTTGAAAATCCTTGCCTCCATGTCCTTTCGAGACACTTCATATTCATAATCGTATTTCTGCTCTTCCAATCGATTAATACGTTCATGATATTGACGGCACATGTTGGTAACAACCTCTACATCGTAATATAAGCATTAGAGAAAGTTCAGTGAGATAATTAGCATTTTTTGTGAAAATTTTCTCAAAAAAAAAATGTCTAAATGTGTCCGAAATGTAGAAAAATTATCGAAAAAAACCATTCCAATAATTTTATAATTAGTGTTTAGTGGTAAGTAATCAAAAAGTTGTAAAAAAAATATATAAAACGTCTAATTAAGGCGAGAGTTGGCGAAGACGAGAGACATTTTTGGCAACACCAAAATTTACTGAAAAATTTTATTTTGTTGTAAATTAAAGATACTTTAAAAATAAAGAAGATTTTTTTTTAGCATAGAAGATAGAGAGAATTGCTCAACAGCGACGACACTATACGAACAAATCACAATGTAAAGTTTAAAAAAAAAGAAAACATATTTTGTAAAACAAAAAATTCTTCCGCTGTAGCCAATAGCAGTGATAGAGAGAGATAGAGTTGAGAGAAGAGTGAAATTTTTTTTATGTGAAGATACCTCAAAGTCCTTATATTTCACGAGCAATTCCAAGTCGTATTTCTTATCCTCCAAACCACTAATTCTTTCATGGTATTGGTTGCAAATCGTTCTAACGTTGTCTATTTTGTATATCAATTTTCATCATTAATCAATGTAATAAAAAGAATGAAAATATAATTTTGAAAGTGTCTGTGATAGATAAAATTTTGAAATATTTAAATGGATGAAAGAAGAAAAATTATAATATCAAAATGAAATTGGAGTGGATAGGAGAGCAAAGTCCTCATTACCTTCACTGGCGTTATCCAAGTCCTTTGGTTTGCCACATCGCTCCTCAATGATGCGTCGGCGTTCAGCGGCTTTGCGTTCCTGCTCCTTCTTCAATTCCTCAGCGGCCTTTTTGCGCAGCAACAACTACAATTGTGTCACAAAAACCAATCCCCATATTACCATTCTGCCTATTAAGTCATTTCCAAGTATGTTATAGGACTCACGCGAAGTTTCTTCTTCCTCTCTGGAGTCATGAAACCCTTCTTGGCCTTCTTGGCTTTGGAGGCCTCCTCCATGCGCTTGCGCACTTCCGCGCGCTTGCGCTCAATTTCGGCCTGTTTGGCCTTCTTTGCCTATTAAATATAATAAACATTATAATTAAAATACCTTACGATTTTGCAACATTCACATATGATGAGAACATTCTCTTAAAGCACTCCTAGATAATCTAAAATAGACTCTATCTTCCCGTATCCACTATACATCCACAATGCTTCTCTACTAAGTAATACCTCCTCAACGCTCTGAGTCTGAAAAGAGAAGAATACAGAAGAACAGTTAGAATACGTATATATAAAAAGGAACGTAATAATGAAACATATAAAATTACAATGATTTAAAAGGACAATATCATCTGAGACAGACAAAATGAAGCCATAAAAAATAGAATATCGCAAAAGATGGGAAAGCCTGGGTACCTAGGGCAAAATATAAAAAGCCAAAAATTTCAGGATAAAAGAAACAGAGGCTTTAAATTTTCCAATAGATATACTTTATAAAACTTCTTAAATGTTTAAATTTTTAGGAAATACGAATTAGGAATGGAAAATAGAAAATATTAAAAATTTCATCCTTTTTTATTATAGTATTTCTCTTGCATCAATTTTGATATTAATTTTAATATAAATTTTTATAAACTAATTATGTAAAATTTATACGATGTAGGCTTCACACATATGTTTGAGCCATATGGCTTGACTTCTCTATTTTCTTATTACCAGATAAGATTTTTGGGAAAATTTGACTTTACTTTAAGTATTAAGGGCAAACAATGGTCTATTGAATTTCGAAAAACCAATAAAATTATTCAAATTATTCGAGAACTGTACTAATATCCCAGTCTAAAGCCCCCGTGTTTCTGAATATAATCTGCACATTTGTCTCCAGTTTGCCTTTAGTGTCTTTGTTAAACCAATGAAGTTTTCAAGCCAAAAACGGTATTTTAAAAATGACTTCAAAGATTTCATTTGAATATAGGATATAATGGTTTGCTACATAGAGGATTAAATTTCCCATCAACAAACTATCCTGAATGGATAATACTTTTCCTAATATTTTTTCGTAAATGATCTTTCTCAGGATATCTGAAAGCTCATAAAAAGTTAAAACTACATTTTGTTACATTTTGCCCCAGGTACAAAATGAATAAAAGTAGACAGTACAAAAAATTGTTGTTCTTCTAATTTAAAAATGTTTTCCAATTTCTCGTCTCAGTTAATCAAAATTAAAAAAATAAGGGTACAATGTTCACTATTTGGTATTCATAACGCGTAATGCTCATTCTTTGAAAATGTCTATCGACAAATACTTATTTAAAAACTCGTTTTTGAAAGAATTTGTTTTTTAAAAAAGATCACTAGCATCAAACTAAATAAAGGAAAAAATAATTATAAAAATATGAATATATCTGATATGATAATGATTGTAAATTCTGATATTTTATGTGAACCAGATTGTTTTTTAAATTCAAATTAAACGATGGATCTGGTTCAATGTTATTCAATGAATATACTAGTAGAGTATTTCAGATTCATAAAATTTATGTAAATAAAAAATGATGATTAAATCAACTCGCAAAAATCCTAATTTTTCACATCTTTCAGAGAAAAAAAAACAGTTACTGGCCAAGTGCCAAGAACCGTAACACCCACGACAACCGCTTTCTACTAAACCCACATGGACAGGAATAAATGCTTCAAATTGTGATGATTATCTAAAATTATCCTATCCAGTGGAAGATTCTTGCAAAAAATATTCATTAAGAAATTCATATTCCTGAAAATGAGTTTCTATGAATTTTTTAAACTTCAAAGACGATCTACATAACCTTAATCAAGACTTTAAACAATTTATACATTTAACAGAATTGTTAGAAATAAAATGGATTTCTGTACAATTTTTAGCTAAATCACACACAGAAGCTGACAATAGAGCAACATGCAAAAAAAGCTCCACACAAAACAATGTAAGACGATACCATTTTTCTGTAAATGGAACATTTGATACTCACTAAAATAATCATTTCAAAAATATTCATTGAAAAAATATAATAAAAATTTTCAAGCAGTTTTTTTTATCGTCTCGCTTTTTGTGCTTCTTGTGATGTTTTTTCACTTCAAATTAATAATTATTAGATCGCTATCTAAGTCACTAATCTAAAAAAAAGGCTAAAAAATACTCTGTCAAAACCAAACTACTTTTTCTAAAATCAAAAAAAAAATAATTTTAAAAGTTATTTTTCAAATTGTTCTATTGAAAATAAAAATCTAGATTAAATTGGCTTTCTAAATGAATTTTCTTCTAAAATATTTAAGCACAACGTAAGGAAGCACAGTAGAAACGATATTTACCTATTTGAGAGAGCATCGAGGTTCCATATATCGCGATCGACGTTTCCCATGTCATTACTGATAAGCGATGTTTCCGCCGATTCAGATGTAAATGCAGGATATGTGAAGGATTAGAAAGAAATATATAAGTACTCTGAACTTAATTTTCGCTCAGGCTCAGGGTCTTAGCTTAAAAAAATATTTTGACGAACGATACCAACCTCACCTCATCATCAGCCATGGTTTAAGGGGTGATGAATATAAAAGCAAGAAGTACTGAAAGAAAAGAGAAAATAGCACTCAAGGAGAGAAAATTACATATATTATATATATATGAGGTAGAAAGATCATGAACGTTTAAAAAATAGTTCACAATGCTCTGAGCATTTTTTTCACTACGCTGAAAGAGTGGGAAATATTTTGAACAAGACAGAAATAGAATATCTTCACGCGACGACCGACACCTAATTTGGACGCCGAGCGTTGTGCGAAAAATGATATCTTGTTACAAAACTTCCGAATTGTAGCTTAGAAGATCGGTCTGAATATATTCCAGTTTATTTTAAATTTTAACAATTTTTTTTTCTTATTTAGCAATCTCTTTTTTTTGACACTTAACACCATAATCCAAAAATCTGAAATTCTTCAAGAATCACTATTTCAACAAATTATCAACATTTATCCTTGGATGAAGATGTTTCTTATATGCAATTAATTAGTTGCAAAATCTTGATGGTGCAGAAATTCGAGAGATATTATTTCCGTTTTCCCCCGAACTGACGATATGGGTGCGGCACTAGATTTATAAATAGCCTTTATATAATCCAAAAAGACTGAATCACTTGCATTCACTCTCTGAAATTTTCACTGATCGTTGACGATCAATCCTTATCTCACAGCTCGATCATTTCCGTACTCCGTATATTAAATAATTATGATGAATTAAGGGCCTCATGATGCACAAACTCACCTCAAGAAATAATTTCTAAAAGGGAAAACCGCGATCAGACGAGCTTGACGGACTGATCTATCCGACGGTTTACGGCTGACTGTATTCCACCGTTGAGGAGATCGTCAAAGATCGCACCGTCACGCATGATCCTCATAGCTCTGGGCACCGCGCTAAAAATGGACCGCCAACAAAAATAGATCACCAATAAGTTTCTCTAAACCCGCCATTGTGGCACATAAAATAACACATTTCACTCAAGAATTCTCTGTAGTGTAAGCGGATAACTCTCTCGGGTGGATATCCAGCATAATTTCCTTCGTGCATTTGTCATCCCACAATTGTACATAATCTATACATCAACACTTACGATAACAAAATTGACATTTCTCATGGATTTTCACCCATAAGAAAGTGAAATACAAAAAAAAGAACACCTAAAAATTTCCAGATTTTGAAAAAAGTTTACCATATCACATTAAAATTCTGTTAATTTGCGAAATTAAATGCGGAATCGAATAGTCTTACATGTATAAATTAATTTATATATATTCCCTGTCTCCCTTGTCTAATTATTTATTTCGATTGACGTCAAAAGTTTTTGGCATGCAGCAGTATTACGTGCAAAAATGTGGAATGTAAACACAATGTGCAAATATTTTACGAAAAAAATGAGTAATATAACTAAAATGGAGTAATCCGCGTACTATAAGTATTGATTTCCTTTCCACATTGAAAGTGTCTACGATAGATGACACTCTATTTGGATAAAATGTTGTTGGTGTTCGAAAATTCAAACTAAATTTTCTAGCAAAATTTTGAGAAAATGCAAAGTGAAATTGATAAATAGTCGCTCGATGATTATGAATTTTTCAAATGGTTTACACATTATTTAGTGGTTTGATTTTTCGCACATTAACGTCTGTGTGACATCAAAGACTGTCAATGTTGATACTCGTGACACTTCAAAATTCGATCAGTAATCATGTAGTAAGCCTTTTTTTATCAAACTAGAACCAATCTCCGGTTGTATTTTCTCTTTAGGAACAATTACACCGGTACACAGAAATGGTTATAGGAGACGAAGGGGGAGGTTTCAAGTAGCTGAATTTTTCTTTTAATACGTATTTGCCAAATATTTATGAACCTTATTCAAGTTAATTAATTCCAGCTAGTTACCTTGGATATTGGCCATTCAAAACTGTACAACACACTTCTCATATTAACTTACTATCCGAAAATTTTATTTTTTTTTTCATCAGTGCATTGCTGAAACTGCCCTACTCTCCACTACACCAGTAAAAGTTAAATACGATCCATATTTTCTCAAAGTTCATATCTCCACTGTTTCGTTTTAAATATATTGTGATAGTCCGTGAAAGAATATCACATTTTATTACTTTCAAAAGAATCAATTTTTGGAATTTTTAAAATTCGTCACTGCATTCTACTGTTAAATTGGAAAAAAAAACTTTAAACCCGGTAACCCACTCAACTTTCAAAGATTAAAAAAACTTTTCTACCCACAAATTGATTTTTTTTTGTAGACCAAAGCTCCGAGAGTTCTGGAATATTCTGGGGGTCTGAACAAAAATGCTTTATCTACAAAGACTTTTCGGAAATTCGGAAATAATTCCAGGTGTAAAAGCTGAAACTCCTCTTCCAGAAAGAAAAATATAACATTTCGGAATGACACCGGACAAAGTAGTAAAATGGCGCCCATAAGAGGGTTATTTTCCATGGCCTTAACTAATGGAGAAGATTTTATTACAGGACAAACGTATATGTGTATGTGGTTAAAGGAATCACTTGCCGAAATCGAATGAGGAACGTAGCCGTTCGTAAGGAGCTAAGAGTCGAGGAGTTGCTTCTTCGGGTTGAGGTTGAGAGATCACAACTTCAATGGTATGGGCATGTTCAGCACATGAATTAGAGAAATATTACCCAGAAAAGCTATGCAAGCTATTGTGACTAGGACGAGGTGGCTGAATCAAATTCAGGATCTTGCCTTGGAGCGCCTTGGAATCGAATCCGAATAACTTCCTGAAGTTGAGGAGGACCGGCTGGCATGGGCTGCTAACCTAGATGTCCTAAACTCGCTACCCCAATAGGGATAAGCGGTTGAAAATGATGATGATTCTACACAAGATTTAATCGGTAATTCCACAATTTATACTAAAAGTATTATTATCTTCATACCACTTACCAGATAAGCTTTTGGTAGCTCAGATTCATTACAGGTGACTCGGAATACAGCTTGCAACTCGGAATGAGTGAAAATTCGATTGTGAGTTGAATTTTGGGGGTCAAAAATCATGTCGTTCAAGCCGTGTTCGCGGCGGAAGGAATGAAATTGTCTTGATGCGATTCTTTACCCTTAAAATTCAACTCACAGTCGAATTTTTATGGATTCCGAATTACAAGAACTTCGAAGTCGCTCATAAAGAATCTCGTCTACTATGCTACTAGGTTTATCTGAGTTTATCACTGGTAATTTTGTTTTTTAAAGAGTTTGAGTACAGAAGACACAAGAAAGACAAAGAAAGGGTCGGGGTACATGAGGTAGCTGAGGTAGAGTGGGAACGGATGCGATATATCACTAGAAAGGTCTCGACTCAATCTAACATACAATATATTAAAATATCCTCGAAATCACTTCATAAACACCGAAAATACAATCCGGTCAAGAAGTTTTTGATTATAACTCTGATCAGGGAACATCGAGGTAGAATTGCAAGCCACTTTTGGAAAGGTCTTAATCTCAGCTACACAACATCTTGCAATTTAATTAAAAAAAAAATATCGTTTAATTTTCTTTGGCATCGAATTTTCGAAAATACATTTTTCGATTAATAAAACGTTCGGCTAAATCGGATGAAGTTGGGGTATTCAGAAGAGTTGCAGCATTTAAGAGAGTTTTCAAATCACTGAAGTTTTTCAAATTCTAACAATTTCAAAATTAAATTTTTGACCCCTTATAGCTCGTGTCAGGGGGATCGGTGGAGCTTAAGTTTTTTTTTAATTGAAGGCTTTTAGGTCCAGCTAATTCATACCAAAATTCGATCCCGATCGGTGCCATAGAGGCTGAATTATTGAAAAAAAAATTTGGGGGTGTTTCAAAATGGTGGAAAGGGGGTTGAGATTGGGTCTGACATCACCAACCTCTAGCGACACAACATAGGGGTTCACGGGACATTCACGAAAATCGATTTTCAGCGCCTATGATATTCATGATCATGAGTGTCAAAACGTATAGATCCAAAATACATATACTTAGGGTGGAGTAACCACTTATCGCCACTTTTAGGAAAAAGTGAAATTATTTTAATTATAATTTTTAAACCCATTATTATAAAGTAACTTAAATTTGAATCAAAGTTACTTAGATATGTTGTGTATAGATACATCAAACTAATAGTCCCTCAATTTAACGATGGATTACTTAAAAAAATATATTTTTAATAAAAATTCAAAAATAACCACTTCTCGCCACCTACTTGAAAAGGCCCAAACTCAATTATTTTGGACAATATTATTAAAAAAATATATTCAACGTTGCTTTTTCTTCCTGATATCCCTTTTTATTGCTCATATTATATGATTTTTCTTCGATTTAACGATAGGTGGCGAGAAGTGGTCACTGGCGAGAAGTGGTGACACCACCCTACCATTTTTCTATTTTAGCATCTGCAATGTAACTGTTCTCACACTAGGCAGTGCGGTTTGTTTAGTTTATTCTTTATGGCATTCTTTCCTGAAGTATATTCTTAAACGGTCTTCAAACTAGAGGTTAATCCCAGTTCATGAAGGTCTCAAAATCCTAAATAGTGTGGTTTAACTCAAATTACAATATATTTAATTATCAAAAACTTTTATAAGTACTTGCGAATCTAAGAATAAGGGAGGCGACTTTGCATCCTACTACCCGAACACGCAATCTCACGCTCTCTACCTCATCACTTTGTACTTCTACACCCTAACACGGTCACCGAGAGAATAATTGGGCTCTCTCACAAACACTACCCCTAAGTAGGGGAATGTGCCCATGCTTTACACGGTCCCAAGCTTTACAATGACTAAATTTTTCGTATGTTTTTCAATAAATGTGACTCATCTTTTCTATATTTTAAAAACTAGGGGAAAGTGTCTTGTTTATAAAATATATTGCGGAGTCGTATTTATCCAGAAACATAGGAAAAATTTAGTCGTTGTAAAGCTTGGGACTGTGCAAAGCATGGGCACTTTCCCCTAACAAAGTGCTCGAATAGCCGGATCCGCCAGAGGAGGGCACCACTGCTACCAATTGAAATGGGAGCTCCTATAAGGGGTTAAGGTGAAGTACGGCATCTTTGAAAGTGGGGTACATTTGAAATTGGGATTTTTCACCTATTTTTAAATAAAATTGAGCCGTATCGAGATTTAGTTCAGGTGCACAAACAGATTGAGAAGCAAAATTACATTATGATATGGCCAGTTCAACTTAAACATAGGAGACATAATTCCAATTTCAAAGGTGCCCCACTTTCAAAGGTGCCACACCTCCCTCTATTTAACGGTGCCAGAGAGTGATTCCACAATATAAAGCAATTTTATTACTTTTTCTTCTAATCTAATGGGTCATTTGTCCTTAATAATCGAATTCTAAGTTATTTTTTTTCCAAAAAATCTTGATTGATAAGAATTTAGAGCAGTTACGCCATATGGTTAAGCATTAGATCTGAAGCCCGTATTAGTTGATTGTCTCTTTGAATTGAGAAAACTCTCAATGTATCACTACATATGAGGCCTTTTACTTGAATCACTGTCCAATAATTCGAATAATTTATTGGACCATAATAATATACCGTCGTTGCGGGTGACTTTGCACTCGGGGGGTGACTTTGCACTCTGCTGTTTGTGAGACTTTGGACAATTCTAGCACTTATTGATAGTCTTCGCCGATCCGGTCTACCATGTCAAAGTATATAGGGATATGTTAAGTACCAAGTAAGGTACAATGATCCTCAAAAGGATTCTTGTAGTTTCAGTAATAGTCAATGAAATCCTAGTATAGGTATTTCGTCAAAAAACGACTCCGCGAAAAAGTTATCTGAAGATGCAATTCCAAAATCGATTTCAGAGAAGTAAATTGCCCAAATCTATTCTAAATTTATCTGGCTAGAATAATTCACTTCGATTTTGATCATTATTTTTAGTAAATTCCTTTTTTTCACTATAGTCTTCCTAAGAACGCATGATTTATATTAAAAAATTGCATATAATGGATTTTCTTAAGCTTTATTATAGAAGTATTTGGCCAAAAATTATCAAATTCTTTTATAACTTAAGATAAAATGACCGAGATCTACAAGATGGTGTGGTCGCCATCTTGATTTGACGATTCTGTCCGCCATTTTGAATAACTGTCAAAACAAAAATCTAATCCGATTGAGCTGAAATTTTAGTATGTTCTGGCTGATGTCAAGACCTTTTCAGAACATATATAAAATCCGACCTAGGTCAAGCGATTGTCTGGATACTGGGGCTCCAAGTTCAAAATTTTGACATTTTCATTAATACAGAACTACGGAGAGCTTCTTTTATCGAAACCATCACAAAAAAGGCAGTATTATCGTTAGGTGATGAGATCTAAATAACAAACAAAAAGAAAAGTAATGTTTTTCTTTATAACATCATATTATTTGAAGATCTGAAAAACTTTTGCAAATATGAAAAAATAAAAAAAAAATAAATAAATGCACTTTTCATTTTTTTTTAATGATGTAAGAGTAAATAAATATATAAAATAAAAACCTCAACCATTTCTAATGGTTACTGAGGCATTTCGTTTATGTTTTAAAATTCAAGATTAGAAAATAAAGATCGCCAAAATATGAATATTTCAAATTTTTAAACTTTGAGCCCCTGTATCAAGGTAAATACTTGACGTAGACCGGAACATAGATACGTTCTGAAAAGGTCTTGATATCAGCTACAACATACTAAAATTTCAACCCAATCGGACCAGTTTTAGATTTTGACAGTTATTCAAAATGGCGGACAGAAACGTCAAATCAAGATGGCGACCACACCATCTTGTAGATCTCGTGCATCTTACCCTTAGATGTGAAGATCTTCATTGTCGTTTATTATCAGAAATTGTTGATTTTTTAGTATTTATTAAAAAGTGCAAAGTCACCCGCACCTTATCCCACGTGCAAGCCTTTTTTCTTGATTTTTTTAAACATAGTAAAATTTTATAAAATTAATGCTATTGGCACAAAATCCATTCATTAACAACTGAATACAAATAATTTTACTCAAAAACCCCCCTCCCTTCACTTTAACTATCCACTTTTAGAGGGCAAAGTTGAAAAACAGCGAAAAAACGTGCAAAGTCACCCGCAACGACGGTATTTAGAATAAAAGCTTCTGTTCGTCATAAAGGTGAGAATTTGTCAACCGATTACAATAACAAGTTTAGATTAATATGAAAAATCTCGTTATTTCTAACAAGTTCGATCAGTTTCATTACTTATATCAACCACTATTCTAGGAAATGAACGTCACATTTCCCGATTGTGCAGTATGAATTAATTCTTCTACGATGTAAGTTCGACAGTATTCTTTGAAAATTGCTTTAGTAAATGAATTCAAAAAAGTCAATTACTTTATTACTTACACAAAATCGAGTACTTTGTGATTTTTTTTGATTTCTACAAATTACAATACTTTAAATCTGAGAAATTATATACAGCCGTAAATGTCGGATTCAAAAAAAAATATGTTTCCTACATTCTCAATATAGATGCCAAAAAACTCTTTGAAGACAAAAGATCAAGATGATGAGATAAAATTAAGATTTTTTATACAGTGTGTTTTGTTGATTATCTAAGTGTGGAGCACATAATGCTAAAAATAGAATTTGTGACTCCTCTCTGGCGTCCCAATGCTTCTCGTTCCACCCCTTGGAGTCAATACAAAACCCACCCCAACCTTGTTTTCTCCTCCACCACCCTGTGGGAATTCACCACGTCAGAATGAAAATAGTCTAGTCAGGCAAAAGCAGGAGGCAAAATTGGCAGGCTATCTCTTTCTATCGCATGTTGGCACGGTTATTCTCAATCAAACCACCTATACTACTTCATAGTTCACCCATCGGGAAACAATATAGCACCAACAGCATCCCATAGAACGCAATGACGTCATCAAGAGAATCCCTCAACTGGTACATGTATTTGGCTCCTCGGGAAAGTAGGTCACACACACAGATATCCAAGGATCTTTCAATGGACCGCCAGCAATGAATGATTCCTATCCACTTTCATCCATTTGGGGTGGTGATGTAGGGGAGCACCCTCGAAAAAATTAAGGCGCCACACATATCACTGATGGATATGTCTCAAGGAATTGGAAGGACCTCATTTGAGACTAAAACGCATTTACTTAAAAAAAATAATAATAATTTATAATTTGTTGTAGGAGCTTAGTGGTTTTGAAACGACCGACGACTTATCTGCTCTAAGCCCATCTCAACTCAACCATACCTCGAGCACTTGGCATTGATATTGTGAATTGTGAACATTGCGAACTCCTTGCCAAAAAATTTACTTTCAAACAGTAAAGTTCGAAGTCTCATCATTTGCATCTCTTGCCATAAACACGACATTCAATCTTGTGTTTTATGTCGATACATTTGGGTGGTTGCTGACGTAATGACTTCCTAAAAGCCGTGAACTACTTAAGACTGACCCTATAGCTCTCTATTCTGTTACACTCTATATTCCAACAGATGTTTATAAAAAGAACTTTGATAAAAAAAAAATAGGAGAATAAGACCTAATCGTAAAACCACTAACTCGATTATACTACTTGTACTCCAAAAAATATATAATATCATTCTCTGGATATGAGCTCTATGACTCATAACAACATTCAGGTTAAAAATTTATTAAGGCAGCATTAGGCAGCATATAGTTTCCCAACTTCAAATGACCTTCCCGACCTTCCTGAAATGTTCTCAGTATACATTTTGAATTGGGAGCGTCGATATGTTCCCCTAAAATTCATTACTTCCCATACCGTCACAATGAGAGGTTATTTTTTTTTAAATAAATTTAGTGAATACATACATTTTAGAAAATGACATCCCACATTTTTTTTCTATTACATCCGGATTTTGTCGACCTGAAGGCCGAATAGTAAGAGAACTGACTCCTTGTTTTCAGTGACACTCCTATTAGTGGATATTCCATTAGAAACATTTTTTCCTTATTGTTAGTCTCCTTACAATGCACACCGAAAACTGCTAACCATGTGCTTTGAAATGCGTATTTCTAAACACGAATCCAAAGATTTTTTTTTATTTTCGGATATGCTTTAGAAACGGTCCAAGAAAACAAAACTTGGACTTTTTCAAAATCACATCATTTTAATTCGTAAACGACTTAGTGAAACGCTCTCAGACCTAAGGTTTATCCACATGGCTTTACTGCTCTAATTTTATATCGAGCAAAAATGGATCCATCAGATTTTGCGAAATTGCGGTCAATTGTTGTTTGAAAATTCAAAACCTTCAGGACCTGAGATAAATCTCTAATCTGAAGACCGTTTCTATATTTTGTTTTATTTGAATGTATTTTACTTGAAAGGTCTTGAAATACACAGTATATGACTGCATAGCTCCCAATCATTTATCGAATTTTGATAATAAAGAAGATATTTACAAAATATTCGTGATTCAAATTCTGTATTTTAAGATAGTGTGCCATAGTCCATGTTCTAGATTAGATTATTAAAGCCGATTAGCGATATAATAACTTGTAAGGAAAAGCACCTCTCATTCTTTGAATTTAATATATTTTATATTTAGGGTAAGTATGCCAAATTTCGGCATAGTTGCATGCAAGTGTCAAAGTCTGAAGTTTGAAATGTAATATTTTAAATTCAAATAGATTTTTTTATCCTTTTTTCTGAAAGAGTGTTGCTTGGAACCTTGTAAAGAGTTTACTTTCTTTATTTACTCTATAATCACTCTTAAAACATTTTAAAATGTATAAAAATATAGACATAGCTTTGGTGCCCTATTTCGGCCACCTTCATTCTCATAGTTCCGTTCCCTTCGGGAATTCTACCAATGCCTTTTTCACGTCATCTCGTTTGTCGAAGCTACATTTTTTGTTATTCTTTTGCATTTTATAATCTGTAAAGTACGTAAAATCTAAAAGTTCATGGAAATTCGAGGAATTAAAAAGGTGGCCGAAATTGCAAGCTGGCCGGAATTTGGCACACCTACCCTACATCTTTTTTTTATCGATAAACAACAGAATATAAATTTTCCCTAAAGGGATTAATCAATAAGGAATAATGCAATTTGGTTTTAAGCAGGAACAAATCGGTTTGTATACGTTTCATAGCCGATATGAATCGTTTCAGACTTGTCAGACTATTGCATCTTTTTGAGGAAGTTGAAATTATCCCAATCTATGAATAGATAAGCCTAGATCAACTTATTGTAAGTGAGATTCTTATTATAAGTAAACTTCGATTGTTTGGATATTTAATTTCCAGGTATAGAGATAATGACTTCCGATCTTCGACGACCCCCCATAAGTCAACATTATTCAGGACAGTCTTTTTCTCCCCTTCCTTCTTCTCCAAAACGTCCAAAATCATGTTTTTTGGTTTTCTTCGAAAACGGCTCATACGACTTTTTTCATTTTTAGGACTTGGATCAAATGACCGAAGGATGCCTATTAAGGGTGAAATAAAGGCCAGAATGTCCTCTATATAATTTTGCCCGAGAACTTGATCTTATTGGTTACTCTGACTCTGTCATAATTCAATTTATTTGCTCTTGAACATGTTTTGACACAATGTGCCTTGTGTCCATACAAACTTCAACTATTGGGTCAATTCAGACAACCCAGCTGATTAAAAAAATGGTCTCCAAAAAGCTCCTAAAGAGCAAATTACTGATTAGTCCTCCTCCAGCAAATTAATGATTAGTCTCTCATTTATTCTCGACCTGCTCTCGCGGAGGCCAATAAACTGATTAAGAAAATTTTACATTCAAAAATAAAGTGAAGAAAATGTCAATTGTGAATTTTAGACATATTTTCTTGGTAATTTTTTTTTTTTTTCAAAAATTGTTGAAAATAACAATTTTGAATTTTTTAGTGGGCTTAATTTTCCCTGATGAAGAATTTTATTACCATTATCTTACAAATTTTTATGAAATCTTAAGTAATAAATTACAATCTGATGAGAGGTACACGAAGATCAAGAAGATCAATATAGGAATTTTTTAAGATTATGAGGACACCCATCTCGAGGTATTTCAGTTCCTAATACCCAATCGTTGGGGTTGTCTTCCAAACAGCGAATGTTTTCCTGATTGTGGATGTTTTACCAAAGCGACAATGTAAATCTCACTATTGGGATTTTATGCAAGGTGATCTCGGAAACATTTTTCTATATTTTCCTATTGATCTTCATCATCTAACTGAATGAATCTGAACTGATCTAACTCAAAAACCTCTTGATGAACAAATTCTTGATCCTGAAAAACACTTTCTTGATACACTATTAATGCTGATGGTTTTCTCTTTCTTTTTTTTTCGCAAAACCCCGATATAAAATATAATGTGATGAGAGGTGATGCATTCAATTTTTAAATACTTTATGTATCTAACGTTAGCTAGACAACAGAATGAAAATTTTTAATGTATATAATTTGCATTGATTATAAAATGCGAGAAGTGAAAAATTAAAAAATTATGATAATGTGAAAATAATAAAATTTTAATTCGCAATATTAATAAATTCAATAAAATGACATACCTTTTTTTTAGGAAATTTTGACTCCCGTCACGCAGCAAATTTTCCACGTTATTATTAATCGTATCGAGATATTCATTACAAAGGTAATCATTTTTACAATGTCCATGTCCCGTGTTGGAAGAATCTGCTAGTCCGTTTGTAGACTCGCCCAGGAGCGCCTTCCCCGCATTGTGGATGCTTCTTCCATGCTCCCGGAGTTGTTGGGCGTAGGCGGTGCATCCCAAGCGGCACAAAATAACCTTACCAAAATTTATCGTTGTAATAACGTTAAAAGATAACTGCAAAATAACTTTGTTACTTTCTTGGAGTGTTCATCAATGTAACTTAAAAATAACTTGACAAAAACCATGTGACAACAATCTATCTGAATGGAAGAGAAGGACAAAAAAAGAAGAAATTGTGTGAATTTAAGACAGAATTATATTTATTTAGTAATTTTCAATGACTTCAGGGGATATTACGCCGGCATTTCAATTGTCATTTCACTGTACAAATTCGCTAATCTAAAATATTTTCCTCATAACTGGGCGGAGAAGAATTAGGTGAATCCGGAGTGGCATCAAGTCCTCTGTAGGTCATTCACAAAGAAACCCACAGAAGCCTTAATACTGCTAGAGAGGTCAAGTATTTAGATTTAGCGATGAGTTCCAATTTGCCCTCTTAGCCGGACATTTGGGGCTCTTGTATTAGCTCTCGCTCCTTTCCAGAATCTGTCCTGGACTTCAGTCTACCTCTGAACCTTTAAAATCAGTCAATCACTTTTAAAAGATTTGAGCCTCCTTCTCGTCGTGAAGTCGTTTCAGCTAGGAAGTGTTTCCTGTGGAGGATATGACATAACATCTACAATTAGACACTTTCTCACATTATAATTACGCACTTTCTAAGGAAGATTGTCTCTCCATATACCTTAAAATACGAAGAATGTTTATCTACCCGGCCGGCTATTCGTACTGACTTTACAGATCCTACTTAGTATATACAGCGTATTTATGTGAGGAAAGTACTAATTTCCATACTTTCTATGTATATACTATGTATTTACGTGAAATATATACAAATTTAAATATATAGTCAAGTAATACGTTGTATCTCTACGCAAAAAATACTATGTTGAAGAAGTGCCCGGAATATATCGAGTATAAACTTTGTATTTCTGGTTTAAAGTCCTTACAACTACACAACCTTGCTGTGTCGGTGTGCCCGTCGACCATTTTCTCTCTAGTTGACAAAGTTGTGACATGTCTGATGGTGAAAGATGTGCGTCGCTCAGTGAAAAAGGGTAAGTTTTCCTTAATTTATTAATTATATTCGGTTAATTCAATCAAAAAGAACCCCCCTCAAGTCCATTTCACAAAAACAATTTGGAGATAAGTGTGTGCGGTAGTTTTCTTGAACAAATTTGAGAAAAAAACAAGGTACGTCATTTTCAGTGAAAAAAAAATGATCAAGCTTCTTGAGGTTCGTTCCGGAAACCACTAAAAATATAAATAAATATTTATAGAAAATAAAAATATTGTTTTTACTTAGTATAAATAACTGAAAAATACTATGTATCGAGTCAGTACCAATACACGAAAAATACTTAGTATAAATAGTCGAAAAATACTCGGAAAATTTGATGAAAATTTATGAGGAAAATCAAGTAAATACAAAGTAAATGTACTCAGTATATACTCAGTATAAATGTCGACTCACGCACACTAATGATGAGTATTTGGGACATTTCATACAAAATCTACTATGTATTTTATATGGGTATACTAGTTTCATACTACGTATTATACTCAGTTTATACTGAGTTTGTACATAGTAGATAGCCGGCCGGGTACGACAACACTGCGAAATTTACAATGAGAATTTGTTAGGTTATATTTGCTCCGCGCCGACCAACCGTGTGGCATATAATATTTTATGAAGGGGCAAACAACTAGTAAAAGTTGGTTCCATAACACTATGGAAAATTCTCAATTTTTTTTTCCATCGGGGGGGGGGGTTTCACATGATACGTTTGATAGTCAAATCACCCGACTGTGAATCTAGTTTCGTTTTTACCCATCACGTAAGATTTTATTTTAAATTTTTTTTCTGATTTGCCTTATGTTATCCGTTATATTTCAAGTTCTATTGAACACAACTTAAAAAATCTAGATCCGTTGGAAAGACAATTAGCTATGGTTCAATTTTGTTTATCTCCATGAAATTTTTAAAACCCCTCTTGGGAGTGTAAAATTGGATTTTCTCTAGAAATTACAAAAAAAAAATAGTGTTAGAGTGAAATTGAAAAGAATTGTATGAAAATGAAATAAACTAAACAAAATAATGAAGATCCTTCTTCCCCAAACAATAAGCATCACTTAGCACTACATTTTGTTCCATATTAGATATCGTGCTCCGATCTTTATAAATACCCTATTTATTTATATTTCACATTTTCCAAAAATACGAAGTTTCTATTTTCGAGCAAATTTCCTAAAGATTTATGAGAAATTATCTTTTAAAACATATATGAAAATATCTAATTGTATATTTAAAGAATGAAAAATATTCTTTGATGCATTTTCCATACAAGACAAAAAAACAAAGAGCTTCTGAAGGGAGGTTGATTGGGATATAAATGAAAATCATGCTGATGGTCCTTCGATGGACTTAAAGAAGAATCTCAACATTTATGTATGTTTCACATGTTTTGAAAAAAAAAATCAGAAATCTATAGGAAATTTGTTCTAAGACAGAGATTTCGTGTTTTTGAAAATGACAAAAATCAGTAAATGCGGCAATTAGAGAGATCGGAGCGCGACGTCTTATATGGAAAAAAAAGTACTCCAAAGTGGTCTCTATGGTCTAGTGAAGAAGGATCTTTAATATTTTGTTTAGTTTATTTCATACAATTCTTTGTAATCTTAATGTAAATACTATTTTTGGCAATTTTTGGAAACTCCATTTTTCACCCCCAAGGGGTGGTTTTACAAAGTTCACGGAGATAAACAAAATTGAAGCACAACTAATTACCTTATCAACCGACCCACATTTTTAAGTTCTGATTACTAGAATCCGAGATACATAAAACGGATAATATAAGGCAAAGTAGAAAAATATGAAATATTTATAATAAAAAAAAACTATGACTTGAAGGTGAAGCAAATCCAAGACTGGATTCTTAAGCAGGGGACTTGACTCTATCAAGCGTACTTTGTGATCCCACGGTTACAAAGAGATTGCAAAGAATCTCAGCTAAAATCTGCATGTTGCACGGTGTGATAAAAAAAGAATTAAATTAAAATAAAGATAGCTAAGAAAAATATAACAGAAAGAATAAATTGAAAATGAAGAATTCTTGAATAATCTTTATTTTAAAAATTTTACTATCATTCCCAATTTGCAAAAAAAAATCTTTTGGCCTTTTTAAATACTATGGAAAAAAGAAAACATAAACGGTACACCGAATTAAGTGACATTTTTTACCTGAATGTACAGAATTCCCTAATCTGTTGTCTTGTTGACATATGTAGCACCCAATAAATTTATATTTTGCTCAGGATCCCCTTAAAAGTTAAAAAAAATATTATTATTTGTACAATATAAATAATTTTTCTAGTAATGTTTATGCCAAATGTAAAAAAAGCTAAAGAAAACAAATCGAAACGTTCTTGTATAGTTGCAAACTTTAAAATAAGAGATTAATAAAATAGCGTGAGCAAAAAAATATTGAAGAAAAAAATTAAGTTTCTCTTTAAAGAAATATTAATAAAAATAAAATAAAATGTTAGGCATTCCACCCATTTTGCCAATTAATAGCCCCTATGATGGTGGAAAGAGAGGGACCCTACTATGAAATTTTTTTCAGGTGCCTCACATCGAAAATTTAACACTGAAAATCTCTCTAAACACAATCATCACATATCAATTATTAATTTTTTTAGTCATTTTGAAAATTATCAATGACTCTGATGTTCACAATTTTGTAAATATTGTCGCACAATTGAAAAATCTCACGAAAATGATTAACATTATTTGTCTATTTTGTAACGGGAGGCCACTTTTTAGATGCACCAGTGAATTCTCTACAAGACCGGCACTTTGGCATAAACATTTCACGCGAAGAAATGGGTGAAAACTTACCAAACACGCACAATGAATTGTATAAATATAATATTGAACTACACTTTTATCACCATATTTACTAATCACGATTCGCCAGACATTTGACAATTTGCCTGCTGCGCCACATAACGGTGGCGAAAAGAAAATTCTCCTGTTCGACAGAAATTTCCGAATTCCGATTGTTCGAATCGGAAGTTATCGTTTAGTTATTTTAAGGTTATTTTCGTAAAGTTATTTGTAAGTAAATTTCAATGCTCCATTACTCTCTGACAACCAAGTTTTGGGTCTTCAGACAACGTTTTTACAACTCTATTTTACATTTTGCGAAGTTATTAAACGGTTATCTAACAGTTAACTAACTAAGTTGTGCTGCTTGGGATTTTATATTACGTTATTAACATATGAAAATTGCCTAAATTAGACATTCAGATCTTTGCACCGGGCGGTACTCGAACTCACAACAGTAAGTCGAGCCGGGGAATCGATCCGCCCAAGAGCCAACGGTCTTGCCTATTGCGCCACTGATTCCCCATTTTCCATGTTGAATTGCGATCAGTAGCCATTTGGAGCTTTTTTTGGAAAAAGCTCACCTGTGAATTGCTACGCACATTTGTTTTTGGCTGAACAAACCAGCCAAATCCCTGAACTAACCCCTATAACTTAAGCCCTAAGTCTCAGCCATAAGTCTCTAGTCTAAAGCCCGTATTTTAGTAATTTAGTATGATATCATTTAGACAGATAAAGAGTACATGATTTCCTAGTAATTACCTAATTCACGAATATTTGTTGAAAAAATGAGTCCTTCAAAAATTGAAAGTGTAAATTTTAAAGAGTTAGATCAAGGAATTATTGCACTTCTCCTTGAGGTGTAGTAATAATAGAGGACCAATTCGATGATAATTTTCAAAATATTCCAAAAATTCAATTTTTGTAGTGACTCCGTTCGAAATAAGAATAGTTAAAGAATGAATGAACGAGTAGGTTCACATTTCTTAGAAATTATCCTTGAAAATTTGTTTAACTAGAAGGGACGAATTCGTTAGTTGTTGCTATGACCGTGAGAAGCTTTCGAAGATCAACATAACCGAATGTTTTCGCCAGATTAAAAAAATTATACTGCACTAATGCTGTTAATTTTTTTATTCTTTAGTCCTTTTAGCTATTGTAAATCTACTAGAATTGCTTCAAGATTTCTTGTTTATTTACTCTTCCACATGCATATTCGCACGCGAGATAAGAATAAGGTCCATTTTAGAGACTTCATCTTTCATCTGAAAACAAGGCTAGCATTAGCAAAAATATGAGGATGTATCGTTAGGTACTTAGCAAACACACAGACACAATTACAATTCACAGACTATCTTACGTCATAAGTGGCCTACATTTGGCGAAAATGTATGAAAATGTGCAACACTGCCACCCCAAGTGTCCCAAGCCTATTGCTCCCATTCACACAAATTCGCCACTCTGCCATTCGTTTCGTCCTCCACATATATATATATCCAACGTTGAGGGATGCTAGGAAAAAAAAGTAGGATAAAGATGTGGAATGGGTCACTTCCACCATTTCATTCCCATTGCACAGGAAAGTTAATGGGGAAAGGGCGGGAAGTGAAGATAGATTTGCTATATATGGGATAATACTTGTAAGGTACATAGCAGAGTTCTCTTTAGGTCTCTCTCTCTCCTGCACACACTTTAATGGTTCCAATGAGAACAACTCAGTTTTCCCACTGACCCAATTTTCCCGCTGGTGACGTCAAAGAGAACGATAAATATATTACTCTATAGGCGGTATATACTGGATGACTTTTGGGTTGAGGGGATTGAGCGAGGAGAGGAGGTTACAGGGAGAAAGCATGAAAAATTACATTGTGTGAAGTATGAAGGACAAAAGACTGAGTGAAAAATACATATAATTATTGCAACAATATCAAACCATTAGTTTTTGATATAAACGACTCTTTTATACAGATAACATAATGACAAAGTTCGAGGGAACTTGTTACAAAGGTGCATTTTAGGGATTTTTGTTGAAATTTTATGTTTTTAGACTTGGATTTTGGTAAATTTCTGCAAAATTTTAATTTCTTTCAAAACTATCGTCAGTGAAAAGGATAACTTGTTGCAACGTAAAGAAGGTTGATTCGATGGATTTCGCATGTGGAAAACTGTGTCAAAGGGGTGACATTGGGTGGATGGAATTCTCACACGGCACAGAGTTTCGCACATTTCTGACTTTGCGCTAAAAATATCCCACGTCATATGCCATCCTCTCTCCAAGCATTTCATTTGGTTCCTAAGGACGAGAGAAAGCGCATGGCGTAGAGATTGTCAGGAGAACAAAGCTCAGAGAGAGCGAGCTATATCCTCTCAACGGATACATTCATATCAGGTCAAGAGGTCACTGACCTAAGAGGTCGATAAACTACCAAACACTACATGTTTAAAAGGACCTTTTTTTTGCATATATTCTATCTCAAAAACCTATCAACACCTGAAATTACCATAGCTACTGACACATTATAAAATATATTTATGACATTTGAATTCTTGACACCAAGAAAAAAAAACTATATATAATTCTGACAAAGAAGCATCTACACAAGGCTGTGAAATCTGAGTGACGTCTACGTTTAGAGAACATTTCATATGATATATATGATACGCATATAGAGTATAGAAAATCATAGAGAGATACGTGCGACTGCAACGAAGTCCTTATAAATTAATTTTCAGGTTGCAGATTTAGTGATTTCTAGGATGGATATGTGGAAAATGAGGCTCCTTATTTAATTTCCTCAACCAATTATTAATATATCTTCTATATGCACAGTGGATTGCAATGTTTCTTCGTACAAGTAAATGTCGCAAAAGTGTGTCAAAGAAATGTGTTAGAGCCACACTGACGTAATGTATGATTATAAAACTTTGATGACGTAAAATGAATTTCCCCCTTGCATTATAATTCCGCAATGAATTTTGTACACTATGAAATAAAAAGGAAGATTAAATAAATATGAATAACTATTCAATATAATTTAAGTATTTTTGACTTATTTTATTTCAGAAACTAACCGTTTTTTTGCTTCAAATTATGGTGTTATATTCTTGTCAATTAGTTTTTACATTATTAATCCTTTAAGGATGAGACGCTTTTCACTGACCGAAAATCAACAATAAAAATGAAACCGATAAATAGAATCGATAAAACGTCTAACCTCCAATCTTGGAAAATCCAACCGAAGCGGATTCAATTTTTTCTCATCTGTATGGACGATTGGAACCTATGGCCTAAAACGTTTAAGAAGTTTTCCTGAATGTACCACTGAATGATAATTTTCGTTCTTATAAAAATATTATTTACACTTATTGCAGTTTCTAATGTCAAAGGATTTTCGCTTTAAAAAATTGGAAATATGAAAATGAGATGGGAAACATCCCAAGCTTAACGAAACCGATTCATAAATAACACAAAAGCTCCCACAATGTAGTTTTAAAAGCAATAAATTAAATTTTCGGGCAAAAATTACTTTGGGTTCATAACCGGTTCATCACCGGTTTACAGCCGATTTGAACCGATTTATAAATCACTCAAAACATTGCCCAAAATTCATTAGGAGTAACATAATTATCTTTTGTTTCGGTTCGTTTTGATTGTAATCGGTTCATAATCGATTAGAATCGATTCAAGCTTGTGAAGGATTCCAAGACCTTTCCAACGAGCTCCCAACGAACCATTCGGTTGAAAAATGTGCTCTCTATAGCCTTTTCAAATTGTAGTCTTAAAGAGCAGTTATTAGGAATGATTCAACAGTATTTTCGTATAAAGGCGAAATGAAGGACAACCTGTAAAACATGTCAAAAATGAAAAATTGTAAGACGCGTTTTGGGCCAATCCCTAAAAATGTGATTTTAGATAGGAAAGGGAGACGTGGGGGAAAAATGAAGAGCGTCTTAATCGTCCCGGGGGTTGCCAAACGGACAAATGAACAGATGGCCGAACTGAACACACAGACGAACAAACGGGCACAGATGGACAGACGGACAAACAACGTGACATAATTTCTCAGAAATCGTCTGAAATGCGAAGATATTTTGAGAAAATTGGTCCTCGGAGGTTAAAGGGTGAAAATTTCGGGAGGTGAAAAAAATCGAAAGATTATATCGCTCTTTGGAAATTATAAAAGACTGACTCAGTTTTTTGCGATTTTGAAATTTTAATTCACTTAGAAAGAGAATTTAATTAATTTGCAGATGATAATAAGCAATTTCGTTATTAGAAATACATATTTTTCAAAATTTTACTCTTTTTGATTGCTTGCGTAATTTTGCTTGAAGTTAAGGGGCATGAAATAGATTAATCGTTCAATTTTTTGCGAAATAAGGGATTAAGCAAATTCATGCCTTGTCATTGTTATATCAAGAAAATTTGCCTATCACTTATAATGACAAGGAACCAACTTATTAGAAAAAAACAAATTTTGAACGAAAATAATATGAAAATTTCGATATTTATATTAATGCTCAGTTCGATAAAAAAAAAGAAATAAACTATTTTTGTCCAGTATTTAAATTAAGGTAAATATTTACACCAAATTAAATCTTTCATGTTATCTTTTTATTTAATATAAAAAAAAAACATTTTATTTTTACAATTAACAAATGTGGTGAGACAAATTTTCATTTTAGTAAATTAGAAGTGTATAAATTCTCTATTTCGTATGAGTAAAATTTCTAAACTATGTTTGCACTTTGTCCTGATTCTTCTAGTTTGCTCCTGACACTCATGACAATTTTTGAATATTTTTTATCGCACATAAAACCTGTCGATTGAACAATTTTGAGGCTTCTGAATAATTTTCATCAAAATGAAACATCATGTTAACAAACCACCCCAAACACCATCAATGGTTGATATCGTTGAGATGAACCAGGGCAAAACTAAGGCACAAGAGAGAGGATATGGGAAAATTGTGGAAATGTTCAGAATATATTTTTAATACGTGGAAAATTCAAATCAATGTGTCGACGTCACTACTTCGAGACCAATCAACGAACAGATCCATTCAAAAACAGCGAAAAGGACATGTACTTCCTGCCCCTCCGACACTCTTCGGCTACATCCACGATACCCAGAGTCCCTGAGAGAAGGAAAATCTCTCTCACGTACAAAGAGACGATTTGGCTGAAAACACGAGCGCCTGTTTAGCAGGCAACTCCACAATCAGTTATGTTTCACGTGCAGAGCAGGCAAGACAAGCCTCCGAGGAACACTTTCGAACTATCAAAATCTTCTATTTTTTAATTCTTTTAACAAGATGGGATTCATCATTTAATTGCATAGTGATTGAGATGGCATGTTCTATCAGGTCACTTGTGATAACTCTAATGTGGCAATTATTAAGAGAAAAGTGCCAAATTTATTGCAGTTATTATCCTGTTATCCTTTAAGTTCAGTGATCAGTGCATGAAGATTTGAGAGAACGTCAGGTAATTTAAAAAAAAGAAGTTGCACAATTAATTGTATTGCTCACACCACTTATCATCTTCTGAATAATTAGACGCACTGATTGTAAAAGAGTGTTCAGCAAAAAAAAATCTAAGCAAATTTTCTATTCCATAAATAAATGGCCATCAGCATATATGATACTACATATTGTTGTGCCTATGTTTGCTGGTATACTCTATACAGAACAAGCACTAACTCAGCGACGAGGTCGCAGTGACGTCATTCCCGTTTTATGATCATCCCCATCATGTTCCATTTTTGGGGTAAAACGCTGTATTTAGATTGTCACGATGGTGAAATTGAAATCCAGAAGTGGATTTTTTTTCTTATTTAATTCTCAATAAAAGTTTGACAAAGAGAAAAACAATATTTACATCATAATCATATTTCCTTCACCATTTAGAAATACCCTGAAGTTCAATGAATCTATATCAAATTTTAGGACAAGACACAGCAAAAAAAATGTAACAATTTCATCAATTTGCTCTCATATAGATTTAACAATATTGTTGACATTCAAAATCTCCTACACATTCTCAGTAGGGGAGACCGGGACAGATTAGCCAACAAATGAAATATTTCATTGCGTATAATTTATAAGAAAAATGTTTGTAACAGATGATGAATATTTCAATGAATAGGAAGGGATGTGTTTTCTTCGAATAAAGAGTGATTTCTTCAATATTCCTTCTACGCCAAGCTGTAACATCCCACTGTCTATTACCATGCGTAGCTAATCTGCCTCGGTCTCCCTTATTTCAGATTTTATTTTCACCCAAGTTGGGGGATAACCTTTTTTATGTGAGGTTAAATGACGAATTAGAAGGAATGATTTCATGATGTTCATGGATTTTCGCTGAGTTCTCCATTTAAGAATTCAAAGCTCTTGCTACCGGGCTAAAAGTTTTTGAACTGAAAAAAGAAAAGTTAAGCATTCTAGATGTCAAGGGGTCAAGTAATAGAGTACTTGCTGTACGATGAATGTGTCTCGAGTTCGTATTCTCTTAAGTTCACTATAAATTTTTCTTTCATCGAATATGCTCGACTTTACTGTACCTCACTGCATTTCATTCCACGGGACATTAGACTGATTATCCAATTTATATAAGAAAAAAATAATATGTTGAGAAATTCTCGAATGGAGAAGGTCTCGTTCCTTAAAAGTTAGAATACGATTGAATGAACCATGTGTCTAGTTTTTTTTAGGTTTATACAGTAGACTCTCGCTCAATCGGCTCTTTCTTAATCGGGCGACAAATTTTGTTGACAATTTTCACGTTTAATTATGGAGCTAATTCGATCAAATTCGCTGTAGTTTTTCCTATTTTATCGTGATTCTTTATAATTGAGCGCTTTTTGTGGAATTTATAAAGGCTTTGACGCTCAATTCTATCACTAAACTGGATGATATTTTGCCCCATATTCACGATTGAGAGAGAGTCTACTGTAATAAATTTTATAGTTTGTCAAATTCAACTTATTATTTTTAATAATTACTATCAGCAGATTCTCTTGAAAGCAAAAATATATTAAAAAAAAATAATTTGTTTAAAATCAATATTTTCGTCCATCGCTGTCTTAACGTTATGGCCTCTAGTAGCCATATGCTAGAAATGATCTTTCTTTCGTTATACATGTCATAATTTCAAAACTGACATTTTATTGAAAAGAAAAAAAAAGCTATGTCGCCGTTTAATTGTGAATGATATTTAGGTATCATCACTTACGTATCATGAAGTATCCACAATTGTAATCAGGAGTGGATAGCGTATCAATTATACGACAATTGCCTACCCGGTCAACAGTCCCTACCAGTCCTAATCTTGTATACGATACCAATGGCTGTATAGCCAAAAATCTGAAGTCGCAACTGTAGAAAGTTGTCGGGACTTTTATAGTAATTTAATATATATTAATATAGTAAAATTATGTCATACGTCACTGAATAGACATCTATCACCGTAATTATTTCTGAGTTTGATACACTAAAAAATTAAAGTTGCAAGAGGGATTAGGCGTTTTCATTTGTCGATGCAGAGGTAGGGGGTGAATTGTATGTCGCCATTTTTATACAAATAGTGGAAAACTCTACTTTAATATCTCATCCTATTCTGTCATAAAAAATAGTTGCATAACGGAAGGACTGATATTTTTATCATAATTGCAATTTTTATGATCTAGATTCTAGAAGAATTTAATTGCACTATTCCCTATTGTTCCATGGTCCTATAATGGCATTCATATTTTCTATCAATTTCAATAGATGAGATATAGGAATTTTATCCAAAATATATATTTCTACGCGTGATTATGGAAAACAATGATCTGGTGTACTAGCACTATTTAACAAATTCCCAATAGGCCTAGGCTAATATAAGAATCACAAATTCCATGAAGATTTAAAATACCTCTTGATGGGCTTTCGCATGAATATGAATTGATATTTGGCGCATGGTGAGACAAGAACGCGAGAGAAAAGTATGTAGAGCAATATACACAATGGGGCAGTAACCCGAACGACGTCATACTTGCTCCAACATAACCGCGCATAGGATGCTATATGTCCTCCCAGTGCCCCACTAACCTACAACCTCCCTCCGGCATCACTTCAGTGCCTTTCGCTCTGTCTCACTTCCACCCTCTGAGGTGTTTGTACGCCGAAGTGTATGCAAGTTGAGTGTGAGCAAGACCAAGAGATCAGGCTCTAAAATCGTCACACCGAGGACATCGCTCTATGCTCAAGAACCACCTCCCCCTTACCAACCCGCATCTCAAGCGTTCCAAAAATAGAACATCCCGTCGTTTGTGGAACTCATACATTCAATTATATCGCAAGTACGTGAATCTCTCCCGTGCTCCCTTTTTTCTCTCGCTCGCACCAACAGGAATATCTAGGGATGCGAGAGCCACTTTAGGTTCACTGGGAGCTTTTCGGGAAATGCATGACGTCACTAGTGACGTACATCGGGAAGCTGAAAAAGGGAATAATCGCAAAATCATCATTCATTTAATATTTCATCTTCTGTACACTCAATTTCTAAAATGAGTTCATCAAATTTTTTTTTTTATATGTATAATGATTTCTGTATAATTGATAAATTTTCAAAGTTAATTAAAAATAAATCTGTAAAAGGAAATTTGAGTTGCATCGAGAGTATTAGGAGATAGAATTTCGATTAGACAATTTTCATACTGGTGCCAATACAATTTTTTTTCAAATAAAATAAGAAAAACGACAAAACATCATTCATCAATAAGAATAGAAGAGGATTGAGCAGTTGTAGTTGTATCATTCAGAATTTTCAAACATAAAGAAATTGTTATAATAATTTAATGCACAATGTGATATTTATTTTCAAATAGGCAATACCCATGAGAAAGTAGCTAGTGAGTGAACTTGAATAATACTGTATAAATTATTAACAAATAAAAATCTGAAAAAAATTTCTGATTAATTACATCAGTATATCAGTAGGTACAGAAACGTGCTTTAACTATGTGATAGTTTTTATTTTTTAATAAACTAAATTAAAGAAAAACCTTTGGAAAATCCTAAAACGGAAAAATAAATCATATTGAACAAATCCAAATTATTTCAAAAAACACTCACTGCACTCACTATAGTAGGGTGAAGTGGGGCAGCTTTGAATTGGAGTATCTTTGAAAATTGACTATTTCTCCTATTTTTAAAATGAATTAAGGCTTATCATTGTGTAATTTAGCTTCTCAATGGGTTTTGTAAAGTTTAGTAATATCTCGGTAAGTTCCAGTTCCGTTTAAAAACAGTAGGAGAAAAACCATTTTTAAATTTGCCCTATTTCAAAGATGCCTCTATTCGCTCTCCAACAATTTTGAAAAAAAAATATCTTAAGTGTTTTTTACAAAGAAAATATTTCGAGAAGTTGACTTGAATTTCGATATTTTTGTCATATTCTTTGCTAGGGTCTCTAAGGACTTTAGACATTGAAAGAGGTTCATAAAGACTACCTACAAAAATTGAGTGATCTCATTTATTTTGGAAGAAACGGTATTTTGAAGTTTCCAACTTGTTACATTTTTTAACCCCACATTACCCTACTTTTGAATTTATTCAACTAATTTTAGTGGAATATTTTATAAAGGAGAAAAAATACAATTTTCAAATTTTCCCTATCAAAAATGTTTTAGGAGAAATCGTCTCGCAATGAATTGTCGCCAAAAGGTCTACTTTTTCTTCTTCACTTATTCTAAAAATAGAACTTTCGGCTTTTAGTTTCATTATAATTCTTTCCGCATTCATAAATCCAACGAGATTCACGAGATAAAGAGAGAGTGAGAGAAATTTGCCAAAAAAAATAAGAGCAAAAGGGGAATGATACTGGGGGAGCACGAAAGGACTTGTAGAGGTTTCTTTATTAATGAAAATTCTGAAAAATCTCCCCTATATTGAGAGGAGTAATAGAAATTGATGAGAGAATAAGCTTTTTCAAGAGAGAACCTGAGAGAGATGCTGCAAGAAGATATTTACTAGCGCAGAGAGGATTCGACGTTATGTGTGTGTGTGTGTCATTGATCATCTGAAACTCTTAGCTGTGTTGAATATATATGTTAGTAGGTCACATGGAACCGCCCACATTTATGAATGACTCTAGGAGTCATTCATATCCGCGATATTTCCAACCAGCATCAGAAGATTCCTCACTTTTTCAGGCTATCGCACCAATCTCCCTCCGCATTCACCTTATGCATAAGATTCCATTGAAACTCTGAACTACCATCATAGAGCCAGCTTGAAAATAAATTTATCTTATGTCTCTAATTAGATCACTACTGAAGAAAAATCCGTAATTCAATGGAGAAGCCTGGTGAGGACAACTACCAGGCACCTCCATTTGCACCCCTTACACTTACACCTATAAACTATTAAGATTTTATATGACCGATTCTCAATCGAAAAATATCCATCCCACGCAGATTGTCGCTGAGTTCATCGACTTTCTAGCAGGCAAATATATCATTTGGTAATTGAATACTTCACTTGTGCACCGAGTTAAATGACATTCTTTCTTCCTGGAGGTGAATTTTGGACGAGTTAACTCTAAATGGCTTCCCCATTCGTCTCCAATTTACTTCATCATCTAACAGTAAACGTAATATGCTTATGTAAGATCCTTCGGCAACTAATACGGCTTTATCGTCATGTTCAAATGCAATTACGTTCCCTGCAACTCCAGGTTATTGTACAAATAAAAGTCCTTTGGTCCCTTTGACTTAAGAAGATTTAAACAAATAATTTGTAAAATTGCACTTTCTTATTACATTTTAGATCAATCGTATTGTTCACATATTTATGTGATTTTTAACCTGATATTTTTTTTATTTTAATAAAGACTACAAAAAACTCAAACTTATGGGCTTAATGCTTACGCTTAACCAGGCCTAAGACCATTTTGGTTTTGATATGTACAATTTTTATTAAAAGAAAAATTCCAATAAGGAATTTAACTATTCTACGTATCAAGATTTCTTTGACAATTATGTTCTCAAAACCGGTTCTCTACAGGACACCTCGGAGAACTTACAAATTCGAGTTTGAGCCTTTAGGGACAGAAAATCGCGTCGAGGAATAAAGTAATATCGATGGTAGGAATGGATAAGATGGATTAAACGTATTTTTATCTTCAAAATTCTATTCCCAATAACAAAAAATTAACACTTAGAATATTTTCTAAAAGACATTGTTACGTTATTTCATCATCTTTTAAAATAAGATTTTATTAAAAAAAAATTAAAAACTGAGAAAGGACAAGAGATTTGTACGAATTGTGATAACAACGTAGAGCTCGTAAACTTACCGATTATATCGGCGGATTCATTCAATATTAAGCTATCTGATTCTGCTAATGACGCTTTTTTATTAAAATTTTAATTCAATTCATGTTAATTGTCTCTAGAATGAGTGTTCTAAGGTGTGATTTCTGTCTTTGAATCACTTAATAATATATTTAGAAACTGATCTATTTATGAATAAAATGGTAGACTGCCCAAATACTAGGTTTCCATTGACCTTAAACTTCAACCAACATGGTTTCATATTAAAAACTGAATCGCTTTAATTTTTCGAATTATCACAGTAAAGTTTACTTTAAATTTAAATTACTCCTTAGAACGGTCATCAGAAATTTATTAGACATTTAGTTATTATGTGTGATAATACAGGCAACTCTCTGGAAAATCCATTTGAATTTGGCAAATTCTTATGCGGTCCGTGCTATTTTTTCAATTTTTTTTTATATCTCGTCCAAATTTCAATCAATTGTCAAGGTCAATCCAAGGAATAACATATCTCTCAGATCAGAGTAATAATAAAGTTCCCGATATAGTCTTGGAGCAGTTGCTGCTTCTTTATTTTTAAATAATACATTAATTAAAATGACTATTACCTAGGTCAGGCAATATACAAAAATACTTTTTCAAACTTACTTTTATTATTAAAGCCTCATTCACATGATGAAAAATTGCATAAGAAAAAATACATAAACCGAAATAGAGCAATCTGATTGGCTGAAGCTTACGCACTTTTGCATAGAAATTTTTCATAAAGATAATTTTATTTCTAAATTTAATTCCCAACTATTTCCAATTTCAAATCAAATGCGCACGCGATAAAAATTAACTGTCAAATTTTCGCAGTTAACAAACAGTAAACGTAATTTCTTACTTGTTACAACTGGTGAGAGATTTTCCCCGAGATTCTGCGGCTCACTCCGGATGCGATGCTGACACCACACAAGCTTCCTTCAAAATCAATTCCGGACATTTCAATTCTTGAGTTCTCGTGGAAAAACAGCACTTCTATTGTTGGAGTGGTTCTTCCATGTTTTGGTGATGGTCCTGTCCTGACACATCTCAAACCTGAGTCTTTCTGTACAAATGCACACACATTTCACCAAGATATCACACACGAGGGCAATGCTTGGAATACTCTCTGCCCAAATATTCTGTATTTTTCTCTCCGTGAATTTTTACTCACGAAACAAACAAATTTGCTTCACGCGCACCGCACAATTGATTTGACAGCTGATTTTTGTCGAGCGCGCATTTGATTTGAAATTGGGAACAGTTGTGAATTAAATTGAGAATTACAAAGTAAAATTTCTCATACAAATTTTCATCATGTGAATCCAGCTTACAGTAAAAATGCCGGATAGGGAAGAGTGAGGCAAATTAGGAAACTGATTTTTTTCAATACTTATTTTACTAAACATTTATGAGCTATATTTAGTTTAACGTTCAACAAATTTCTTAAAAGGTTGGGCTTTTACAACCCCTTCAGGGTTACACTCCATCCGATTGATATCCTTTTTTTCACATAGCAATTTCATTACTTTTCTTCATGCAGAACTACAAAAAGTGTAGAATTTCTATACACTCAGATTTTATGATCTCATTTTTTGATCGTGCCGCATTATGCTAAAAAACCATGCGACATGTTTATGGCCGTTTAGCTGAATTACCCAAAAAACTTTTAGCCGGATCGCCTAAATAGGTCAAGCATATTCCAAATGCGGAAGTAGAATTTATATGAAATCTTGAGGGATTTGTGGAAATTATGAAACAGAGAAAAAAGATGTCACATGTTCAATATGATCTGTAAAATAAGATAATACTAATAATAATAATAATAATAATAATGCTAGCACAACATTCCATGAAGATACATGGCCTTCCCGCGAGGGGATTTATAGACATGTATTATTTTTTTTCTTGTACGGGATGAGGTTGTCAGTCCCATGCCCGTGGAATCAAGTGCAGTGAAACTCACTGGATGCAATCCGAACACCTTTAATGCCAGAAAGATTCCTGGTGACCTAAAGGGGATTCGAACCCGGGATACTTTCATCATAGAGCGAGTGCTCTACCACTTGGCCCATTGAGTGCCTTATTCTATATTTTAGATTAATTAAATAAAGAGTTTGATCTATACAGAGAGAAAATAATCGGATACAGAATTATGAAAAATAAGTAAAATAAGATGCGCAGTTATAAAAATGGGAATTGTAGTAAAAGAATTGTTCAGTTAGGTGGAGAAGTTCGGACTGTATAAGTGAAATAGTCTTTAATAAATAAATAAATAAATATAGAAATAAATAAAAATGTGAAATGAAAAGTGGTTAACCTGGTCAACCCTAGTGAAAATGTATTTACTGAAGGATATGTCAAAGTCTCATGATTATTGTGTTCCTGCTGGACTAAAGGTGTTCTCTATAGCCGCCGTGATACTGTAGTGTCGCCGGGTCACAACAGTGCTATTGAAAAATATATACAGTAAACTCTCTCAAATTTGGGCATATAGGACCGAAATGTCAGCCGAATTAGACAGAAATTCGGGCGACAAACTTTTTGAAATGCAACGATTTTTATTCATGTGCATATAGATATTAAGTTTACACACTCATATATAATTCGTAAATTGCATGAAAATCCCTCAATAATGCAAAATCACATCAAAACTAAGACAAACCATGCCAAATTTGAGCATATTTCATTCATTTGATAATCATAATCAAACTTGAAAAATGACAACAAACTTTTTTCAAATGTAACCGCTGCCCGAATTTAAAAGTAGCCCGATCTTAAAAGAGCCGAATTTGCGAGATTCTAGTACAATATAGCTCCCTATCAATCTGACTCGACATTCTTCAACTTTGACTATACTGAATTAGAAAAGTTCATATTTTTATATTTCGGGAAAGACATGAAATCATAATATGCTGCCCCACCCTACCCTATTCACAAATTTGCCTAAAAATTCGCGCACTGCGTCTTGTATTCAGCTCCAAATCAGATTTTTCAATGTTTCGAGGTGATTTCAATAACTCACCTACAATAACCTGATCCAGACATCACCGGCTTCAACTTAAATCGATTGATAAAAGTGAGCAATAAAATCAAAGTACAAAATGGGCTTAGGTCAGGATTCTACCATCTAACTTCAATTACTTTTGCATTCAACGAGTGAGAAATGATACCCCTAAGTTAGGCGCCTTCTTTGAGACAGAAGACTACGAAAGACAATCTGGCACAAGTGTGCAAAAGGGGGCGAGATTTAATATTTGATACGACTAGAAGCCATATAAAAGTACATTCTTTTCCAGACTTAATTTTTTCTCCAAAGTAAACCGAACTGCCACTTAAATTCCATTCTAATTTTCAATTTATGACTTTATTATTATTATTTGGAATATCATTTTTTAAAATCAAGAATAGAATAATCATATAGTTTACTAGTGTTTCTTTTCTAATAATCTTCTTTTCAGTTATTTTAAAAATATTTTTGATAAGTTATGTAAGGCGTTTCGTAAAATTCAGCTTTTCTTGACTTGCGCGAATAAAGATGGCACAATGAGTAAAAAGATGCAAAGGTTACAATTCCAATGAGGACTCCTTTCAAGTGCAAAATACTTCTGTTCGTACATTTTCATTGGCTTCCACAGCCAGAAAAATACATTTTCACTCACTCACTACTCAAAAACCATAATTTTTTAATGTGATAAAATTATTGTTAAGGGTTTTATTGAAGACTTATTTATTTGTCTCATATGTTTCTGATATCTAATAGATCATTATAATAATAACTTTGTAATGTATCGAGACATTTGATGAGTTTTAGGTGGATTTCCTCCTGTGGGAGGAAAACCCTACTCGTAGGGTGCATATTTTGAGGAAGAGAAACAACCATACAAGTATTTAAATCCCATCGATCCTTGCGCACCGTCCACCCAGACAAACGGTGTCTGTCACAGTGTTATAGCAAGTCATATGATACGACGACTTTCAGTAAAGGTAAGAGCCGAAATGTCTTCAATTCTTTAACAATATAGTCGATCTATTTTTTATCTGAAAACCAGAAGTTATACACTATAAAAAATTCTTATATTATTTCTCGTGTTTGCATTTCAATGATAATTTCCTTGTTATGTTTTATTTATTCAATTAAAAAAATAAATTTCGAGAAATAGCCAGCTTATAATTTTTTTGGGTAATTTGTGAAAAATACATGTTATACATGTATAACAGACTGATAAAAATTTTCAATTAATGAGGGGGGAGGTGTTTACTCTAAATAAAGTAGTTTCCTCAATATTTCTTCTAAGGCAAAATATATTATCCCACTACTGGCTAACTCTACCTCTGACTAATTTGACCCCGGTTTCCCCTACAGACCAAATTTGATTTTTAAGGGAAACCGAGGCAGAATTAGTCGGGATTAGACAGCGGAATGTTACAATATCCCTTGGAAAGAATATTAAGCAAACGACTGTTGATTGTGATCTTCACTACTGATCATTTTCTATCAAAAATTTTGATGCAGGCGTCATGCATTCTTAATATGAAACATTAGGGGGAAGTGAGTCACTTAAGAAATTAGTTTTTTTCCTATTTTTAAACTGAACTGGACCTTACCATGATATAATTTAGCTCCACAAACCAATTGCGAATAAGGCTGAACCTCATTTAAAAATAGGTGGAAAAAAGTCCAATTTCAAAAGTGATCCAATTCAAAGGTGCCCTACTTCCTCCTAAGAATAGTTTTCAGATGGCTAACAACTTTCTCAAGCTTAACGTTAGAGTAACACTGAATGTGCTATTTTAATGTATTTTGTAATGAGAAAACAATTGTGGTCAGTTAAATATTCCATTTTGGTTAGTAGAAAACGTCAAATCAATCTGAATTAGCTTTAAACTGTATCTGGGATGTTAAAATGATTAATATATTTTTAATTTTTCCTTTTTACTGTTCGAACTCCAAGGAGAGAGCAGTAATCCCTCGATTTTGAGTTATATATATATATATTTCGACTCCTTACCCCACAAGGGATCGTATTTTGGTAGAATTTTGGAAATCTGAAGTTTCGAGTTTTTTGGCGTCACGCTGTTTGTCCGTCTGTCTGCTGTCCGTCCGGCTATCGCCAGCTCTAGAGGCCAAACGGTTAGAGATAGCGACTTAGGATCTAAGGGACACCCCCCCCCCCCATAAGTCGACCCAAGGATCGTTAACATGCCCATTATTTTCCCCCCGCCCCTTCCCTTCCCCTCCAAACCATGTTTTTTGGAATTGCTCGAATACGCATAGTGGGATTTTTTTCATTTTTGGATATGTTTTGGAGATTACCTAGGCGGACATTTCGTTCTTAGACGAAAATACTGTTGAATCATTCCTATTAACGGTTTTTCAAGGTCATAAGTTAAAAAGACACTGGAGAGCGCATTTTTCAACAGAATGGTATCGTATTTGGGCTCGTTGGAAAGGTCTTGGAATTTCCTATAAAACTAAACCAGTTCTAATCGGTTCTGAACCGGTAATGAACCGATTCCTAGCCGATAACTAATTTTTATCTGAAAATTAATTCTATTACTTTTAAAACTATTCTGGGGATATTTTGAGTGATGAATCGGTTCAAATCAGTTGAAAACCGGTAAATGATGTGAAAATACTCTTGAGGTATAGCATCTAAATCTCGAGTTCGAGCATTTCGCAAAGTCTTTAAAAATTTAAATATTTTATTGTTTACTTTAGATCAATTAAAATATTAAATTTTAATGCATAGTTTATATACTTTTATTTTCTTAGTTAAAGAATTTATGTATTAAAGTTGAATTGATATAAATATTCAAGAAAGATTAATTATTAATATATATATTTTAAAATGGTTTGAAGAAATATTAGAAGAAATCTTTGTTTATTTTTGATCAAAATAATATAATTTACACTATGAATTTAATTATATATATTACTGTTCAAAGTAGTTTTTGGGACTGAAATGTTGATTTACTGATTAAGATGAGCAAAACGCCCAATAGGCTCTCAACTCTTCCAACACCACCCCCTTAAGAGGAACTCTTTAGCACCACTAGCGGGTGGTTTAGTGTCACTTGTCGATGTTCCCATTATAAAAGCCTTCAGCCTGTACTCAATCTTCTCAGTTTCGTTTCTTTTGCTCCCCCTGATGGTTCTGTCGCTCCTAACCACTTTTACCTTATGGACACCCTCCCCCAAAAGTGGAGGGCATAATTTTGAGTCAGGAAATTTGTGATTTCTCACAGTTTAAGTATCCTACCAGTCAATTACGGAAGGGATGTGGCGGAGAATTATTTTTGTGTGCTAGAAAATATTCAAATTGTCACAATGCCTAATGCATAATTTAGAAGAATTGAAAGATAGTCGTGGTGGAACTGTAGAAAACTTTCAAAAAATTGGATCAGCACTATCGGCCACCTTCCAATATTTCCCAGATAGAACTTCTCCAAGTTACAATCATATGTGTGAATTTTTAATGAGACAGTCGTCGTGCTCCAAGAATTGTGTGAGAAATGAAACGATTCACCATATGTGGAGGGTGGCGTGCATTATTCAAAAGCAGACATAGGCAATTAATAATTTAAACATCGCCTCTGCCTTCAACTCCAGTTTTTAGAGGAATATGCAAGAAAATTATGCGTATTCACCACGTGCTACCCAGATTTCCGAGAGGACATTATCTATAACATAATGAAGCTTACTGGCGAAAAGTTCTTAGTAAGTGTTTTGACAATATTGAATAAAATATTATAAGTATGTTGTAGATTTATTTTTGAAACATATAAAATTTTATAAAATCTCTTATTGATCACACAGAGTGAGAGAGAATCTAAATGCTATAAATATCTATTTCTCACCTCCGTTTTATATGAGAAGTAATTTTTATTAATTTAACAATATTCTTCTTATAGATTGAAAATAAACATATAGTTTTTTTTCTTATCACTTTCATGATTTTATTTGTTACACAGTTTTAAGACAATTTTCTTCATAATAGACAAATTTAAGTGTCATAATAATAAATAATATTATCACTATTATTGGGAAAAGGTCCTTATAGCGGCCTTGCACATTATCTTTTCTAATGTAAAGGATTTTTAAGCGTTATGACAAATACCTAATACCCAAGAGAAACTTGCTGAATTCCGCTAGATGAAAAATAGTTCACAAACATTTCCTAAACAGAAACTTTACCTACCTGAGGCACTCCACCCTTTCCTAGAGAAAAATTTATGTTACTATCGGGAAAGATTTGATATATAGCGTAATAACAAGATATATTATTTGTGTTTCTTACATATATTTTAATTCAATTTTGAAAAATATTTTAAAATTTTATAATACAAATAAAATATAAAGGGAAAGTGCCCATGCTTCGTACGATCCTAAGCTTCGTAATGACTAAATTTTTATTTTATTTCATTTTTATTTAATTTTTAAATTTTTAACTAAGCCACAAATTTATAGTTTTCTCTGTATAAAAGTATTCTTCTTAGTAATTCATCCTTTACTTCTATAACTTTTATACTGCAAAGTGAATAATAAAATTAAAAATAAATAAATCTGAGAATGATAAGAAGAAAACAATTTAGGCTACAAAATAATTCTTTACAATAAAGTAGTGGCTAAGTGCAAATTGTTTCACGCTGTGTTTGAGTTATATCCAATTATCATCTGGATGTAAAATTTGAGTGAATACTTAAAGGCAGGACAGTTCCAAGAAATTAAAATTTTCTTTTAATATTCAAATTATGTTAAGTAATTAGCATTTTGGTAAGACCAGCTAGCTTTCCTAAGGTATTAATCGTATTGGCCATTTGAAAATATCAAGGTTAATTTTCATACATACCTGAACGACCCCACCCTCCCCAATAACATTGTTATCTTATAAAGTTAAGCCTCGTACATAAAACTTTGAAAATTTCACCAAGCTTTTTTCCATTGTCACTTTTCTTCTGATCTTCATTTTAAAAAGCTGGCAAAATATCTTAGAATTATTATAATTAGAAGTGGATTTCGCAAAAAAAAGACTGCAGCTAGTGCATACTTTTTCAAAAGAAAACGAATTTTATTAGATATAGATTAATGCATTTGTACGCTTTACGGAGTTATTTTAACACTGACTTTGGAATTAACTAAGTAATAATTAATTAGGATAATAACATGTTTCTTAAATATTTGGAGAGTGGTGGGTGGAAAATAAGTCTTGTGTAATGACTCCATTGTCGACTTAGACGAGGAATTCTTCACAAATCCTTCGTAATATTTTTTAACCGTTCCGCGCCTACCTCTTCATATAACCATGATGGTTGAAAATTTCCTATAAAAAACAAAAAATTAAGGGATTCTTATTTGAAAAAAAAAAGAAACGAAAGATATATCACAATCAAGAAATTTTGTCAGAAACTTTGGTAATCGTCTAATCTAAAATAGATTAATTTTAAATCAAATTGATTGAGCCTTTCATAGTTAAATTTATTTTATTTCTTACGTTTATTTATCTAGCGAATTTTTATTTAATAGTCTTGAAGATCAGAGAACAATTTCTTAAATTGCGTTACCTACATACCTCAAGTCAAATTAAGGTGTATAATATTGAGTATTGTATTTAGGGGCAACTGGCGCACCACCAAACACGGGATACCACCAAACACTAATTTTTATTTCTAAACTACTTGGACTATCTCGACCGTTCCTTCAGTGGACAAGCATCCCTATAGTGCCTATAAATTCCTATCGGTCTTATCCTCTGATATCCAATATCCGATTAAAAAATCGCAGTATATGGTGGTACCACGTGTTTGGTGGTGCCCCAGTTTCCCCTAAATTAAGAATATGATATCTTTCAAGAAAAATCCAAAATTAATTCTCATATTATAACATAGCTTAGATTAGTGTAAATGTAAATTAATAATGCATACATCGTCGATATTCTATTCTATATTTAATACATTTAACTTTCATAATTGCATTTTTTATTTTTCAATTTTTTTTTTATTTGAGGCTTGGATTGGACATAGTCCGAACCATTTAGTTCGGAAATATTGCGAAAGGTTATCTAGTAGGGGAAGATTGTGAAGGTTCGTACTAAAAAAGGAGTCCAAGATTTAATATTTTTTACTGAATGCCACACACACCGAATCAATTATATCACTATATCAAAAAAATCTCTTACTTATTGGGTTCATAATTCTGCCTCACAAAATTTCTGGAAGTCCTTGGATTTTCCTCTACAGGAAAATGAAAATGTAGCTGCATTTTTTACGAATGTGTCCGCTTTAACTCTGCTTCGTACCATATTTTCCAACCTCTGTAGGCCTCATTTTCTCCGGAAACATTACACCGGACACAAAAAATTGGGCATCACTACTTAGATGGAACTTTCATCTACTTGTTTTCACCATTTGTAGGAAGTATCACGCATTAAAAAATGAATTTTAAGCTATTTTTCTAACACATGTTTTTTGACACTCGGAAAACCATTTTTGTGCTTCATTCTGACAGCCAGTTAAGTGTGATTCTCTCATAATCACACCTATTGTAATCCTCGGATTTTCTCTAACACTTCCAATTGGTCTTACGGAACATATTTCGGGCATAACTGATTTCGAAAATTAGCAGCCACCAATTTAAAGTGAAATGTGGGAAATTCCATTTTAAAACAAGGAAATTTGAATAAGAAATGCACAAAATGTACCGAAGTGGTAATTAATGAATCACATCTATCATAAGCATATTTAGGCTTACTGTTTGATATGTCATTGATTGACACATTTGACATTAGCAAAACAAAAAAACATCTTGAAAAGTCCTAATTTTTTGGGAAAGAGTGTGTTTTTCTTGAAAAATGATGAATATTTTACTAATTTTTGTAAATTGTTCTAAGGAATTCTTGGATTGGATGAGTCAAATATCCTAGAGTGGCTTACAGGATTTGAGGTGTGGCTCAAAACATTGTGGTAGCCTCAGCGCCAGAGTCGGTAATCGGAATCTCGCTTATTTCCTCTCGATCCAACATTAGAAACAACTTCTCCTGGGATAAGAGATAATGAGAAAGGACAGAAAAATGAAAGATTGCTGGTAGGAAAAGGGTTTTCTTAAAGGTTTGCAATCCAGCGTGGTGTGTGATCATTGCATTGTGATTCTCAGATTCCATGATCAAAGATAACATCCTGAACTTCAAAGAGCTGTTGTAAACTAAACCCTGAAAGTTAGGAGAAAAATACTGAATTGGAGGAACCAAAAGTATTAATGATTATTGAACCGAAAGTAACCTCGTAGAAGAGATTGAAAATACAGTTGGATAAACTACATTCACGAATCGATCTTTCCCAATGCTTTACATCTAAACTTAACCAACATCCTGAAATCTTCATGAAACATCTTCCTGAACATCATGAAATATTTTCACATAAAAATGATATTCAACATTATTTTTATTGAGAAAAAGTGTTCGCTGTGATAACAATCCATTTTACATCCAATTCTGTAACTCAAAATAAGTAAATACAAACCCAAATTTGAGATAATATTGAATAATATACTTTTACAGCTTGTAAGTATTAGCATCTAGGATATTTTTACTTTGAAATTTCTCCCAGAGGTACTTTACGAGGTCGTCCTCGTTTCTTCTGTGGGACTACTGGCAACTCCGTATCAGGCATAATCGTCCTTTTGACACCTCTTGCAGTGCCTTTTTTCTGAATCTTCTTTTGGTCATTTATTTCCTTCTTTTCGTCCTTGATCCGTTTCCTCATAGCCATCTGCTTCTTTCTTTGAAGTTCCGGTGATCCAGTGGCTATAACAGACTGCATTGTTTTATTACGTGTAGATTGGTTTGACTTGCTGGGAGGGGCTGGAAGTGGCCGGAGCACTTCCAAGCCTCCAAATGTAAGCTCAGAATGTTGAGGAACCACATTTAAATTGGATGATTTAGAAAGATCGAATGGACCATCAGCTATAGGGAAAATCTTCTTAGGACCAACTGTTAGCATTTTACAGTCATATGCTTCTTGGCGTGGAGTAGATAAATCTAGAATTTGATCATCGAATGAGATCGACTCCTGCTGTGACACAAAGCTCTGGACGGGAATCATTTTTTCGTTATGCTCTCTATGATGAGGAGGTTCAGGAAAGACCTCTTCCTGGAAGTCTTGAGGGAATCTATCTTGCTCATTGTACTCTGCATATTCTTCACGATGATGAAATTTAGGAATACTTTCTTCATTAATGATTTCAGGAGGAATTCTTACTTGAGTAGTGGCCTCGTGAGAAAATGCGATTTTTGGAATAATTGCTGTTGAAGCCGTTGAAAATGATGAAGTTGATATATTTCCAAGGTTGTCTCCTGACACGCTGCGACAAACTTCCGTCGACGTGGACTCGTACTTAGTTGGCTCAAAGGATGAAAGCAACTTAGCGCTGTTCAAGGGATAAATTCCACTCTTCAAAAACCCTGCCTTGATATTCTTGGATGTCATGCTTTTTCGGAGTGGTTCTGCAGAGAGTCTGGCAATATTACGTAGATTTACTCGATTGCCACCTCCTGCTGATATCCAAGAATCGAAAGCGCTCGCACAGTAGGCCTTAAATGGGCCGAAGACACTGAGATCTAACGGTTGTGTTCGGTGGCTAGTGTGCGGTGGAAGAGTCAGCATGTGTATCCCACTGTCTCTGCAAAATTTTATTGCATCCAGAGACAAGTGGGATGCATGATTGTCAAGAATAAGCAAGATTTCATTATTTGTCGATGCAAAAGTATGATTTTTGAAATGATCAAGGACTTTAAGAAACGTGGGCGAATCCATATATCCTCTATCATTGTAGAATGCGATAGACCCCTCCAGACTACCTTCCATATACTCTGGATGGGTTTTCTTTCTAGGGAAAAGGTAGACTGGAGGAATACTTTCACCAGCCGCATTAACAAATGCGCAAATTGTTATGGATTCCCCTCGTTCTGTCGTGACGCATTTCCCCACTTGTTTAGCTTTTTTATCTGCCAAAACCTTTGGAGGTTGAAGTACAGTACTGAGTCCTGTTTCATCCATATTAAATATTCTGGCAGGCTCAAATTCGTGTTGCTTCATGATTTCTTCCAGATTTTTAAAGAAAATTTCCACATTCGCTCGTGTAAAGCTCGAGTTCCTTGCAATGGAAGTTGCTTCTGGTTTTCGTAGAGAAATTTCGCTAGAAACAAGAAATTCAAATTTTAAGACGAGAATAATGCATTTAAACAAGTTACTAATTCCACCTGTGTCTCTTCAGAAACCAATAGGCCCATGCCTGTCCAGCCTTCTTGTTTATCTCCCAACTTTCCGGAACCTTCTGACCAACGCTGATTGCATATTGGTATGCCAGCTCTCGGGTTGCTTGTAGTGTAAGCCCAAAATTGAGCTTGCAGGCGGCCAATAGATAAGCCACAAGGTTCTTTTCCTGGGTCATGGTGAAAATTTGCCGTGACGCAAATTTGTTTATCATGTCCTTCTTCTTTAACCCCATCATCAGAGACACCTCCTGCGACTCCGGCAATTGCTTTTTAACTATTTGCAGCCTGGAATACAAGGTGGTCTTTGGGATTCCGAACATCACGGAAGCATCTTTGATTCTCAGCCTGTTTGATACAATCTGCTGTAGAGCAACCTGCATAACTTCCTCATCTCTTTCACCTTTAATTCTGTCGTATTTTGTTCTTGATTTTCCCATATTTTCGAAATCAAAAGATTTTTCACAGACAATTTTTTTCACTAATCCAAAACACAATATCCACTGTCAAAGAAAAAAACAACAACAACAACAAATGTCGTAATGTCAATTTTGACAGATTTTTTTACGAAGCAACAAAATTCAATTTTCTAACCTGCAAAGGTGGTACATTTTGTGAATTTTCCTAAACCTACAAAAACGATCTCCTTCGAGCAAAAGATTTTCACGGTAAATATTAACTCTGATAAACCCTCTACAACGTAGAATAGTTGTTTTTTTGAAAAGACACTTGAAGTATGAAAAAATGCATAAAATATTTGACATCAGAATTACGATTTTAGGCCCATTTTTTACTTTTGCTTCTTGAACCCAGGAAAAAAGTCCTAGGCTCCCAAGTTTGTCAGGAAATGTGAGATGTTGGACTAGCTTTGCGAATATATGACTATGGATGAAAATCATTTAGTAACTTGGAAAAAAATCAACTTTTACGAACCTGCGACGTTACGAAAGTGCAAAACCTTCCCCTACACAGTAAAAAAATTTACAAGGATAATCTCTGGTTTGCTTTTGTACCACGATTATTCTTGTAAAGTTACTCAAATTATGTATCTGAGCAAAACGAGTAATCTGAAAATATGTAATTTAAATTTCGTGTAATCGTAAACTGTGTAACTAATAGGGGAGATCGGGGCAGACTTAGCCAGCAAATGATATTATTGTTTGCGTATAATTTGTTAAAAAAAATGTTTCAATTAGACAGATAAATATTTAATTGAATAATAAGTAAGTTAAATACTCTGAATGAATACATAATAGTTTGTTTAATCTTCATTCTAAGAAAAACTGTAACACTCCACAATCTAATACTATACGTGGCTAATCTGCCCCGGTCTCCCCTAATACAAAAAAGCTTTTTTTTTATTTACTTGTAAACATTACTTTAAAATTAAAGCTTTATGGGCCAAAAGGTAATTCATTTGTAGAACACTTAACCATGATAAAAAAAATCAAGGAGTACCCTACTCAGGGTAGTGAAAGCTCCAAAATTATGACATTTTAGGACCCTAAAAGTACGATTCATGTATGTCTGTTATTTATAATACGGCCAAATAAAAAATGTAAATACGACAAAGATACATTCATTGCTGATTTCAAAACCTTTCCAAAAAATCCAAATTTAATCACATCGGTTGAAAAAATGGCCCTTTGAAGTGGTTAATCTTCTACCTTCAAAGATTCAAGATGGCGATTTTTTTAGGTCATAGGTATTTGTGATTGAAATGTTCAAATACCTATATTTGTGAATCAAATGTTGGGTCGACTTATGGGGGGTACCGTACCCCGAAGACCTGAAGTTTATATATCTTACCGTTTGAGTTCGAGTTAGGCTACAAGTTTACACACAGAAGAATAAGTTTTACGAGTATTTTACCAATCCATTACCGATTGTGACCGATGCATCTGAGTTGGAATCGGAAAAACGGCTCAAATTGATTGAAAAATAAGCCTTCTAGAATCGATAGTTAAACTTTGACTTTCAAAAATTAAAGATGGCAATTTTTATAAGGTCACAGGTATGTTGAGACAAAATGTTCACCTGGACCACCTCCAAAACGGGTCCCGGTCAAAATCTCGAAAACTGAAATCCCGAAAGCCAAAATCCCGAATGGGCCAAAATTCTGAAAGCCAAAATCCCGAATTCTTAAAAGTGTCATAGCTACTCCCACGATTGCACCCGCGCTTGTTGGAGGTAAAGGGAAATTTTCTGTATTTTGGGAAATTATTTTACGCATTATCCTCCATATTTCATCCCTTTAGGGATTTTGAATATTCGGGAATTTGCCTTTCGGTATCTTAGCTTTCGATATTGTGGCTTTCTGGATTTTAGCTGACTCCGATGATATCAAATAACTTGATTTTCTAGAAGATTTTTTAAAATATTTTAAGTCTTGTGGTTTGCAGAGGCTATCAAACTATAAATACTAAATATTTTACAAAAAAATGTATTTTTTTCACAGTTCCAGATGAGCAAGGAGAAGAAAAAGATCAAAAGGAATAGAAACTCTGCACTCATCGAGTTTACGCATCGCGAAAATTTGCATATTTGCAGGGGCTTTCTTTTGAATAAATCGGCCGTAGAACGAATTTCGCGTGGAGTAAAAGTAGTCAGAGCAAACATTAAGCTTTTTAAAAGAAATTCATCAACAAACAGTACTTTTTGGAGAGAGTTCTTCAATAAATTGTTAGAATATTTTAAATTTTCACGTTAATAAAAGAAATTAAAGTTTTATTTTGAAAAAGAAGCACAGTTTTTTCAAATTTTCCACGTCATAATATAATATACATTTAGGCGTATTTTAAAAAAGTTTCATAAATTGACACCTAATGGTAGGCAAATTTGCATAATTGTTTGTGCTTAATTCCGTCAAGTTCATAATCCCGAAGTGCATAATGCCGGGACTTAGTGTACTTCTTCGTGGTCTTTTTGCTATCAAAATTCGATTCTGATAAAAATTACTAAATAGTGAAATCATAGAGAACAATCAGATCAAATCAGACACAGTCTTCTTTTAAAGTATTTTCCTCATTTACCCCACTTTTGTTCATTTCACTTATTTTCCAATTTAAAAATGAATAATTTAATTGGTTTTTACATATTTACATTGAAAACTTTATGTAAATCACAACTATTTTTATTTATTTAATTTATCCACAAATTAATGAAAGTGAATATAATATTTCTTGCAGCTTCTGAGAACCCAATGCAGCTGCTGGCCACTGCACAAGATTAGAACATGAGACTCTTGTGCGTGTGACAGCGGCTATGGTGGGATTATCGCATTCTTCAGATAAAACAGAGATTTTCCATTTTACAGACTGCACAAGAGAAATGAAAAGAAAAGGTAAAGCTTTCAAAGCCGGGAAGGTTGTTATACGGCTCTTTCGAATATTTCTAAATCAAGCTTGTCCTTTTAACCCTTTAAGGACGATTGGAACACCGGTGTCCCGTAAAGAAAATATTTTTTCCTGACTACTTAAAGTTATTTTTTCTTATATTTGTACGTAATTGTAACCCTTTAATTAACCCTTTAATTTTTATTGTTGATTTTCAATCCGTGAAAAGTGTCTCGTCGGTTAAGGGTTACAGTAGACTCTCTCTCAATCGGGAATATGGGGCAAAATGTCATCCGGTTTAGCGATAGAATTGAGCGTCAAAGCCTTTGTAAATTCCACAAAAAGCGCTCAATTATAAAGAATCACGATAAAATAGGAAGAACTACAGCGAATTTGAGCGAATTAGCTTCATAATTAAAAGTGAAAATTGTCAACAATATTTTTCGCCTGATTGATAAAGAGCCAATTGAGTGAGAGTCTACTGTAATTATTTTATACAGATCCACAATTTTTTTATCTATTCAAATATTTATATCTATTATTATATCTTTTTAATACATTCAGTTTTATTTAGAAATATTCGAAAAAATCGTATAACAATATAACCCCACAGCTCAAAGTAGCCTCACCTTCCCCTAATGCAAAAGATGAAAAATGTAAAAGGGTTAATTCGGTAAATTCTTTGCATGACCGTTGAATTTGAAATTCAAAAAATATCGAAAATAATATCGCGATATCAATCGATTTTATTTTGCATTAGTGTGCGTACCAGTGTTGGAATGGAATGGAAAATCCGAAAATAAAGGGATATTTTTGTGAAAATCTGTAAAATAGAGCTGGGAAAATGCTACGGGAAAGTGGTGTACCTGTGTGTCTCCTTGTTCTGAACTTCCTCCTTGTGATATCTGCCACAAATCACTGGTTACTGACGAAGGAGGGCAAAATTCAGGCACAGGTGAGAAGTGAGGTTATGTCTTCTGGCCAAAAAATCCCAATTTCAGAGGTATTTTGCCTTGCAGGTGGATTCTCCATACTTCCTGAGACGTCCCGATGATCTCATAGCCTTCCTCAATCAAAGTAAATATCAACAAATGGTAGACTCGCTGTATGCTGAGCTCCTGCACATAAAGACAGATCTTCGGATGAAGATTAATCATGTGGATTCCTATACTGTGGATTTTATGTATCAGACAAAGTGTATTGTCCAGTACTTTCTGCAGGAGAGTGACCTCATGAACTCTGTGACAACAAAAAGTTATCTCAGTCGGCTGTACAAACCAGATGTCGACTCTTTGACATTTGTCGAGGGAGGAGTGCCAAGATGTGGTGATTTTCTGCAACTTCCCTTCTCTCTCATGTGCTTCGAACACTTGGATGGTATGTATAATCGCAAGAATTTGTCCATGAATGTGGAGCAGACACTGCTACTGCTCGGACTTGAGCTGTCAAATCCTCATTTGGGCAATATGCTAGTGACAAAGCTCAGGCGGGATCCATACGCATGGCGATATCACACCCTGGCTTCACTCTATTGGCGCTCGAAGGGCAATGCCCAGGAGGCCATGGAATGTGCTCGAAGGGGTGTTTACTTGGCTCCTAGACAATTTAAAGACATAGCCCTGTTGAGCATGGGAACCATTCTCCAGCGTTCCCGGAAGCATGCGGATGCCGTGATTGTCCTGTCAGCGGCTGTAGATCATGCATCCAGTGCTGAGAATCACATGGCTCTGGCCAATACTTTGGTATTGGTGTCTGAGTTCAATCGTTCCCTTGTTCACTACGAAGCGGCCAGGGCTCTGGACAATTCCCTGTCGGAGAAGGTGACACACATCAGGAACTCAATGGTGTGCTTCAAGTACATCAAGAAGCGCCTGTTGAAGATAGCAGCCATCCTGGATGAGATGTCTGAGAAGCTGAAGCTCTACGATGAGCGAAAGCGAATGCTGGAGGAATCTGTGGAGAAGCTCCTGTTGGAGCAGACCCCATTGACAGCCAGACGGGAGCAGCAGCATGATGAGGGCAGTGATAGGCACATAAAGGAGCTCCATCAGCGTGGTCAGTACTGTTCCACTCGGTACACAGCCGGCTCTTCGGAGCCCGTGCTGTTTTGTGACTTTGTCTCGGACATCCAGATGAAGCTGGAGACAGGAGATCTCAGTGTGGACCTCATTGTAACGTACCTAGAGCACGCCAATGAGCTCATTCACACACACATGCGTACCATCGGCGTCTTCGAGCAACTCAATGTAGACAACATCGGAGACGATGATATCGAGAGTCTCTTCAATGGCACGGAACTCCTTCCGCCCACGGATTCTCCGGCAGCCACGCCGATCGGGGGTGCCCCCTAAGCACAAACCCTCAAAATGTGCCATTGAGAGCCACCTCGGCGTCTGTACATAAGAATTTTATGCTCATTTGTGAAAGAAACTGTGATGTCTCGCGGATTCACACACATTCTCTATTTAAGTGTCGAGTGATTCCCCAGAGCTGTCATCGCGGAGCCACTGATCAAATTGGGAGCCCCCTGAGAAATTGCCAATTTTAAGAAGGTGTCCACTCAGGTGAGAATCCAAATGGACTGCTAATACGGTGAAAGTAATTAAGCCGTTCATGGTAAAAGACTTTTAATTGCCAATGACAGAGTTGATGCATTCATAGATTATAGATAAGATGTGATATTTTATTTTAATTATTCGATTTATTGCTTTTCCAAATTATGTTTAAATTAACGTTCAAATTTGAAAAAAAATACACTCAGTCCCGGCATTAAGTCCTTCGGGATTATGCACCTGACGGAATTATGCACATACAATTATGCAAGTTTGCCTACCATTGGGAGTCAATTTATGAAATTATTTTTGAAATACGCCTGAATGTATACTATTTTGCAACGCGGGAAATTTGAAAACATTTTGCTACTTTTTCAGAATAAAACTTTAATTTCTTTTATTAAGGTAAATTTTTTAAATATTCTAACCATTTATTGAAGAACTCTGGCCAAAATTACTGTTTGTTAATCTCGTTAATGCATTTTTATTAAACAGTTGAATCTTTTTGTTTGAACTACTTTTACTCCGCGCGAAATTCGTTCTACAGCCGATTTATTCAAAAGAAAGCCCCTGAGGGTATGAAAATTTTCTCGATGCATAATGCCATTTCGCGCGTTTTTTTTCGGTCCCGAAAATGTGCATAATCCCGGGACTGAGTGTATGTTGAGTGTATTTAGGGTAAATGTGCTAATTTAAAACCATTTCCAGACGCTTTAACTTTGACAGAAGGATCAACACATCAAGTTCAATTTTTTTTCTGAAGAAAATTACATAATTTTGCTCCTAGACTCTTCTAGAATGTTACTGTTTAATGAAAATTCTTTAAATATAATTTGAAAACTTCTTTAATACAAGAAGAATACGCGAGTATAATATGCTTCTATTGGAAACAAATTAAGCCAAATGGAGACAAGGGAAAGTTTCTAATTTGAGACAAACAGTGTAAGTGAAACTGCGATGAAAGGCTTCCAAAACCTTGTTGAGTTGCTCTTGAATGCAGGATTTGTTCTTATTCCTGGTCTTTTCTCCTTTCCCATCTAAAACAATAAGAAAACCTCTCCAAAAAAAATCATATTTCCGAGGTTTCCTATTGAATCATTTGCAGACACTTCAGAAAAATCCTTTTTGTTCACGAAATAAGTTACTATTTCATTTGAAAACTTGACGTACCGTTAGCAATAAAGATTAGCACTTAATTTAACTAAAATTAACCATAAATATGACATAAATGTTAAGCAAAACGATTAAACAACAGTCAATTTATTGTGTTTTTCATTGGAAAACATGGTCTATAGTAAAGTGCCAATATTTAAACAAGCAGACTTCAGTGACTTAGACTTTTTATTAACAACTTCTAATGGTGACGATCAGTGTCTAACAGGCACTTCCTCTTTTATTTCGGACTTATATACAAGAATAACCGGAAGTACTATTAGGTTGTCTCTCTCTTATTTGTCAGATGGTACTCTGTACTAAATACACTACATATAAATGAAAAATTCGATAGTGAAAAGGTACACTTTTAATTTTTCTAAGAAATTAACAAATCAAAATTTGTGAATATGAATGGATTTTCGCTTTATTTGTAGCAAAATTAACTAAATAATGAAACTGTGGTATAGAAAATATATAAATATAATAATTTAGTACTGTATTTATCATGAAAACAATGACATTTCCATTTGGAGTAGCGAAAAATTTCAATTTGGAGCAGGTTTTGAATTAGCTTAATTTACCCTAAATTGACGTTCAAATTTGAAAAAAAAGATATGTTGAGTTTATTTAATATCTATACTTTATAGAAGGTCGAAATATAAATAAAGTCTACGCAAAATAAAAAAAACAACGTATACTATATTAATTTACTCATACAAATCGTAAAAAAAGCTAAAAAGGTTAGATTTTTTTGACACTGTACAAATCAGCGGTAATGGCTCAGGCACACCTTTCAAATCAGGGGAAAATTTCATAAAGTCAAAATTCATATCTCCTTCTTCCTTTAAAGTTTTGCATATGTCTGTCTTACTCTCACACTTCTTTTTTTTTACCATTAAGATTTTAAGATTTTTCCAGGGGTCAGTTCTCCATTTCGGATATTCCAATGCATCCAGGCCACCAATTAGGCCCCTTATGCTTCCCCACTCCTATACTATCTTATCCCCAGATACGGGTAGCCGCTTTATATCACAGCTCTGTGAGCAGTCAGTGCCGTTACTATATCACAGCATCCCTTCTCGGTGTGTGTTTGGGATCAGTGACAGCGAATATTTGTATCGACTGAAGTACCACTTTCAAGCCGAAACTCGTTCTCGTACCAGCCTCTATTGTTTAGGCGGTTCACTTTTTTTGCCAATATGCACCATTGACATTACTATTTATTCATTCACTGCACGAATTCAAAGCCGATATGGCATGAGAAATCTTTTTCTGCTGCTGCTCAGCTTTGAACCCTCGCACCCTGAAGACCTCGCACTCATAGAGCTACTACACTATCCACTGACCCACTCGAGGTCCCTACGATCTGCCTTGCTGTTTGCTTATTTTCACTGCTTAGTTTTTTTTTACCCGAATTTTAATTTCTTGAAATTTTACCGATCTAAAAGGTGTATCGGAGCCATAAAAAATAAATTTGAGCAATACTAAATTTAAAACTTCAAAAATTGTGATTCATATTGAAAAAACCCTTGCTAATTGCCCGAAAAAAAACTGCGGAACTCGAGGAACCCAAAAATTGCATCAAAAACCAAAAATCCAAAAAGAAACCAAAAAATTTGTGAGCAAAAATTAAAATGAGTTGCTCCTCGACTTTAGAAGCAGCTTGTAAAACAGTTTTCAATTTTAATTTGCAACTATATTAGATGCTAATAAATCAAAACAAATTTCCACCTAAAATATAATATGTATTTGCTGACAAAATTTATTTTTTTTTACTGCTGATTTGTTTTTGCAGTTTTACTATTGACCACATTGAGGCTGATTCTCTTATTTGTTTAAGAATTATTTTATGATTTTCTGTGTGTCCTAGCTTAAAATATTAGAAATATTACCAGTATATGATTTGAATTTTAGAAAAAAAAAATAACTAAATGGAAGACATATACAACGATATTCTTCCGGGGGTAACTCACATTGAGAGACCCTTGTCCATTATCCGAGAAACGCATCGCGAAGCCTGACAAGCCTAATTTTTGCATCACAAAACCTGTGACCCACTTTTTGCATCGCGAAACCTGAGAAACCCAAAAATTACATCGCGAAATCCGAGAAACCCAAAATTTGTACCGCAATACCTCACTCTTTGCATCGCCCGAATAGGCCAACCCATCGAAACCCGACAAACCCAATTTTTGCATCGCGAGACCCGAGAAACCCAAAATTTGCACCACGAAACTCAAGAACACTAGTCTTTGCATCGCCTAAACACGAGAAACCCACTCTTTGCATACCGAAACCAAAGAAACCAAAAAAATGCATCGCGAAATCTGATAAAATCTATTTTTACATCGCGACACTCGAGAAACTTTCTGTCAGAAAAAATGAGTTACTCCTTGGTTTTCTCTACTTACACATTCGGAGCAATTTTCATGAAAACTTGAAGAATATTGTCTGCAGCGCTGTAGGTTGAAACGTCAAACTTCTGTCAAAAATGGAATTTTTGACAAAAATTACTCCCAATTTGTAGAAGTCTTAAAGCTTAAATTTTTGAGTTTGAAAGTGCAACTAATATATTAAAAATTAGAAATTTAATCGTAACTTTAATTTTTTTTGTTTTGAGTTTACAAGACATGGCTTACGCAGAAAAAGTCTGATAATGCAAAGAAAACATTGGCGAAATTCTGGTATAATAAAAATTCACTAATTATTTTCCTTCCCACTTTTATGGCCTCTACACAATAGAGAAATTTATGTCCATATTGAAGAGTTTTTTCTACACAAACATAGGGAATTTGCTTCAATATGGAAATAAATTTCTCTAGTGTGTAGAGGCCATTAGAGACCGTAGAATTCGCAGAAAACCAATTTAACGACTTAATAAAAAAAAACATCCCAGACTTGGACATTCTTATAGTTTGTTATCATCCACAGAGTCTATTTTTCATCGATTCTAAATAGCCTAAAAAATTATTTTTCGCAGAATATCCATATTTTCATTTGGGTGCAGTTCAAAAAAATGCGAAAGAGCTAGGCAGGGCTACATTTTCCAGTTGTAGCGTGAGCCATCATTAGCGTGAGCCTAATGATGTTTTCTAGTGTTGAATGATATCGACGACTCAGAATATAAATCGAACAACTCGATTTTTTTTTACAAAATTTGTTTTATTCGCTTTTGGATACTTCTTTATACGCTCCACCTTCCCTGCGAATATTATACTTGAAAGATAATTATTTTTAAAGTCATAGAAGTTCAACTCAGCATGTAAAATCTCAGCTTCAAATCGCTCTCCTGTCAAATTTGCCCACTGCGAGTTATTCGTTTCTTATTCTAAGCAATCGATATGCAGGTCAATGATTTTTAAGCTTCAGTCTTTTTTTTTTAAATAAAATTATTGCGATTTATTTTACATTTTTTTAAATTTCGTTCAGCTCGGATTTTAGTTCAGTTAAAAGAAAATACATTTCTGAAAACTTATTATCTTTATCTATCTAAAATTTTGTTAATGATAATCAACTCTGTCGGCAAATCGTTTGATTAATTGCGATTTGTTATTTAAAAAAAAACATTATTTAAAATATTCCAACGTTTGTTTTCACCAATTTCGCTTGACTTTAGGGTCAACGCTTTCGCGGGTGAAGTAGTTTTATGAATAATTGCAATTTCTCAGCCATCATGAAAAATCATTGCTCCCTGAAGGTGAATATCCGGCCAAGCAGCTCTGTCCATTTTTTCATTAATTTTTGCCCATTCATTTATCCCCAAGACAACTGATATTTAATATGAGAGGATTGTTTAGAAATGTTTTAGACGTAATCCACATGTAATAAAGTACAAATATTCTAGCAAATTCAAGTCATTTCTTATTCTTATCTTTTATTCAATCAAATGGTTATCTGTTTCGGTAACTTGCCAGAAGAACGGGCAGAAGTGGCAGTAGCAGTATGATTTGCAGATTGATCGTACTCAATTTGGGGGCAGTGTTGCAGAGGTCTCCCTGGCAGAAGCACATGAAGACTTTCTTGTGATTGTATACTGTGTACGCACAGCGATCTTCTGAATCTGATGGACCTCTCTGAACGCACATCCTCTGCGTGGCGATGTCGTAATCTGTTCAATTATTCACAGATATTTTACATTTGAATGATTCTCAAATGCTAAAGATTGATCTGCTTGGAATAAAATAATTGATTGGATGACTCACCATCATCGCGGAAACTGTTAGCGCCCTCGATCACTTTGCCACACCATCCAGAAGCACAGGGTACAGCTGTGATGCCCCTCTCATCCTCAATTTGGGTGGCATTGAAACGAAAAGGATCTTTACAGCTGCCTAGATCTCCTCGAGATCTACATTGGTAGCAGCGTCGCAGAATTCCTGACCGCGACAACAGCAAAAAAAAAAGAGAAATGTGATCAAATTACAGATGCTGACCTTGCTTCACCCATTCTTAGTCATTTCCCTCCATTTCTGCTCCATTTTCCCAGCAATTTTCCATCACAAATCACCAACTACAATCCACTTGGTGGTATTAGTGACGAAAAATTCAAGAAAACGGTGGGAAAATGCGTGAAAATGGGAACACGACGAAAGACTTCAATGCTCAATTAGAAGACAAACCCAAAATTCTCTTTTAATTAAGAATATCTCACCTTCTGCCACGTGAAAATTGAAAAGAACTATCACAGCACTTGTGGTAAATAAGAAACTGAAGATTTTGCTCCTTGGCATGTCTATAAAATCCTTAAGAAATAAGATAACAAAAATGAAAGTAGAGCCAGAAGCAACTTTGGACTGTCAGTGATTTCACTGAACACTGGAAAATTTCCTCCGTGGTCTCTACCGCTCTAGTCGTTCAGTCAAGTTGGTTTGTCAGTGTCTTCCAGTAACTGCAAGAAAAAAATGTATAGCATTTTGGAGAGAATGACTTTTAAAAAGCGCACATGCCATACTAAAGTGTTACATGTCGAGGTAAGAATAATAAATATTTCAATTAATTAATAAAATATTAAATAATTTTATATTGTTAGATTAGGGACAAAATCAGCATTCCTATGCCATTTTTACACTGTTTTTTCCCAATTTTCCTTTTGCCATTTTATTTTTGATTAAAATTAATATTAAGATGTTGATTTTATAAAGAGCCTTTTCTGTAAAGTGTAAAGTGTGTAGTAAAATAATTTCACAAGACACAGAAAATTTCCTTTTGCCTCCAGCAAACACGGGTGCAATCGTAGGAGTAGCTATATGACATTTTTAAGCATTTGGGATTTTGACTTTCGGGATTATGACTCTCGGGAATTTGACCCATTCGGAATTTAGGCATTCGAGATTTTGGTATTTTTTAACATTTTGACATTTTTAAGAATTTGGGATTTTGGCTTTCAGGATTTTCACCAGGACCCCTTAGGATAGTATTTAAGGAAATTTATTATTTATTTATTATTTCGTTTATTTATTTATTATTTTTATTTATTATTTTTTTTAATTTATTTATTTTTATTTAAAATTAAATTTATTATTAAGGAAAATTATGTGAATAAGTTATGTGAAAATCACAGTGGTTGCTTGATAATTAGAAATTCGAGATCTTCAGGAACTGGGTTTAACTTCTAGTTCAAGTTTGCAGACAACTTTAGTCACTTTTATTCTGTAAAGTGTAAAGCATGTAAGATTTCTCAATTTTATAAAAAAAAAATATGTATATACAAAACCAACGAAATCTAATTTGGTAAGGCAACTATATATCTGTATATATTATTATAACGCGAAATTATAACTTAAAAGATGCCACTGATGCCACCTAAAACTCCTTGGCGGAAAGATGGCTATAAATAAGCCATTTAAGCTTAACGATAAAATTCATGCGAGCAACCGATATATCGGCGGGTGACAATGAAGCGAATTGGAGGCAATAGGCAAATGAACAAGCTGACTTATAGGTCCTATTACCTCACATATTCTCATCCGGCGCTGCTTTAACGTTGAGACCTTTGACTGTCGCACATTTTATCTTTAACCAAGAATCTCCAAATCTAACGAATTTAGACAATTACTATTACACATTATCCTAAACATAATTTCATCCCGTTCAGGACTTTGAACATTCGGGCTTTTGACTTTCGGGATTTTGGCCCTTTCGCGATTTTGGCTGCCTCTGGTCCTAGAGAATGTTAGAAAGAAAATAAAATTTCGTCCGCTCCAGAGTAGACTATCGTAACAGGATTGTAGGGGAAAGTGCCCATGCTTTGCACGGTCCCAAGCTTTACAATGACTAAATTTTTCATATGTTTATGAATAAATACGACTCCGCAATATATTTTAAAAACAGGACACTTTCATCTAGTCTTTAAAATATGAAAGAGATAGTCACATTTATTGAAAAACATACGAAAAATTGAGTCGTTGTAAAGCTTGGGACCGTGTAAAGCATGGGCACTTTCCCCTAAGTCTAAAATTCAATTTTCCAGGAAAGGGTTTTAAAGTTTGATAACTAATATCGATAACTAATTATTTTATTTCACTGCAATTTGTATTACTTTCAATTTTTAAAACTATTTTATCATACTTATGCATTGAATATCTTCGGTTAACACTATTTTTAAACTATATTTACACATTTAAAGTAAAATTGTGGGCAAAAAGTTCGATAATTGTGTTAAGTGATTTTGAGTTTTTATCTCACAACTTTTGCAGGAATAATTTAATAAATGTAAAATTTTTTGGGCATGTTGATTTAACGTTTCTGCATCTAATGAACTATAAGTAGGATAAGTAGACTTACAAGAGTCTTAATCACCAGTCTAAGTACACTTTTGTAAAAGTTCAGCCATCAACTCAATAAGTCAACTATATCTCGAAGTAAGGATTTGCCCGAGGCCATCCACTCCATTCTCTACTAGTAGCCAATCTCTTTGGATTCATCGGATTAACTAAATCTCGCAGGTTGTTCATAATCAGTGGCGCAAGATAAGCGAAGGACTTTCTAAAGGTTTCGCGGATATTCGCGGGTCGCGTATTTTTTCGCGAATTTTCGCAAGGTGCAAATTTTTTCGCGGAATTTCGCGGGTCGCGAATTTTTTCGCTGATTTTTGCGGGGCGCGAATTTTTCGCGGATTATCGCGGGGCGTGAAATTTTTCGCGGATTTTCGCAGGTCGTGTATTTTTTCGCGAATTTACGCGGGTCGCGAATTTTTTCGCTGATTTTTGCGGGGCGCAAATTTTTCGCGGATTATAGCGGGGCGTGTAATTTTTCGTGGAGTTTCGCAGGTCGCGTATTATTTCGCGGGGCGCGAATTTTTTCGCGGATTTTCGCGGGTCGCGAATTTTTTCGCTGATTTTTGCGGGGCGCAAATTTTTCGCGGATTATCGCGGGTCGCATATTTTTTCGCGGGGCGCGAATTTCTCCGCGGATTTTCGCGGAGCGCGAATTTTTTCGCTGATTTTCGCGGGGCGTGAAATTTTTCGCGGATTTTCGCGGGTCGCGTATTTTTCGTAGGTTATGAATATCTTCGCGGATTCTCACGGGTCGGTGACAGAGGTTCTAAACGGACGTAAAGTTTGAGGCCTCTATCTATCATAGTTTCCGAGATAGTCGACTTTAAAGATTTTCAGACACAGTTATGCATTTCTCATTCATTTTTTTTTAAGTGAAATCTTGCACATATCAAGCCTGAAAAAGGCTCTAAAAATGGATGTAAAGTTTGAAGTCTCTATCTCTCATAGTTTCCGAGAAAGTCGACTTTAAAGATTTTTAAACACTTTCATGCATTTCTCATCCAATTTTCCTTATTAATAACGATTAATAATGTTAGATACAGTTTAAAAATTATTAAACGAAATTTGCATTATTTATGTATAAATATCGTTCAAGTTTTCCACAATCCAAATTTGCAATGAAGGAATCGCACCTCTATAAGCTGATCTAGGCTTATCACTGCCTCTTTTTGATTACTGTCCATTCTGCTCTGCTGCATTTTAAACCAGGGCCGCTAGAAATTTATTCGTTAAATTTAGGCTTTTGCAAAATTTTTTCAAGTTGACTAAATCTTTTTAAACCTTTAACGACGAGCCGAAAATCAACAATTTTCACGGACCGAAAATCAACAATAAAAATTTAACCGATAAACAAAATCAATCAAACGTCTAAATCTAAAATCTGACTTTGGAAAATCCAACGGATTCTAATTCGATGTATTTTTTAGCTCTACGAGCGATAGGGACAAAACTAGCCCAAAAATTTAAGTAATTTTTCTGACAATACTAATGAATAATAAATTTTCAATCTAATGAAAAATATTATGTAAGAGTATTGTAGTTTCTTTTTCCAAAACGGTTTTGCTTAAGAAAAATTTGAAAGTATAAAAAATAATTAAAATCATTTTTTCAATATGAGAATTTAAAAATTCGTCATTTTTTAGCATAAAAAATTGCTTTATAGCCAATCGCTGGAGGCTTGCAAAAAATATCCTAGATTCCTCCAACCTTCTACTTTGTAATTACGTACAAACATAATTAAAAAGGAAATTCAGGTCGTCAGGAAAAATTATTTTCTTTATGGGACACCAGTGTTCCAATCGTCCTTAACTCTTTCGCGTCATTAGGGTCATATATGACCCGGGGAAAACACAATTTTTTTCGTCTATTTACATTAACTGAAATCTATCGGTTTGTGCACAACATCATAATAGAAGGATGTAAGATTCTTGGCTAATTTTCTCAAGACTTCAGATATTCAGGAAAAGAAAATATTTGAGATCAAAAATCACTAATTTCGAACTTTGTGAAATGACTTTTCTTTTTCAAAATTTTTTATATTAATTTATTTTTTTTTTCAGCAAAAAGTTCTTTAGAAACACAAAATAGAATATCCAAAGATTGTATATTGCATATTTTGATATAATAAACTACCCTAATTTTCCAGAAAAGCGCGTAGAATTTTCCGGGTCATATATGACCCTATTGTCCCCAAGGGTAACAGTGTTTTCGTCCCAAACCTATAGCGAAATGTAGTTGGGACATTGTTTTTCTTTGTGAAATGCAGGTGGGACATCTTGCTCCTGGACATTTCATCTTTATATCTGAAGAATTATAACATATTTTGCAATATTTTAGAGTATTCTGCAAGCGTCTCATATTGTGCAATTGTATTGTGTGTGAATAAATATGTGGATAAGTTTATTTTTGCCAAATACCACTCAAAATATTGTGACAGTGACTGTTCAAGGGATTACCAGGAAGATTTCTTGAACACCAGGAGTACAGTGTTCATCAAGACAATCCAATTTGCCTTGGTTTTGGCTAAATTAGTAACTTCAAGCAAAAATAAACTCTTAAAAAGCCCGTGATATAGATTTTGAAAATGGTATGTACGTACACTTCCCTTGAGGACAATAGGGTCATATATGACCCGGGGTTTTTCCGAGATTTCAGGCAATGGATTTTTTTTTCCTCTCAGAACTATTATATTTGATCATAAAGCATTAGGAAATACTCAATTTTACATGAATTCACTTGCTGAATAAAAGTGTGATGCGAAAGAGTTAAAGGGTTAAAAAACATTGAACATCCAAATAAAACCAACAAAAGTATGCCTAATCGAATGAGAAAAAAATATTTATTTGCAATCAAAGTTAAAGGAATAACATCTCCAGCTAAAAGGAGAGAGAAAAAATTAATATCTGGAAGATCCCTGTCCAGACTTCATGCGCTTACGAAGAGTCATGCAAGAGGGGCAGACAAATTCGCCTGGTCTGTAGTCAGCCGTGTCATATGCCTGATCGTGACAGATGACGTGGAAGAGATTAGTGCAGAAGTTGCAGGACTTGAGCTGATGCTCCCCTGGTCTGCAGCAGATGACACATGTGGGCGTCGAAGGAGTCGAATCCACTGGGGATGATGTGGAAGAGCGACTCTGTGGTGTAGACGTCACTGATGCCTTCTCCTCATTGCTCAGTCTCTGTGCCTTCCAGTTCAATTGTCGCCTCCCACGGACACTGCCTGTCTTCATGGTCACTAGATCATGGTAGTCATAGTGAAAGTCTGTCCGTGCGGTGCTCTGAACATTTCTCTTACGACGCTCAGGACGGCGATTCTTCAGGATCTCATTGTAGGAGTGCGTGTAGAGGCCAAAGAAGCGCAGGAAGGATTCCTGATTGTATGAATCTGGCTCTGGTGGTTCTGGTGGCAGGCATACATTTGGCATTATGACGTGGTCCTCTTCGGATGGAGCTGCTGAGGATTGGGAATTACTGGGAGAAGATTCAGAGTCACTGTCATTCTTAATGCCTCTCGGAGGCGTCATGTGTTTATCCCTCATGCTCTTGGCATTTTTCAGTGCTGCCAAGAGCTTCATTCGACTCCTCTTGACAGCATTTCCACCCCGGAAGTATTGATTTTTATTGCGTTTTATTTTCTTCCGTTTCACCTTCATCTGAAATGTTTTAACATTTTTATTGAAAAGTTCAAATGAAAGAAGATAGAATTCCAATGAAAACCTACATGAGGAGGACGAGTTCCTCGTGAAGTGCCACTGCTAAAGGACATTCTCTCACTTTTGGGCTTCAACAGAGAAATCTGCATCTTCTGAGGGGACGGAGGAATCGATGAAGAATTCTCCAGTCCATACTTCCTGATCAATTCGCCATCCGTGAACCGCCTCTGGACATTAACGGGCTCAATTGTATTGTAAGTGCTCTCAAAGTGATAATAAAGAATTTTTGAGAGATAAGCATTGTAGAGATTTGTGTCCAAGGGAGTATCACTCATTTCACTAGTTGAATGGTGTTTCTCAATATCCTTCCTTAGGCGCCCAATCAGCTTCCTTTGATCCTTCATCAAATCCCGGATATCATTCTCTAACTGCTTCAGAATCGAAAGACTGCTCCTGCTCTGTTTACGTGGACAAAGAAGTCGTTTTAAATCCCATTCCATCAGTTAATTATTAATATTTTTTCAAAAATATATCTCACCATGGCATTTTTAACCAAACGAATAGCGCAAATCTGAAAGAATCAAATAAAAATTGCAAAATTATCCAGGAAAAAACAAACATTCACAAGAACACTTACCTGATGCACTTTTATATAGCTCCTCAGGACTTTCTGGCAGTACACAATATCATCTTTGAGATCATTGGAGATCTTGAACTCATTCACCACGTCTCTTTCGTAATCCGAAGCCTCTGCAGTAGACATTTTCACTCGGAAATGAAAACCTTGAAGAGATCTCTCTTTCGAGGCTAAAAACACCCTCAATGGCGCTCAAAATGACAGCCCTCCCAATTTATCTTCCCGGTTGCAGGAAGATTGCCAGAAATGTCCTACGACTTGTCAGACTCTTCTGATGTTTTCTCCTTTTCCTCGCCGCTGAAAAATTCAGTTTGGGCAAGCAAGAAAAAAATCATCTTCGCGACTACAGAGACCCCTGCCAGTTCAACAGATAGTGAGCCCCTAAAATTTTTCTAAAGGTGCGGATTTTCTCAAAATAAACCACAAAAAGTGAGTAAATAATATATAAATTACTCTTAAAATGCTTCATCTGTGTATAATCTGCAATGAAACAGAATAATCCTGCTTTCCCACCCATTATTTTACCCAGGAATTAGCAATTTCTCCCACCTAACCTCAAAATAGTTACATAATTCTCCTGTTTTATCCAAACTCACAAAAATTCTGGAATTTGCAGACAATGCCACTGTTTTTGAGAGGTACCCGCATGTTGGCCACCCGAGGGGCCCGCTTCCTGCAATCCCGTGGCTATGCGGATGAGATGAAACTCACATTCGCAGCTGCCAATCAAGTGTTCTACGATGAGCTGGAGGTCCGGCAAATAGATGTTCCCACCTTCAGTGGTCACTTTGGTATTCTGCCCAAGCATGTGCCCACTCTGGCTGTTCTCCAACCAGGAGTGGTGCAGGTTTATGAGAAGGACGGTGCATCGAAAAAATTCTTCGTGTCGAGTGGTACTGTGACTGTGAATAACGATTCCTCCGTGCAAGTTCTCGCCGAAGAGGCTCATCCCGTGGAGAGTCTCGATGCCAGTGCCTGCCGGGAAGTCCTTCAGTCATCCCAGCAGCAATTGGCATCTGCTCAAAATGATGTGGTAATGTTTAGAGCTAACCAAAATGCCCTTCTGTTCCCGGATTGAATTTAAAAAAAAAATATATTTTTCCAGGCGAGGGCGGAAGCCGGAATTGCTGTGGAAGTTGCCGAAGCTCTCGTTAAGGCGGTTCAGTAAATAATTCATCAGGATTGGGAATGACATCTTCTCAGCATGAATAGATTGTGAAAATTATGTAAAGAAAATTGATAAAGTGAAAATCCCAAAAAATTTGTTTTTATTCCCAACAAAATTGAAATAACGCCGAAAGCTAGGCAAAACGTTTTTTGCAAAAAAAGATGCGTAACAGATATTAAATTTTTTATCCCTCGACAAAATTTCTCCAGTTCAGCGGAAAGAGAGATTAGGGATTAAAAACCAGTGAAAATTGTGTGAATAAAAATAATAAATTTGCAAAAAAAAATGTCCCCAGCGATTTCACAGATCGCATAATCATGAATTTCCTTTTTTTTGTGCAAAGGAGAAATGTGTTATATGGAATGGAAGATAAGCAAGAAAGATGCAAAACGGCCCCCGGAAGATGTTTAACCTTTGAAGATTGCTTCATCTTATTCTTCTCTCAGAGAAATTTGGGAGTTTTTTCATTGATGCATTGATCATTGATGCCTTTTGGAGGCATTGCTCCCATAGTTAGTTACAGGCTGCTATGGAAATTGGAAAATCTTGTTTTTTCTTATTGCACGAACCGACTCGAACTCCCCAGAGAGAATCCCTGGATTTTTTCACTTCACAAAATTTTCACCCCCGGGACTAAATTTCTCACCAAATCTTCGCGTTTCCAACGATTTCTGAGAAATGATGACGCCGTTTGTCCGTCTGTCCCGTCTGATGGTTACCACGCCTAGAGGCCAAACAGTTGGAGATAGAGACTTGGGATTTTCGGGGACCCCCCATAAATCAACCCAAAGATTGTTAACACCCATTATTTACCCACCCCCCCATTCTTCCCATTCTCCTCCAAAACCATTTTTTTTTTAAATTACTCGAAAATGCGTTGTACGATTTCTTTTTCATTTTTCTTGTAGAAGTTGCCCTTTCGCCCTTTTCGTGCTTATACAAAAATAGAGAAAATACCATAGAATCATTTTTAGTAACGGCTTTTCCAGGACAAATGTTAAAAAAGGCTCTACACTTAGTCCCGGCATTAAGTCTTTCGGGATTATGCGCACCTGACGGAATTATGCACATACATACAACTACGTAAATTTGCCTACCATTGGGAGTCAATTTATGAAATCATTTTTGAAATACGCCTGAATATATACTATGATGCGATGCGACGCGGAATATTGAAAACATTTTGCTACTTTTTCAGAATAAAACTTTAATTTCTTTTATTAAGGTAAAAATTTTAAATATTATGATAATGTTTGTTCGCAAAACATATGGCACTTTGCCATCCCTTTTCTCAATGAATTTTAGAAAATAAATATTCGAAAAATATTTCTATATACTAAATTTTATTCCTAGTTCCTAGACTAAAACTTCTAGTATTTTAAACTTTTTTTTAGATCAGCTTTATAAATCAGATTTATAAAATTAAAATATCTATTATCACCGGATCTCAGTAGGATGTCAATGGGATTACTGTTAGCTGAAAAAGAAGCGTTTTCTGTATATTTTGATAATTATAATGCCTCATCGCGAATGTCATTTTAAGGCTAGCAGAATTCAGCTGAAAATACACATTAGCTGAATTGAAATCGGTTAGCATTTTATCCTTGCTGGGGATAGACAAGATCGTTGCCTCACTTGACTTACGTTGTACAACTCAACGTCTAAAAAAAATCCTTACACTTGTGATAAATCGTATTAAAAATGCGCAGCCTCTACCAAAAAACTCCAGAAGTACGGAGGAACCGGAGGAACCACCCAGCGGGGAAGGCATTCCTGGGTGGTCTACGATGAACTTGTCAGATTCTTTCGTTATAGATGACGCGATCGCGATCATCAAGACAAATTCAAATTAGATTTGAGTTTGTTTGAAAATTCTGATTTCGCGAAATTTTACTAGGGTAAATGTCCTAATTCAAAACCATTTCCAGATACTTTAACTTTGACAGAAGATTCAACACATTAAGTTCATATTTTTTTCTAAAGAAAACTACATAAATTTGCTCCTTGACTCTTCTAGAATGTTAAACTGTTTAGTGAAAATTCTTTAGATATAATTTGAAAACTTCTTAAATACAAGAAAAATACGCGAATGTAAAATGCTTCTATTGGAAACGAATTAATCCAAATGGAGACAAGGGAAAGTTTCTAATTGGAGACAAACAGTGTAACTGAAATCGCGACGAAAGGCTTCCAAAACCTTGTTGAGTTGCTCTTGAGTGCAGGTTTTGTTCTTATTCCTGGTCTTTTCTCCTTTCCCATCTAAAACAATAAGAAAATCTCTCCAAAAAAATCATATTTCCGGGGTTTCCTATTGAAGCATTTGCAGACACTTCAGAAAAACCCTTTTTGTTCACAAAATAGGTAATTATTTCATTTGAAAACTTCACGTATCATTAACAATAAAGATTAGCACTTAATTTAACTAAAATTAGTCAGAAATATGACATAAATGTTAAACAAAACGAATAAACAACAGTCACCTTTTTGTGTTTTTTATTGAAAAACATGGTCGATATATGAAAAATCAATGGTGAAAGGATACACTTTTAATTTTTCTGAGAAATTAACAAATTAAAATTTGTGAATATGAATAGATTTTCGCTTTATTTGGAGCAAAATTAACTAAATAATGAAACTGTGGTATAGAAAATATATAAATATAATAATTTAGTACTGTATTTATCATGAAAACAGTGACGTTTCCATTTGGAGTAGCGAAAAATTTCCATTTGAAGCAGGTTTTAAATTAGCTTAATTTACCCTAACAAAAGGTGTGAGAGAAGTATTAATTTTGAATATTAATTTTGATATTTTTAGGACTCCCTGTACAATGAAAACTGCATATATTGATTTGAAATAATAAGTAATCAACTGATTTTGAATACAAAAAAATCAATAATTCTTCTTTTGAACATCACACCAAATTAAATTTAGTTCAGTCCAATTTTGAGACTGAAAGAGTGGGAAAGTACTGAAAGTTTTGACTAATTTTGAGAAAAACCGAAAAAAACATGGTTTTTAGAGGATGTTAATTATAGGGGATGTCAAATTAGTCAAAAGTCGGTACTTGGTTCATTACCGATGAAGACCAATGCAGCTGCATTCAAATCAGTTGACAAATAGGCCATCCAAAGTAGTTGACCTTCCATAATTCAAAATGGCGAATTTTCCGATCATGGGTATGTTGGAAGAAATGTTCGCCTAGGCTACCTCTAAAATATATCCCAAAATCATTAAAAAAGCTTGGGCCAATTTTGAGAAAAACAAAAAAAACATGGTTTTGATGGAGTTAGTGGGGGGCTGAGGGAAAAAAACGTTTAGAGATATTGTTTTTTTATTAGGGGTCATCGAAGACTGGAAGTCGATATCTCTTACCGTTTAAGTTCCAGAACGGTGACAAGATGAAAAAAAGACGATTAATATAACTGCTTTCTTTTTGAGTTCGAGCAGCAAAAATGGGAATATAAAAGAATTATAAAAAATCATCAATGCGGTAATTTGAAAATTCGTCACTTTTGAGCACTATATAGTAAATAGTTGGAGATTTGCAAAAAATATTCTAGATTCCTATAACCTTCTACTTTACAATTACATAAAAACATTAGAAAGAAATAACTTTAAGTAATCAGGAAAACTTATTTTCTCTATGGGTCTCGGGTAACCTAATTGTCCTTAAAGGGTTAACTTATCTAATTTTTTAGGAGTAATTCAAGGTATATTAAAAAATCTATGAATAATTAAAGGTAAATGATCCATTAAACTCTGAAAAACCAATAAAATTGGTTGGTATTTACGATTTTGAGACGAACAGAAACTGGAGTAAACCTTTAGTCTGAAGAGTGCTTCAGATTCGATCTTTAAGTTCCTAAATCTAAATAGACGTATACCAATCCCTGAAAATATTTATCTCATAAAATTTGGCAGTAAAGGATGATATAGAGGAAACTAGATGAAATACTCTCGAGGATCAGCCGGGGTCTATTTAGGGCTCAGGGATCAAAAGGGTCTCCACTTCACAAAGCTCACACCTTGAGCATTAAGACACTAACATTATTACACTTGCACATTAAAATTTTAATGTAATTCACATTAATTGTCGCTTGTGAGCGTCCAAATATGTTATTTGTGTCTTTGAGTGACTTAATATTTGGGGTTTTTCTATTTATTGATAAAGAAGTGGACTTGCTCTACAAAAATAAGTTTAAATTTACCTAAAGCATAAATATTTTTCACATTAAAAAATTAAAGAGAAAATCGCATTAATTTTTCGCATTAATGCTATAAATCAATTTATATCAAATTTTGCGGGCCAACTCTACCTTTTTATCAACAAATAGATCAAATTTTGAATATAAAATGTTTCAAACACACAAATTTCACATTTGGACTCTCACCAGCGACAATTAATGTGAATCATATTAAAATTTTAATGTGCAAGTGTGATAACACAGTAACACCCTCTTCTCTTAAATATTGAAAATATTTTTCTTTAATTTATCCATTGACATAAGGAGCGTGACCTAAAATTACATATGAACACAGAGCTGACTCGGAAGGTGAAATGGAGTCAAATAAACTTTTCTATGCTATAAAAAAAGATTTAAAAACTTCCATATTCCTCGATCTACACAATTTTTGCATGCGACGGTAACTTTTATACGTTGAACTTCGAATATGCTTCTTGCATAACTGTCGAAAAGTTTATGCTCAAGAAGATTGCCAAACACAAATGCATGATGGAATTTATGAATTTATCATGTTTCAGATGTATGCCCACATAAGAACACAATGTTTTACCTTTTATTAGAATACACCGCAAAAATCATCGAGATGTTATATAAAGAAGAAAAAAAAAGAAAGTATTGAATTTATTGTTGATGATCCTTTTGTCTGTGGGAGAAGTCATAATATTTTGAGCATATACAAACATGAGAAAAGCGCACAATTAATAATATTTATTTGAATATCTAATGTCAAATTTGTACAAATCGTCGATCACTGATCAATTTTTCTCTAAACACTATTTTTTTTCAAAGTTTGTTCTTATTACACAATTTTATCTCAACAGACAAGAGTGTTATGCATTAGTAAAAATATACATACACAATGTTTTGAAAGAAGCCTAAAACCTGAAATTATATGCAAATAGTTTCGTAATATTTTGGGAGGAAGGCTTATATTTTGAAGCTGGCAAAGAGAGGATGTAATTTAAAAGTCCATGGTTTTGGTGAAAAGAAGACAGTGGCAGAAAAAACTAATTTACTCTTTACGTTAATTTCAATTTTTGCTTACTTTTTCCTTTCGCTCCGAAGGAAAAATCTCCGAATTTTGTAAATCTCACCAATAAATATGCTGTTTGTGAGTGAAAATACTTGAAATATGCCCACTTTTTCACTTCCGAAAGTCAACCACTTGAGCATTCACATTTGTCTACGCAATTGAAGTTATATTGTGCGGACTTTTTTTGTCATCTTCCACTGCGCTCTTGTAAAAATCACAATCCGGAAGATGGTCCAGCTTGTTGAGTGTTTTTGCTTGTACACCGGCTTCAGTGGGCTTCTTCAGCCTACAGCACATTGGGATGATCACCAAAATTTACATTGTTCAATCATACATGCGTACTGTTAAAAAAAAACTAAATGAAAAACACTGAGACTCTTCATCAACGGTCTTTATGAAAACTATGAATGCCAACGCGGATTGCCTCGAAGGTTGTGTTAAAAAGAGGCATAGCGCTTATTAAAATGTTGTTACATTCCTATAAGGAAAAAAACACTAAATGAGCTAACTAGGAAAAGATGGTATTAATATTTCTATACTTTATTGCATCTCTTACTGAAATTTACTTTTTGTATACAGCAGTATTGAATCACTTAAACAGACTCCGCCTAAAATATTTTTAAGCCACGCCTCTACATAGCTTATAATTTGAAATAAACGAGATTTTTTTCTTTTTTTATGCTCAAGTTTACTTGAGAGTTGATTATTTTTAAAGCTAACTGTGAGAAAATAACGCCCACAATTACAGACGTGTGATCAGAAACCGAAATGCTCCCCTTACAATTACTATACTACGCCCTTTGTAGCACTTGCTTCAAAAAAAGATCAGTCAAGTGAAAACCTTTTTGAAGATTGATCGATCTGCTAGCTTTCCGTTAAATAAAGTTGTGTAACATGAAGAAGTCCACAAGGAGAGAGATTAACTCAGTCGCATCTCGCATAATGCTTTCTACTTAATTAGGGAAACTGTGCCAAATATCGGCCAGTTTGCAATTTCGGCCAATTCTTTTGTTCTTCAAATTTGCACACTCTAAGGATTATTCAATGCAAAAAAATATCACGAAATATCGCTCTGACGAACAAGATGATGTGAAAAAGACTTTGGAAGAATTCCGGAAGGGCAAGGAACTATGAGAATCAACGTGGCCAAAATATTACCTAAAGCTATATATGTATATATTTTTTTCATTTTAAAATGTATTAAGAATGATTTTAGAGAAAAGAATACGATAAAATATCTACAAATTTCCAAGAAACACTCCTTAAAATAGTAACAAAAAATCTATTTGATATTACTTAATAGCATGTGTTAAAATAGTGTTAATCGTCGTTTTAATGTTTATAAAATATTTACAATTGATAATTTTAGTTGACTTAAGAGTTACGAGTTATTAAAAATGAATTACTCAAAATTTAAAAACTGTTAATTTAATAAAAGTCATCACTTTGCAACAAATTCGTACGAAATCTTTATCACATAACACGGTAATTACTTTTGAAAGTACCAGTTTCATTCCTAGTGATCCATTTTCTTAACGAATTGATATACATATAGTGGCTCATTTACATCGTAATGGTTTTTATTGTTATGCTAATTATCCTAATTATCCTGATTGTAAGCCCTGATGGGGCTCACTGAAATTATAAAACTTATTAAGGGAAAATGGGGAACTCAAGGTGCCACCCATCTTTCAACTTCCTTGGAGTGAACCGTCCACGGCGACTGATGCTCACTCACTGAAGTGCAGGGACAGCTGACATGAACAAAAGCCCCAGCAACCTTCAGCACCCGCCTAGGGATGTTGGGTGGGGTGTGTCATAGGAATGAAGGATTGGGATTGGTGGGTTTGGCCGTCGACTGGGTTAACAATTGTCGAATGGGCCATACTCTCTACATGATGTCCTTTATTTCCATTACTTGAAGTCTTTCGAGCTCTATCAATCACAAATTCTGTTTATCAAATAAAATGTTTCAGTTTTTGAGATCTGTGATTTTAAGTAAGAACTGAACGTTTTAAAATGAATAATAATAATTTCTTATAGGAGATCAGTTCTAGGAACAATAAAAAATTAAAAAAAACAGCTATTTGAATTTCGTTCACCGTGTGTAACAAAATATTTTAAAAAAATGATATAATAAATGAACTTTGTAAGACTTTCTAAAAGATAAACTCATTTTTTAATTAGTTGTTTTTCTTAATTAAAATTCCTATAAAATTACAGTTTATACTTAATAATATAATAATAATAATAATAATTTTATTCTACTTCGAATAACCTGCTCCTAATAAAGTTTTGGTCCTAAACCTAATAAAGTTTTGGTGAAGAGCTTCCAGAGCTAAACGGCGTTTATATTTTTTACTGACTATAATCATTAATTTTGGAAATCCAAAATATTTTATTTTAAAATTGAATAAAAATTAAAGTTTATTGATAACATTTAACACATTTGTTTAACATATAAATAAAAGATTAAAACTTTCTATGTTTTGAACGTGAAAGAAAGAAAATAAAAATTCTTTAAAATTGAAATATATAAAATAATTAATTTTAATTTGAAAACTGAAGTATTATACATATTTTCCATAAAAAATAATTAAATTGATTACTTAAAATTGAAAATCCCGAAAGAAGAGGGCTACAGAGCCTTTTTGTAATAATTTTATATTAGGGGAGACTGGGGCAAAAAGTCACAAATCGAAAATTTTAAAATTCAATATCTTCCAAGATAAATAAGATAGCGGCTTAAATTTTTTTTCCATAGATAACCCCCATAGGTCTTCTTCAATGTCGTATACGATTCGAACAGGCAATTTAGGAAATAAAAAATATCGACATTTTTAGCCTTATTTTGAAAATATTTTCCGTGGAGAAGATATCAATTATTAGCTACTTATTTTAAATTTGATGCACTGGTGAATATTTCCCAAATTATCTATCTGGATATTCTTTGAATAGGAAACCGCTATCTATTTTAAAATTTTACAAAGATTCTGTTCTCCAGAAATCCTTTTATTAAAAACGACCACTTGGGGTAAAAAGTAACAAAAGGTATGGAGCAAAAAGTAACAATAACCGAAACAATTTCTGATGTCCCACGGTGAAAAGAAACGTCAATGCTATGTGTCGCCGCTTTTTGTTTGCATTGGTCAAACGATTTGCAGTCTTTTGAGTATTTTTTTGTAAAATAGCTTAAAATGCGCTTTTCTCGCTCAGATAGAGAAACGGTGTTTTACAAAAGTGTAGAAGAATAAATTTCCTATGAAAATATGTAATCTCGATATTTTACTTAAATTTACGGAATCCCGTAATAAAACGAATCAAAATGTGATAATATCTTATGCCTGATACTATTTGCCCCAGCATTTTTGAGAATGATCACAAAATTACCCTTTAGAAAACGGCTCGATAAATATATTTGCTTACAAAATAGAGGAAAATGACTTTCCCAGAGTTGTAGAGTGGTAAATTTCCTATAAAACTGTGCTAATTATAAATTTTGGAAGTGCTCGAGTAGCTTATAAAAACATAAAATATCCATTTTGTGACTTTTTGCCCCAGTCTCCCCTATCGATTAACGATTGTATCATAACATCATGTAAAATTTTTCTTTTATAAATGTCTTTAAAAAAAATTGAAAATCTAAATAACTCCGTACCAATTACTATTCAAATAATATTTCTTCCTAAAACAAATCAAGCAAAAATGTATAAAAAAACAAATAAATTGAAATTCTATCAAAATAAATTTTTAAAATAGCAAGACGTTAAACTTGTTTTCTAAGGTAGGCATTTTCGATATTAGCTAACTGACCTGACCAACAACATGAAGATTTTCGTCAAGATATCGCATCAATAAAAAAAAACACATGGACTTGCGCGCTCCCTCTTTGAATCTCCTCTTTTATTGTTTCGCCAATTGCTCTATGAAGTGAATTTCTTATTCACAAAAAAAGCTCTAGCAATTATGGTCACTATTGCTTGTCCACGGTGTGTGATAATGATGTCCAAAGCTGAATGGCATTGGCATTCAAAAAATAAAAGAAATTAAACCGACGAGAAATTGATGGACGTTATATGAGGATGAGATCAAATAAGTGAGTTCCAAGTTGTTTGTCCAGTGCATCGGATCATCAATCACTTACCATCTGTGTGTAATGTGCCAATAATGTCAATAAACTTTTGCATCCAAAAAGCACCAAGTTTTGGTGAAAAATGAAAGTGTGAGATAATAAGCGAATGGTCTAACAGAAAATTCCAACAAATGCATAAAAATGCTAAATTTGACTGCAACTAAGATAGAAGACTTATTGATATAATTTACATATATTTCGTGTTTTAGCAATAAAAATTACTATCTCGAAGTTTTATTATATCAACTTTTTCCAATACATACAAGAAACATTTTTTGCGGCATATATTCAGCAAAAATATGCACAAATATCTAATATTTTCTGCATTCATGTAAATTTAGGGAATAAACAAATTTCTTCACCATATTGTATAAAAATATTTTTGAAAGGTCTCGCTCCAAGGAACTTGTGCTAATTCATAATAAATAACTTCTTGTATTAACTGACGTTGAAATTTGTTGAATTTGGCTGTGATTTATCTTGTTTGAATATAATGATGTATTAATTTTGAAATAAGATTGAATATTAAATGAGCTACATGCTCAATTAATATGTTCATCTTAATCAACATGATAAAAGTCATCAATTTTATTAACACATGTGATAATTAATAGTTCAATTTGCTTATAGTCTCAAAAAATTTGAAAAATGGCATTAAAAAGCAGTAAAATGAGAATGATCCACTCTTGATTTTTTTTCTTATTCTCGTAATCTTTTGCAATATTGGTCTTGTACACAAACTGTTGAAATTAAATTTTTAATCTTATTTTCATCCAAGACGATTTTTTTTAACGACAACCCGTATAAAATAGGCAAGGATTTTTTCTCATGATCCGAGAAACCAAGGTATTTCATCTCATCTTAAAATCATTTACGAAGAAGTAGTAATAAATTGTTTAAATATATCTTGGTAATATTTTTTTTTGGTTCCACCGTCAAACGCTGTGTGAAAATGCAAGAGAAGGCCCTTGAATTCTTTTTTACCATTTTGTACACTCGCTATATTACCAAATTCTTTGTCTAACACTAACAAGTAACGTCAAGCTCGTTAGTGATGTTCATTAGAAATTAATTCATCAAGAGAGTTGATATAGCACGTGTGCCAAATATATTGATTTAAAAAAAAAAACGTGATTGCAAAAAAATAACCAGAAATATGCCTATCTATTGAGATATGGCAATGAGAATAGCGAATATTTGACTTGAGGATATATTGTATATATATAAGCAGTTAACATAAAAATTGTTTTATTATTGTATTAAATCTGAAGTACAGAGTAACAATAATCTAAAAGGGACAGATAATCCTAACCGGCTTATGTAGGTGAGATTCTTAACGTGAGCTAACTCGGAGTGCATGCAAATTCGATTTAGAGCTGAAGTTGGGAGACGCCATTCAGTTATCTTGAATCAAATTCGTGAAATTATGCAAATTTTGTATTTAAACCAAAATATCAAGGATTTGGATGAACTGGCACAAAAGTGATATATGGGTGAAATATAGACCGGAATGTTCTCTATAATTTTCCCATAGAACATGATCTCATCGATTACTCAGAAGCCAAGATAAGCGAGGTTTTTTTGTTTCTGAACTTGTTTTTTCATCCAGAGTGCCCCAAGTAGTCATTTGTTGAACTTCAACTATATCAAAGAATTGTTGTATTTTGTGGTAGGGGAAATGCTTCTAATTTTGTCCAGTTTCTTATTTTGGACACTTTGAGGATAACATTGGACACTAAAAATAAATTGATTAAAATGATGGATTTTTATTCCAATATTTGATGAATAATGAATTCTATCTAAATATTTGTTCTTTTTGGAAGATTTAGACACTAAATACGTTAAATTTTGAATATGATTTGAGTTGAAATTGCTTTGTTGAAAATTCAGTGTGAGCAATTGCTTACGAGAAATATGACAGAACTTCGTGGCTTACTTCAGTCTTATTTAGTTTTGGTGAAGTACTAACAAAGTTTGTTCGCTGTTTTTGAGTGATATTATTGAATATTCATTGAATATTGTGTTGATTCACGTTAGTGGTGATTTGTACATTTGACCTTAAGTGAGATTTGCCTTGTGAATTATATTTTTCGTGTGAAAAATGGGAATTTTTTTAAGACATTCACCAGTGAGGTGATGATTCTTATTTTGGACAGGTGTTTTTCTCACGAAATTTCGTGAAGTTTTAGCTTTTGTGATGACTAGGTTGGACAAATGCCTGGAGAAATGAAGGAGCATCATCTCTACGAAAGAGATGCAGTGAGAAATGCCTTGAAAGGCTCCCGGAAAGGGCAGGGAATGAGCGAATCCGCACGTACTTGGAGTACCGAAGTCAACTCACTTTAATGAATGATATGGAAAGTTTCTGGGCTTCTTGTGACATTCCACGTTTCCCTTACATGACCAGGAAGAGGACTTGATAAGATTGGTTCATAAACTGAAGAACAATGGGCATCCTATTGAGGCGGATTATCTGTCCAAATTTACAGACAAGTTGTAAAAATTAATAACCAAGTTGTCCAAAATAAGAGTCAAATTCACCTCTACATATCAATTCATTTTTAAACGTATTAAAACTAATTTTAGTAAAAAATGAGATGATAAATAGCTTGCCAAGTTTCTAAGCAATCCTTCTGAAAAGAGAGTAACAAGAAAAGTCAATTAGTATTGAAAATATGGCACTTCAAACTTAGGATATCGATGCTTATATGCAGACTGTCCAAAATTATAAGCACTTCCCCTACTTTCCATTTAAAACCATATTTTAAGTGTCTTTGTGGAGTAGAGGCAGACAAATTGGCATCTGAGTGATTTCAAAGCGTTATTATGGGAAAAATCAATTTTTTCACACTTAAACGGCAAAATCGGAGTGATAGCGTAGTCTGAGCGGAAAATGATGTATGGAAGAAATGTAGAGACAAATGTCCTCTACAATTATGTCGAAGTAATCATCAAAATCGGTTCAGCGACAGTCGAGATAATTGAGGTTATGTGATATTGAAATTGGTTTTTCGACTGTGGCGCCCCTGGTGTTGGTCCCACGAAGTTCAAATATTCTAGAAAGTTGTAGCATTTGGTGAGATCTTTCGTTTAAGCCCTCATTCATCAAAATCGGTCACATAGAACCGGAGATATGATTTTTTGAATTTCGTGAACTTTGACCCCTCATATCTCCGGTTCTGTTTTAACCACAGCGCACATACGCACCATTTTGGAAACGTCCTAGACTGGACTACAACATACTAAAATTTCATTAACTTGCACAATGCCGTTTTTGAAAAAAGTGACTTTGAATTTCGATGAATTTTGACGCTATCACAGCGCCACCTGTGGTGACTTTTTGAACTTCCATCTGAAAGTGCTCATCGAGACGAAACCAAAAAGATAAAATTTAGGTAGCTATGTTAGTTAGAACCGGAGATAGAGGCCGGTCAATGTTCGAACTTTGACCCCTTATAGCTCGGGTCAGGGGTTTTAGATCGACTTAAGGTTTTTTTTGTTTGATAGGTATAATCAACGGCTACAACATACTAAAATTTCAGCCCGATGCACAAAGGAATTTTTGAGTTATTTAACTTTTAAGATTTAAAAATTTTCTTTTTAATAATAGCGCCCCTAGCGGTGGTTTTATGAACTTGCGATGTTAGAAGGGGAAGTGGCATTTCACGAGAGCTTTCCAAAAAGCCCTCACTTTTTAAATTCTGATAATTAGAACCGGAGTTATGGCCATTTTAAGAAATTTTTTTTGGACCCTTATAGCTCGGGTCAGGGGGGTCGGGGGACCTTAAGTTTGGTATTGATGGAAAGCTCTAAGGCCCAGCTATAACATACTAAAATTTGAGCCCACTCGATGCCATAGGGGCGGAGCTATTGAGAAAACAAAAAAAGAGGGGTCTTCAAAATGGCGGAAGGAGGGGCGGGGGGTGGGGGGTCAATGCACCAAGTTGCAATTTTCACCCGATATATAACCTTTGCCGAAAACCGCAAGTCGATATCTTTTTTAGTTTAGGAGCTATTAAGCTCCAAAGAGCGGCCGGCCGGCAGGCCGGCCGGCCAGCCGGCCGGCCGGCCGGGAACGTAAAATAGCCACATACATATTCGTGATCAGGAAGTGGCGAAACACATTTTGGCCAAGTTTGAGGTCGATCGGACGACATGAAATTTTGTTAGGATTATAGTAGGTGAGATTGTTAAGAATCTCACCTAATAGATCTAAAATAATCTCAAAGAGAATAGGTTACATTTAATGATTTTTTTTAGTTATCTAAACCCTGAACACCATAGACTAATGTTTTTGTATTACTTTGCAAATTTTAATTATTTTCCAAAACTTTTAATGTTACTTATAAACAAAAGCAATATTAAAATATTCACCATTTTTTAAATTAACACAAATTGTTTAAATATTCTCTAAAATTGGATAATAAAAATAGTAGATGAAATTATGAAATTGGAAACCCGTTTTGACTGTATGACAAAGAATAATCGCTGTAAAATCTAATTTTCGGTTGAAAAATAAACTCTTTGGTGCGCATAATTGTTGTAAATATATCAGGGGAGGATTGGGTAATTTCATGCACGCGTTACTTTCGAAAATAAATATTTTAAGACGAAAAATAATAATTTAGCAAGTGTTCTGCATATTTTCAGATAGTCAAAATTCAATATGTATATATAATGATATATATGGAAAATACTATAAATAGGTACGAAAGTATACTGGCTTTGCATTTTGTACCGTAACTATGGGAATCTATAAGCCCTTCTCTCTTCTAAATTGGATGATGTCCTAAAGACTGTCATAATATATTCCTGATAAATATTCCAATCCAAAAAAAATGTTTCTAATTTTATCCGAATTCTGTAATAGACAATTGAAAATCTAAAACGTATCCAGTTTTTCGAAAAGGTTCTCAAACCATTTTCTTAAAGATGATTTCACAAACTATTCAAAAAAGCTTCGAGAAATATTAACAGACGTCTGGGTAATTTTACGCCCTGATTTTTTGCAAACATTTTTTTCTATCTTAACAAAAAAAGTATTTTTTAAATCATTTTTCGAAAATTGCTTTTGAGAAATAAATCTTCGAGATTAAAGTTTATGGAGAACTCTGTTATACACATATTATGGTTAAGGAATGCAAATTATGCAGCAAGCATTAACTAATGCAAATTTAATAGGGGAGATCTTGCATGTTTAAGACACTTTTTTATGTTTTGACTTAAAGCATTATTTCCAAAACCCACAAAATTATCTTGATATTTTGTATAACACTTAATTCGTATACTAAAGGTATAGACTTTATCTAACTTTTTATAACTGTATATGACTTGATATAACTCGATTAGTGTTTCTGTTACATTTGTTCAAACAATCAAAGAATAATACCCGTGTCTCAAACATGCAAGCTGTCCCCTATGATTTTTATAGTATGTCTTACTCTTATCTCTTAAATATGTTAGAAAGGGTTATGACAAAAATTTAAAGCTTCGATTTCTTTTCAAAGATATGGAATTTTTAAACTTTTAGCTTATTGCATCTGCCCCGGATTTCCCTAATCATTTAATTTATTAGTAAACGTAAATTTATTGTAAAGAAGCTCAACTAAAATTGCTAAAATTTTCCATAACCCCGCATCTTCAATCTCCAGTTAGTCCTTCAATTAAAAAAAAAATTTTTGATTTAAATATGTCATAAATTTTATTTTTTTATCCTTGGAATACCCTCTTGGCCCTTAAAAATTGGTATCAGTGAGAAAATCATATTTATTGCTTTTTTTAATTTTCTAATAAAGTACTCCCACATTAATCATTAGGCCATCAAATTGAATTACCTTATGCAACCAAAATAAGAAGTGAATTTCATATTCATCGTTTACATACATAACAGAAAAGCTTCTTGCTGAGACCGCGAGGAAGGAAAAAAATGAATGTCTCTAATAGTAAACAATCAAATAATAGAAGCTCCGTAAAATTTATCGATGATCTCTCGTGTGGAGGATGACTTTTGACTTTATTTTTCTTAATGCTGTTTGCGTGTGAATTTCTTTGGCGCACTTTCAATTTTTCAACAACTTTTTGGGGGTCATCGTTCCTATAAACAATTTTCATTATGTTCAACATCTCGAATATTCAATAGACTGCATATAAGTGTGTGAATAGAGGACATGAGGAAAAATTGTGAAAAATTGAAATTTTAACTAAAGAAAAAACACTGCTTTCGTTTATTTTGAAAGTATACTTGAAGCGTTTGTATGTGAATTAATTTGGACTTATTTCATTAAATCACTGATTATAATTATTAGGCAGCGCTTCTTTTGTTCACCTTTCTGATTTTTATATCTGTGGTTAATGTCGTAAATACATGTTAGAGGAATATTCCATCAAATTTATTATAAACGGGATTTAAAACCAACAAGCTGTTTCTGAAATAGTTGCTACTAATTAGTTACTAATTTCAAAAAAAAATCTTATGCACAAAGACAATTATTACTTGTAAGAACAATGAAAATATAAATTATGTGAGATGAATCAGATAAAAGATGGGAAGAGATTTCACAAGTCCAGAACACGCCAAGTGATTGATTCAAAACACAACAACTAAAGTATTTTGCAAGTTTACCTTTTTTTGGCCAGAGATAGTCTGTCGGTTGCTCATTGCGAAAACGCCGAATTTAATAATACATGAATTAAGTGTGTTTTTATATCAAAATGTAAAAGAAACAGACACTAAAGTGATCTTGTTTTCTGACATGGGCCAATTTCGATGAATTTTTGCTACCCCATTCACTTTACAACTCTACATTTCAATCAACATTAATTAACTCCGCTCTCCTGGTGCTTAGCAAGTTTCTTCTCCAGTCCAAGACCTAAGAGCCACATGACCTTATAAATTGTTGCAACATTTTTCGAATGCAAGAACATCGTTCTTCTTTTGCGCGCGCACTTATTTTTTCAAAATAATATAAAAAAAAAACAGTGTGATTTTTTTCCATAAATTAAATTTGATACACTTCTTGTGGTTCATTCTCTTGCACTGCTTATTGGCTCTTTTCGCAAGGAAAAGATGACACAAAAATTAATAAATGCCAGCTTATCTGTATGACTCTTCATTCAAAAGCCACCAATTAGGAAGGCGACAATACCCTCGTAGATGACTTTATGAAAGCTCTTCCATTAATTCTCATTTATCTAAAAAATATGTTACCTAACAAAAGAAAACAAAACATAACAGCGAAGAGAAAAATACTTAACCGCATGCTCGAATTCGAGAGCTCGGATCGGAACTTCTATGTAATAAAAGTTATGGCTGCATAACATTGGGCAGGATATTTTCTTATTTTAAAATTTTTTATCTTTTTGTTTCAAATTTTGCCAAAAATCTAAATTTCATAAAAAAACGTAGGGGAAAGTGACCATACTTGATACTGTAAAATGATGTCCAAGGTTTGTGATTTTTTTCTGATTAACACACAAACCGAAGCGATTCCTCCACTATGACAAAAAAATGTCTCACTTATTAGGTTCATAATCCAACCTCAAAAAGTTCCTGGAAATCCTTAGATTTTCCGCAAGAAGAAAATGAAAATTCAGTGACGATTTTTATACAAGTTGGATCCGGGGCCTTCCTGTATAATAATTGATTCGACAAATCGGAGGCCTATTTTCACTGCAAAAATTTCACTGGATACAAAAAATTGCACATCAATATTTAGACGGAACTCTAATCTATCTGCTTAAATCGTTTGTACGACTGGTTATTAGTTTTAAAATCACTTTTATGTAATTTTTCTAAGCCGTGTTTTTATGACATTAGGACACTAGCGAAAACCATTTTTTCACTTTGAGTCCATGAAAATGTCACTCTGCAACCTTAAAATTCAGGCAACAGGGTTGAAGGCTATGTAAATTGTCGATAAAATTGGCGGATTATAATAGGTGTAATTATGAAAGAATTACATCTAATGATAGAGTTGCCACAATTAAATTATCATTCATGGACCCTTTTTAAAATATAGGATGGACACAGGTAGAATTTATGAATTTGTCACCACTCACAAAAACAGTGTCCCCAAGTAAAAATATTTTTACGTAAATATTAATACTGATGAACCCTCTATGTGCCTATGATAATAGTTTTACTGAACAGCGACATTAATTAATAAATACTTATAAAATATCATGTATCAAAATTACAGTTTTGGACCTATTTTTGATTTTTGCTTCGTGAAACTAGGAAAAAAGAGCTAGGATCCTAATTTTTTTAGGAAATGTGAGGCTTAGCACCAGCTATTGAAATATATTGCGATAAGTCATAACTATTGATTAACATAGAAAATAAATAGTTATTATCAAGCTTGGATCGTATCAAGCACGGTCACTTTCCCCTACCATTCAAGTACGAGTTTAACTCATCAGATAAGAGGATCTTTTTAGTTTTTGGATGTCAGATGAATAGAACCTGAGAAATATTGTCCACCGAAAAGTATGTTTTTTTTCCAAAACCGTCTCCAAAAAAATCAGGTCCCTACGGCACAATCTTTTTTTAATTTTGAAATCAAAATTTCAGATAATATAGTTAAAATGCTTAATATATGCTTAATATATATGCTTAAGAGCCCGATTAAATATTTTTCTTATTATGTTTAATAAAGATGTTAAGGAAATATATCGTTTTTTTTTCAATATGTGTGACCCACGTAACCCCTTAATACTTAAAAAGCGTGAAATATTCTTTGTAAAGAAAAAAATTCAAAAGTTTCTCCTTGGCAACTCAAATACGGTTTTAAGTGATTAATGATAAATTTTTATCATTTAATTAAGAAATAGAATTTTTACTGACCAATATATTTCTTCACTCTTTAATTTTAGTTGTGACGCTTTTAAAAAATATACAAGTTCCAAAAACTTATAAAAATATTTTTTTATCTTTTCTTTAGATTTTTTTTTGCTTTATCTGTAATTGGATTAGTTTAGTAAAATATATTTTCTGTACTTCTGGTTATTCATTTGCAGCGAGGGCTGGCATGTTTGAGAGACTTTTATATGTTTTCACTTTAAGGCATTTTTTCCAAAATTCAGAAAATTATCTTGAAATTTTAGCGCTTAGTATACTAATTTCACTAATATACACATTATTAAAACAACTATAGTGTTTTTATCACATTTATTTAAATAATCAAAGAATAATTCACCGCGTTTAAAACTAACTTACATCTCAAACATACAGACTCTCCCCTATTTTGTTAATTTTCTTATAGGGCCTTATAGATAGGAATGAAACTTCTACCGCTATTTCTACTTTTTGAGGATATTTGATATTTTCTGACGATTTATCGGAGTATTTAATTTAAGAAGTTTAGGAAGTGATTGTCTTAATGAAACCTATCTAATTGGATTTTTTTAAATTATCCAGTATCCATACTATTAAAACCAAGTCATGTGAGTTTCAAGATGATTTAATTCTCAGAGATTAGACACTTTCATATCCACTAGTTTTCATCAATACAAATGTGAATTTTGGATTTTTATTTTAACTGCTCGAACTCCACGAGAGAGCAGTTTTCAGATTTTTTTTACTTCTAATTTTCAATTTTTATATTGAAGATATAGGGGAAACTGGGGAAAACTTGTCAAAATGCATATTTAATTCTTTCACGAGCTCTGAGAAAACTTAAACGTTTTGTAATGAGAATTTTCTTATAGGAAATTTTCTAAAAATCGATTTTGTGGAGATTCTCAAAATTGCTGGGGCAAATTTGGTCAGTCTTCGGATAATTTGTGACATTTTAATCTCGCAAACGTTAAAAATATCAAATAGACATATTTTTATAGGAAATTTATTCCTCTACAACTTTGTCGAAGATAATTTTTCTCTATCTTATGGCGTCTACACACTAGAGCAATTTCTGTCCATATTGAAGCAAATTCCCTGTACTTGTGTAGGAAAAACTCTTCAATATGGACATATTTTGCTCTAGTGTGTAGAGGTCATTAACGAGAAATGTGCTTAAATTGAGCTAATCAGTATTGATATTTTCTGTAAGCCAAATATTCCAAAAATAGGGCCCAAAATTTCACTTTTTTATTTTACATAATCCTTCCTCGAATCCCTTGAAACTTTGTAAGTTTAAGAAGGTCCATGAAGGCTATCTATTATAAAAATTTCAAGCCTCGGTCTCTTTTATTTTAGAAAATAGTGAAAATTGAAATTTTCATTTTGACAAATTTTGCCCCAGTCTCCCCTATGGCATTCTCTTATGGTCTTTTCTTTTCATTTTGGTCCAAAAGCTTTTTTTCTAACTGTTTAAAATATTCAGGACTATAAAATATTTGCGTCCAATCGCTTTTTTCTAATTTGGCGAGAGCTTAAACGCAACAAAAACGCTCGAAGCACTAACTAATCAGAGAACGTTATGGAAATAATATATTTTATGGGATAAAATATTTAATTAAGCAGAAGTGGTCTGTCTTTGCATACGGGAGCCTTTGAATGTTTCAATTTTTCTCTTATTTTCCAAAACTAAAATTCCATTTTGTTAATCGAAGTTGATAGAAAATAGTTAATATTAACTATAGTTCACAAAATAGAAATTTTGCTTTGAGAAATAAGAGAAAAACTGTAACATTCAAAGGCTGCCGCATCAAAGGCAGACCACTTTCCTCTTTATAAGCAATGCTTAACCTAAAGTCGAGGATTAATATATTAATATTGCTCTTCCTTCGAATTCGAGCAATAATAGTGATTTTAGTAGAGCAAGAGAGAGATCAATAACATTTAAAAATGAACACGAGGAGAACTTAATGGAAATGTACCGATAAATATTTTGCCGCAAAAGATATCGCTAAGATGCAGATGTTGTGAAATAAAGCTATGAAAGATTGTTTAAAAATTTAATTAAATGAAAGAGATGATCACCTGCCAAACAATCCTATGCATCCATGTGGACGTCCCTGGCCAACAGAGGTGCGTTTAAAATAATCACGAAAAGTGTATAAATTGACTGTTTTCATCAATCTTCCGTACCATGCTCTATAGATAGATTCTCCCTCAACGGTAATTAGTATATAAGAGGTACGAACTAATTGGCAATCAAATAAAATGTGTACAGAAGAGCACTTGCTAGAGATTTATTCAAAGACATAAAATTTACCAGTGTAAGGAATGGCAATGTTTTTTTCAAGAGCGAATAAATAAAAATTATCATAGTTCACAAAATCACGAATTAAGATGAAGATGAAGGCTTCCGTCTTGAAATTCAAAATCTCAGTAAAACTAGGAAACATTAAGGATTATATACTATACTTTATTGATGTAAATCCGTGTTGTCAATCAAGATTTTTGGAGATTGAAAAATGTTTTTGTGAACCTTGAGATTTTCCATGTCTTGCATTGTAGAGGAACATCATCAGAAAAAAGCCCAGATCTTCATACAAATTCAATAAATCTTCAAAAGTCGAATATACACGCAATCAATCAGGTATTTATGTCCCCATAAATAGCACGAAATCAACTGATTTGTCTATTTGTCCTCTCTTTGTCACAGTTTCTAGGCTTATTGCAAAACCTCAAGATACAGTCTTGTAAATACTTAACAAAAAAAAGTGTCGGGCCGTATCTCGAGGAAAAACTACTAGTTAATGAATCATGTTTCCATATTAGCATAACATAGTTAAAAATGATAAAACATAATCATAACTCACTGGATTCTATGAGTGAGCATGAATGAGATGAGCGTGAAACAGGTGGGCAATTCATTGAAGAAATTCCGTCAATTCTTTACCTCTTTCAGCACATACTCAAAGTCATCATCTTCACTGATTTTAAGTGATGAGTCTTCGCATTATAATGCGTCCACATAGACCTTGGTATATTTTAATTGCTGACTTTTTTGCAATTCCAATTGTTATTTTGCCAGGAGGAAAAGTAGCAATATGAGAAACAATCAGATTCTTAATCTATCTCAGATTGTGGCAACTGATGGCAATTGGGGAGGACCTTGATTATTTGACTCCATGATGGAGTTTTAGAGTGGATATGAGGCAAATTCTTCAAAATAAATTACACTCAACCATTATTGTTTTGTAAAGCAATGTTAAAAGTATCTAACAATCTTGAGAGTTCAAGACTTGGAGGTGTCACAATATCCATCTATTAAATAAATCGCGAGCAATTTTTCAAAATATACGATAATTACAATAATTATGGAACTTCCATAATAAATTTTGTGCACAAAAACATGAACTTTATGACAAAATTGAAACATTTTTGTACAATAATTACCATTTTTTCTTATACCATTTTGATCTTTCTTGTGATTAGCACTATAAAGTGAACGGGGGAGCTTTTACTTATGCACTATTTTTTTTCTATTTCATGCTTTATTTCAAAATGAATCCGAAAAAATGTACCAATTTTTTTTGTGACAAGCGAAAATGTCTTGATGATAAATTCATTCAGAAAATGGAGCTTCATGAAATTTTTATGAAATTTATAAGGCCTACAATATTTGTAATAAAACTTTTTGCCTAAATGAAAAATTATAGTTTCGTGAAATAAAATTTCACAGACATCACTGAAAGAAAAGAAATCTGTTTTTGTTTTTTCAGAGAAAAAATAATTTATATTTCTTATCCATATCGTCTAGTACTATTGTAAATGATTTAGCAATATGGTCCTATGACCTAAACAATAAGAAGATGGATAAACATAAAATGGGCATGTGATAAGGGTGTTGAATATTAAAATTCAGTTTTGAAAATTCTTACCAAAAAAAATACTGAATACTCATATAAGTTTTCCGGGGAACGGTTTTGAATTCGTAGAATCCATGCAAAACCCGTGTAATTTAAAGCCTCTACACATTGAAATCAGTTGCATTTTTGACGAGAATTTTAACGTTTGCACCTAGAGTACTTCTGTCAATTTCCTTAAAAAACCAATTTTTGGAAAATATTGTTCCCAATGTGTAGACGTCTTTACAGAATACCAGAGTACGTTTATAGGATCGCTCGCTCTTTAATTATACAGCAATTGTGTCCAATTTCATTCAGTTTGCAATATCGGACATCCCTTAGGTTTCTCAAAATCCCATAATTTTATTTTTATTTTATTTTTTTTTATATCTACAGATTGTATAATACCAAAAATAGGAAAGAATGTTTCCTGTATGACCTCGATCCTGTGGAAAAATCTTTAAAACACTACCGAGAGGACAAGGGACCCCAAGAAACTTGGTGCACATAAAGCAATATCAATTTTTTTCAAATTAATTTTTAAATATATTATAACAAAAATATTTTAGAGAAAAAATAACGAAGTATATTCTTTAAGGGTCCAAACCGTCCAAACTATATTCCTGAAACAGAGTAACAAAAAAAATCATTAAAAAGTAATTTTAAAAGCATTTAAAGTGCTCAAGGCTCTACCTAAAAAGAGAACGTGATGACACTTATGGAACTTATGGGATTTAAGATTTAATTTCTTACATGCAAGTAATGCTTTAATTTCAAAAATTGAACATTCTAAAATACATATCGGGGAGCCAATGTTAAATACTATTTATTTTTGGATACTTTATTTTATTTTTGTCGTAAATAGAAGAAGTTTTTGGTTCAATTGCAGAAATTTTATTGCAGTAATAAATGTTGTGAGATTATGATCGTATGTGACAGTCAATTGTTCTTTAAAATAAGAAAGTAAGACTTTTAATAATATTTTTATGGAAATCTTGAAAAGATCATTTTGTAAGCCCTGATGGGGCTCACTTAAATAAAATTACAAACTTATTGAGGGAAATTGGAGAATTGTAGATGCCACCCATTTTTTACTTTCATGAGAGTGAATCATCCACGGCGACTGATGTTCATTCACTGAAGGCTGAGGATATTTACCTAACAGTAATACGGGCTTCAGAAGGCTTAACTTCTCTAATTTCTTGTCAGTCGAAATTTTTTGGAAAATTTTGGCTTAGACATGGACTATTAAGGGGAATTAATCTATTTGAATCAGAAGAACAAATTAAATTGGTTGTTATTTAGGATTTTGAGACCTTCGGAAACTAATCTAAACCTCTAGTCTGAACACGGTCTAAGAGCCCCATAGCAACCTTTCAGCGCCCATAAGGATGGATGGGGTTAGGCGTGTCAAAGAAATAAATAATCAGGATTGGTGGGCTACAGCCGTCGACTTGGGTTGACATGTATCGAATAGGCGGTACGCTCTACAATTTATACAGTAAATAAGATATTAGACAATCTAGACTTTCAGATTCACAAAATTTGCTTGACACAGACATTGAGAATATTTAATTTTAATCTGATAATAATATGAAAATTTCCAATCACATACAAGCTACAAGTGACTAAAAGTACTTACTCCACTCAATATTTTGATAAAAGCATAAATTTATCACAAAAAAAATGAGCGGTGAAAAGTTTAATTCAGTCAGCAAAAAAATAAAATGGATAATGAGATGGGGTAATTCGGAATCGTCTGTTTTGGAATTTTAAGATTTTCTTACTGTTTCAGATGGTCAAGGATAAAAAGAAAACTACGAAGAAATACAAGACTTTACATTCAAGACTTATTCATTATTTTTCCTTATTACCATCCTTGCCATCTAAAACTGTAAGGAAATCTCAAAGTTCCCAATTAAACAAACATGATTCCAAATAACCCCATCTTTTACCCTAAAAGATGAACTTTGATACACTGAAAAAAAATGTGGTGTGATTAACTTTTTTTCCTCATAATTTTAACACTTTTCAGGTGTAAAAATATATCAACACATTTTAATGTTAATTTTACACCTTTCTAATTGTAAAATTAACATGAAAAAGGGTAAATTTAACCCCTAATACACCTAAAAAGATAAATATTTACACCAATTTCGGATCAATAATGCAGGGTAAAATTAACATTTCGGGAATGTTATTTTAACTTTTTCGGATTTCTCTCAGTGTAGGAAAAATATTAGATTTTAGTCATTAGAAAAACCTATTTTTTTCGTAAAAATGGGTTGTTTAATTTATATGATTAACATATAAGATGCTTGAAGCTAAAATGATAACATTTTTTCCTTACCAAAACATACGTAGAAATTTAAAATTTTTAAGTATTAGATTGAAGTATTATTCTAATTTTATTTTTTGCTGTGTAAATTTAATTTTTTACTGCTCACTTATAGGGTAAAATTTGGAAAATCGGACACGAAACAACTCATTTTCATATATGTATGTTTGTGTGTGTTAAAACCGTTTTGCATAGTCTGACTTTTAGTGTGTCCGACTTTTAACGCTGTCCGACTTTTAGTAAATTAACCTACAATTCCTTTATTTATGCAAGAAAAATTATTTTTACCCTTATGATTTAGATCTCTCTTTAAGGTATCCTACACGTTTGGAGTATTTTCGTCAAAAATTGTGTTTTATATAGAATTTTGACATTTTCCCTCTTACAGCCAGCAGCATATGGGCATATGTTATTTTCTTCAAAAAATCGTATTTCGGGGAAATCAAAAAATATGATCTACTTTCATTTCACATCATTTTACTGTTGAAAAGTAAAATTACTGAAATATTTGAATTTTAATAGTATTTCACGAAGTAATTTTGTTAGACAAGCCTAACTCTAACCATTTCAGTGGGAACTTTAAATCATTGTTGCACTGTTTAGCCATTCCTTTGCGCTACATTTCAGGAAAAAAAATAACTAATTCATTGCATTAATTCAACTTATTTATATGTGTGATTTTTACTATATTTCACATAAAAAAAAGAATATCTCACAATTAATTTATCCATTTTGGAATGAGAAATGGTTCCACTATTTCCGAATTATAAGTAAAGAAGGGAGAGTAAAAACTTTTCCGTTGTTCAACTAATCATTCTCAATTTATGCCAAAGAATCACTCGGCGGGTGAATATGAACTTGTGAAATATTGATATTTCCACAATACTAAATTATTAGAAAGAGAAGAGGTTGTTGGTAAAAAGTGGCGTTAGTTATCGCATTGGTCTATGCGTTGATGAATGAAAAAAAAATAAATACACATATTATGATTCACCGGTCATCCTTGATGAATGCTGTACGATTGCAGAGATGATTGAAGAATGGAACCCAACTGTTTGGGCCAATTGAAAGCAAAAGTACGAAATTTTTCGTCCATCAGCATAGTGACCGCTAAATGCCAGTGGCATGGAATAAAAACTTTTATAATTTATGCACCATCAAATATCCGACGAAAAATATTCTTTATACACTATAATGCTCAAGTATGTGCTTTACTCCCTCTTTTGTTCATCACAAAATTTTTCTTGGGTGTATAACACCTATGAGAGATGCCACAAGATGATGCCGCAAAAAAAACCGTAGAATTCAACATGATGTCCGAGTGCCAAAGACCCCACCACCAATTTCACTTTCAATTCACTGGGTGAACAACGTCTTGAGGCTTTGATATAAAAATGGGACTCCGACACGGATCAGGCATCAGTTGTTCCTCTCCCAGTAAGGCAACTAGAAGTATGAAGGTACGAACATTTTCGCTGACCAATTTGTGGATTATCATCTTATATTAGTGCCCAAAAGTGTTTAATGAACTGTGTTTGGTGGAAGGATGTGCTGTTAAATCTCTGAACTTGATTTCAGGTCTTTGTGTGCCTATTTGCGCTTGTCGCAGCCGCCAATGCTGGCTTCCTAGGAGGTCTAGGAGGTCTAGGAGGTGGTGGCGGTGGAGGCCATGGGGGAGGAGGATGGTCCGGTGGCGGCGGTGGAGGACATGGTGGATGGTCCGGCGGCGGCGGCGGAGGACACGGTGGATGGTCTAGTGGAGGAGGTGGAGGAGGTTGGAAATCCGTTGGAAGCTTCGGCGGTGGTGGTCACGGAGGTGGCCATGGGGGTGGATTTGGCGGTGGCCATGGAGGTGGTGGATATGGCGGCGGTGGTCACGGAGGAGGTAAGATAATTACAGATCTTCATCTTCAAATATCCCCAAATTAGCGCATTTAACACTTGAAGAATTTTTCAAAAATTAAACTCTATTTTCTTAAAATTTATAAAATTATAATCTTAATTTTCGGTTGTAAAATTTAACTATCCAACACTGAGAAAAAAAAGAGGGTGCGATTAACTTTTTTTCCTCGTAATATATCAACATTTTTTAATGTTAATTTCACACCTTTTTAAGGGTAAAATTAACATGAAAAATGGTAAATTTAACACCTAATACACCTAAAAAGGGTAATATTTACACCGATTTCGGATCAATAATGCAGGGTAAAATTAACATTTCCGGAATATTATTTTAACTTTTTCGGATCTCAGTGAAGGATACTATTGCAGAACTCTCCAAAGACTAAACCTAAATTTTACTTTGTCTTTCAGGCCATGGTGGTGGCGGAAAAGTAATCAAAGTCATCAAGATCATCTCTTCCGGAGGTGGTGGACATGGAGGTGGTGGACACGGAGGTGGCGGATATGGAGGTGGAGGACACGGAGGATGGTCCGGCGGTGGTGGTGGCGGACACGGAGGATGGTCTTCCGGTGGTGGTGGAGGACATGGTGGATGGTCTTCCGGTGGCGGTGGAGGCCATGGTGGATGGTCCAGCGGAGGAGGAGGCAGCGGTTGGTCATCTGGCGGAGGTGGTGGTGGATGGTGGTAAATAAACACCAAAATCCAAACCTTGTGATCACCACATCGTAATTCAAAACAAGACACACCACTGCCAAATTCTCATAAGACACACAGTTACCACCCCTCTCAAACTTCAGCAGAAATCTTCATAATTTATTGTTTAACGAGATTTTGTAAATTGTACATATAAAAAAAAAACTGAGTGCGTTTGTGAGCTTTACTTTTGTATGAAAAAAAAGATGTATAAAGATAAAACCAAAAATTTCTCTGTGTCTTCTTTCCCACATTACCCAGCATCTTTGACCATAATTTCTCATAAGCTTAATTTACACTAGTCATTTGTATTTAAAGGCAAAAAAAATGAATCAAACGATTTGCAATTCAAAAGCATATTAGGAATTAAAAAAAAGTTGTGAAAGTGAAGTGAATAAAAAAAACAATAATTTCACTATACACAATACATAATACAATTGCAATTAGCGAAAATTATGCTCAAATTAGAAGATATTATTGGATTACCGGAATTCATCAGATGTTTCCTAAAACACGCATTCAAGAAAATTATGATGATTCACTAAGAGTTACTACTTTAAAACCTTTCGGTGGTGATTGAGATAGATGACCGGCAACATTGATCTTATGAAAGATTATTTTTTAAACAACCTGGAACAGTTCTGAAAGATTGTTTTTTGAAGAAGTTCCACAAATTATCGATAATTTTGCCCATCAGAAAAGGGAATCAGGAATGAAAACTTAGAATTAAAATGAAGTTTCCACTGTACTACCCTCGAGTCATGACTCTTTCTCGTGGTCCTCCCTATCCTTCTTATCTCCTGACTTTAATAATAATAATAATAATAATAATAATAATAATAATAAAGCTGGTACAACATTCAGCACTAGGCCTTGCCGCAAGGGGATTTCTAGAGACGCATTATTATTTTTTCTTATGGCCTCTACACATTGGGAGGATTTTTTGTCAAAAATAGCTTTTTTGAAGGAAATTCCCTGCAGCGTTGTGGGGGGAAACGTCAAATTTCTGTCAAAAACGCAATTTTTGACAAAAATTGCTCCCAATGTGTAGACGCCTTTATACGGGATGAGATTGTCAGTCCCATGCCCGTGAAATCAAGTGCAGCGAAGCTCACTGGATGCAATTCGAACAACTTTAACGTCAAAAAAATTCCTGGTGACCCAAAGGGGATTCGAACCCGGAACACTTGCATCAGTAAAATTGTTTTTTTTTATTTCTAAAGAAAAAAAAATTTACTGAACAAATTTAATATTTTACTACTCATTTGATTTTTTATATTTATAAATGTTTGAGAAGAACCATCCGCGGTTTTGGAAATTCGGGTACAATAGCGCGACTGGTTTTGGCCAAACAAGGATTCTCTTGTTAAGGTTGGTACTCACAGCTTAAGATCAACTGTCTGTTTGTGAGAGCGGTATGTCAAAGAAAGACATGAGTGCTCTCTATCCAAAAACTTATGTCCATTGGGAGGCGAGCTCACTATATGGCGATAAAGATGCACATCCTTTACCTCCTACTCAGAGGGCTAACCCTAAGGACAAGGCACATTGTGTACCCAATCAGTTTTTGGGGATTCAACTAACGGCTGGGCCTTTAGTCGCGGAACCGACACACGTTTTACAAATATGAGTTTTTTTCTTAAATAAATGGGTAACTATTTGACTTTAATTGGATCACTAATACCAATTAGCATACACAAAAATACCAAATAGTGTTTTGGGGTTTATATTTTCAACTAGGGTGAGAGGAACGTCTATTGACACTTTAAGAACTCGTGTCAGCACCTATTGACACCCTACTCTGTACCATTTGGGATATGAAATTTTAACATCTGTGTTTATAGTAAAAGGTGTATTACAGAAAAAACGTTATATTACTTATATTTTACTAGATACATTAAATAATTTTCAACATTTTGACAAAAGTGTCAATAGGGGTTCCCTGTCGAACAGACGTTCCTCCGACCCTAAGTATAAAGTACAATTTCTCTCAATATGCCGATCCATAGTGCTCTCCCCTTATCTCGTTATCCGAAAATCGGATGATCTTAAAACTAATATTACTTATATTGTTCAAAAGTTTAAGAAATAATTGCTCATACTTATATCGATCCTTGATGTAAATGTAAAGCTATACTAAATTGGCGTAGAATATAGTTAAATGGTTGAATGGAAGCCTCAATATACGATTTCGTATAGAAACACCCAACATGATGTTATATTCATACTTTCCTGTCCTTGAAACAATATGTTTGAAGGACATTTCAAGGACGATGATGATCCAGAGAAAGCTATTACATGTTTCTGATTTTCGGATGTCTTATAGGACTTAAATAGGAAGTTCAACGTTTCTATTATTACAACGTACACAAAGTTTAAATATTTTATTCAAATATTGACAGAATTTACCATAGTAAATATTTGCAATCTTATGTTGTCATGCTGATCATTAATTTGTATACACAGTAATATGACAAAAAATGAATTAATGATTTAGATTGAGTAAATCAATGGTTATGCAACAGATCTAGAGGATAGATAAAAGTGAAAAGACGGATGTGCTTCGTTTTAAACACTCAGCAAAAGAAAAAATAAATTTGGAAACTGAATGCCAAAATATTGCCAAAATTTGGCATAATGATTTTCGAAAAAAAATCAAGAAATTAATTTGGCAAATTATCATACATATTTATTATGAGATTATCACATTTTAAAAGCGAGAAATTATTCTTTATTGATATTTTTGTGGTAGAAAATTGATAATTTAATAAGATTGGTAACTTTTAAACTTCACGACGATAGTCTCATTAGAAAACAACAATGAGAGATAAAATTAATAGGAAAATACATATTTAATTGTGTTTATCTACTGTTAATATAGCATTATGACATACATATTTCTTTTGCCTATATTTTTCGATTTTAATAAAATTTACGTTTTAACAGGGCCCCTAAGAAACATATAATTGATCATCCTTCCTTAAATGTAATTTTCTTTAAAATACACGTGATATTAGACATGAAACCGTGTGCATTTTATCGTAATTTTCAATTACAGGAGATTCTCGCTAATTCGGCTCTTTTAAGATCGGGCAACTTTTTAATTCGAGCAGCAGTTAAAATTGAAAAAAGTTTGTTGGCATTTTTCAAATTTGATTATGATTATCGAATGAAGCAAATATACTCAAATTTGCCATGCTTTATCTCAGTTGTGATGTTATTTTGCATTATTAAGGGGTTTTCATTAAATTTACAGTTATATGAGCATGTAAACTTAATATAAGTATGCAGATAAACAAAAAATCGTTGCATTTCACACAATTTGATCCCAGAATTCTCTCTAATTCTGGTGCTCGACTTTGAGAGAGTCTACTGTAGTTTTAAATTGATGTTTTTAATGAAACAAGTATGATTCTTATCTGCAATCCTGTTGCTAAAATGTTCTGAATTTGTCAACAATGTGGAAGATAGAATCACGTCGAAGTGAATGAAGAAGATGAAAAACAAAATTGTGGTTTTTAACTTCTTTTTCGATTTATACAAAAATATCATAATCATCCTTTCACGTAAGTTGTACAATAATACAATTATTCTCATTTTTAGATTATGTTTGAACAAATAAAAGATAAGATACCACAATACCACATGAATCTGAAATAGACTTTCTTTCGATAAGATGCCTCATTCAATTAAACTTACTAGAAATGTAACTCATAGATAGGGAAGAACGGGAACTTTTGGGTGAAATATTTTTGGTAAGCAAATTAGCAAATTTGGTTAGGGGAAACTGGGGCACCACCAAACACGGGGTACTACCAAACAGTAATTTTTATTTCTAAACTACTTGGACTATCTCGACCATTGCTTCAGTGGACAAGCATCCCTATAGTGCCTATAAATTCCTATCGGTCTTATACTCTGATATCCAATATCCGATTAAAAAATCGCAGTGTTTGGTGGTACCCCGTGTTTGGTGGTGCCCCAGTTTCCCCTAGTAAATTTTGTAATTAAAAAATTCAATTTTACTAAGTAAAAAATCCATTTTAGTAAATTAACATATGAAAATGATTCATTAAACTTCTTAATTTTTCCTTTTCAAATAATATTTGATTACTTAGGGGAAACTGGGGCACCACCAAGCACGGGGTAGCACCAAACACTAAGTTTTATTACTAAACTACTTGGACTATTTCGATCATTTCTTTATTGGACAAGCATCCCTATAATGCCTGTAAATTTCTATAAGTCTTGTCCTTTGAAGTGGAATATCCGATTAAAAATTCGCAGTGTTTGGTGGTGCCCCAGTTTCCCCTATACGACTTCTCATTTTTTACATTGTCATTTATTTTGTACTTACCATTTTTACCAAAATATTTATCAATTTACTGCAGCTGGAACCTTTTCAAAACCCAAGGAATTAAAATTCATCATATTACAAAATAAGGGAAAATATATTTTTGGTTAAATAAAAAATGAATTATTAAGTACAAAATCAAATTGGTCAGCAAATAATTCAAAATGGCCAGTTAAAAATAAAATTTTGATAAGAAAATAATTCTTCTATAATAATAATTCTATAATTCTTCTATTCTATAAATTATACTCGAAACACTAAAACACAAACGTTGGAAAACAAGTTTTTGAAAATCACTATGTTAAGTTGGCCTTAGACTCAGAGGTTTAGCCCATAGTAATCAATTTTCTTGGTTTTTCAGAATCTAATAAATTTGCTTTTAACAATCTCTAAAGTCAAATTAAAAAAAAATCTTCACTGAAAAGAAATTAGAGAAGGTAAGCCGTATGGTTAACCCTTTAATGACGAGACACTTTTTACGGACTGAAAATCAACAATAAAAATTAAACTGAGAAATAATCAATGATAAGTCTTACATCTAACCTTGGAAAGTCCAACAGAGTCTGATTCGGTGTATTTTGTGCTTCTATGAACGATAGGGACAAAAATAGCCCAAAAATTTAAGTAATTTTTATGACAATACCAATGAATAATATTTTTCGCTTTAATGAAAAATATTACGTATGAATATTGTAGTTTTTATTTCCAAAAGGGTTTTACTTAAAAAAAATTGTAAGTATAAAAAATAAATAAAATCAATTTTCAATATGGGAATTTAAAAATTCGCCATTTTTAAGCTTAAATATTTATTACATAGCAAATAGCTAGAGACTTGCAAAAACTATTCTAGATTCCTTCGACCTCCTAATTTACAATTATGTACAGACATAAGAAAAAAATTACTTTAGGTAGTCAAAAACAATTATTTTCTGTATGGAACACCGGTTCCAATCGTCCTTAAAGGGTTAAGCCTTTTCAGTCTAAAGCTCGTGTTATATGGCTTCCAGGCCTAAAATTTAGTCATATGACTTATATCTTCAAATTTCTTATCAAGTCAGATTTTAAGCGAATTGTCGGAATTGTGATTTAAAATTGAACATTTAGGATAAATGACTCATTAAATTTTCAAAAATTAGATAAATTCTTTTTTAATTAGAATTTAGGGCCCTCAGAATTTAGACTAAACCTCCAGTCTGACACCCGTGTTACGGTAAGGAAATGTACTTTACTGCTCAAATCCGAAGAAAGAACAGTAAAATTACCCATTTAATGTCATACCCCATTTGATACCACTCTTAATAACTTTAAGTATCTTTTACTGCTCGAACTTTACAGAGAAATCAGTATATTTCCTCGACTTTTTCACGCCCTAAAATGTCCATCTTCCACCCACCCCGGGACACCAGTTTTCTCAACAAATTTTCTTGTTTAAGACAAGGGCGTCACACTATTTGTTCGTCTGATCGTTCGGCTTTCGCCAGCTCTAAACGCAAATGGTAAGTGATAGTGACTTGGGACCTTCGGGGGACCCCGCCCCCATTAACCGAGTCAAAGGTCGTTTATATGCCACTCATTTTCTCCCCACTTCTCCCGTTTCCCACCATAAACACGTTTTTTTTTTAGGAATGAGTCAAGCCATTTTTTGTATGCGTTTTAGAGATAATCCAGGCGGACATTTCATCCTGATACGAAAATACCATTGAATCATTTCTAATAACGGTTTTTAAGGTCAAAGGATAAAAAAGCTCTAGAAGCGCATCTCATCTGAATGGTATCATGTTTTGAAATTCCTGGCAAGCTTGAGCCAATTTCAATCGGTTTTGTATCGGTTTTTAACCGATAATTATTTTTTATCCGAAATTCAATTATATTACGTCTAAGGTATATTGGGCAATGTTTTGAGTGATATATAAATCGGTTCAAATCGGGTGTGAATCGGGAAATGGTTAATGATGCGAAAGCACTTCTGAGGTATAGCATCTAAGTCTGGGTATAGTATCTGGGACGCTTTGCCACTCTTTAATTTTCTAATAGCAAGTCAACCAATCTTCAGGGTTAGATTTTCAACGGAATTGTTTAACTCTTTCGTCACTTTTGGGACTCTGAGTACCCAAAGCAGCATATGAATGTTCTGTGAAAAACAATGTTTTTTAATTATTCAGAAATGATAAAAATCCGATTCTTGTAGATGATTACAAACTATAAGAATGTCCAAATGTAAGATATTTTTTGTAGGACCTCAATTAATTCCTGAGCTTAGATATTTTTGTTTAAAAAATGGTGAAATTGGCTTGCAGCATTATGCTGCGATCCGGAAAGAGTTAATCGTGCATTCGATTATGGATCGGTATATGTGGAGCTCAGAGCAAAAATGGCACATATCCTATGGCTAAAGCATACACTGAGAAAAAAAGAGGGTGCGATTAACATTTTTTCCTCATAATTTTAACACTTTTTAGGTGTCAAAATATATCAACATTTTTTAATGTTAATTTTACACCTTATTAAGGGTAAAATGAACATGAAAAAGGGTAACTTTAACCCCTAATACACCTAAAAAGCATAATATTTACACAGATTTCGGATCAATACTGCAGTCTAAAATTAACATTTCCGGAATGTTATTTAAACTTTTTCGGATTTCTCTCAGTGTACGATATGTACCATTTTCGCTCTGACCTCCACATAATACTAACGAAAATTAATTTGTTTTTTTTTAGCATTGTTTTTTTTTCTTTGAATTTTCAATTTTTCAAATCTATAATTTAAGAGTAAGAGGTATCGACTTCCGGTTTTCTATGACTCTCTTTCAATTGATACTGTTTAGAATTTTTTTCTTTCGTTTTTATTAAAGGACTCAAAATTTGAAATGCTTAATTTCTGATATTCCTTGCTCAAATTGCTTTTAAACTTTTGAAGATTTTATAAGTGCGATTAGAGTTAACGATACTTCCAACTGCTTTCATTAATATTTAAATCTATCGATTGAAGTGGCTGTAGGAAAGTTCAATAATTCCTATTATCAGTACATCAACCCAAATGATAAGGATATAATTCACGACCTTGCTACAATGTAATAAGCTTTTGTCTTACCTTTTAATCACTTCAGTGATCTGAAAGCCATGAAATTTCACAAAGAAAACCACAAAAGTGAATGAAAGTCGAGATAAAGCAATTGAGATTGGGCTGAGTTGAGTAATGGAAAAGAACTTAAAATAAAATTGCAAATGAATTGTATTCATTTTATAAAAATGTACAGTCTTTGTTGTGACATTCTTACAAAACTTATTTGTTCCAAAAGAATCCCAGTATCAATACTCAAGTAAAACCACATTCAAGAGTATCATATCAGAGGCACTAGATCCTCATTTATGGCATCTCTGGCGGATTTTTCACATTTTTCTCCTCTTGTGGCAGAGTCTCTTGAGAATCTTCTATACTCAAATCTGCGGTTTCCTTCTCCTCGATCAATTCCCTTCTGCCACGGTTCAATCTGCAAATTCAGGATAGTGTTAGGAAAAAAAAGTTCGTGGATCTAATTTAGCATGCAAACCAGTCACCTTTCCTTAATTTTGAGTATCAGGAATAGCGCAAAGAGTGGTATAGGTGTCATGATAGCCACAGAAACTGGAACTACCGTTGTGAGATCACCTTCTGGCTGTGGAAGAGTGAATCGCAGAAGAAAGATGGAAATTCCTGTATTCTGTATTCCTGTCTCAACAGCAATAGCAAGGGCATCTGGATTGGCTTGCTTAAACACTTTAGCCAGAATCCATCCAATAAGGAATCCCAGCCATGGAAGTCCCATTCCAGCCACAAAAATTTGCCATGAGAACAACTCAAATAGATAGAGATTTGTCACAATGGCAAATATCACGATGAAAAGGATGAGAAGAGCTGATACAGGCTTGAGAACAAGTACCAAAATCCTCGTGACACGTGGTAAATATCGTTGAATTAGGAGACCCACAAAGAGCGGTATGACCAAACAAATGGCAAACGTTCCCACCCTTTCATAGGGAACAGCAAGATTTCCTTGATCAAAAATAACTTTACCAAGAGTAAAAATCCACATGGGCATCAAGCCAAAGGCAGCAATTGTACTTATTGTAGTCATAAGAACTGACATGTTGATGTTACCATTGAGAACGGCTGTCCACACATTGGAAGCTCCACCAGCCGGAGAGATTCCTGTGAAGAACATTCCCAATTGCATGGCATGAGAGTCGGGAAATAGAAGACGTCCCAGACCAAAACTCAGCAATGGCATCACGACAAACTGCCCAAAAACCCCAATAGCCGGTCCAACGGGGCACAGGACAATCGTTTTGAGTAATTTGAGATCCAGGGCAGCTCCGAAATTGATATAGAGAATTGAGACGAGAATAGCTACGGTATAAGTGAAGACGTGATCAACTACACGATCCTCCCGTATCACTGTAACACTCAATTTCTCATCAGAAGTCTCCTTCTGATTGTTCCCCATCGTAATCTCCACAAAGAGATCAGTTTTACCCAGGAACACTGCTGTCACATTAAAATATCCACTCCATGATCCCCCATTGATCTCACGTCCCGGAATAACTTTGTGCACTTCAGCAACATGATCCGCTGCAACTTTTACCGCAATTTCTGCCACTTCACCATCCTGCAAGCCCGTGAGATCGAGCTTAATCTCCTCCTCACGATGCATCTCAATGGTGACATGGTCAGGTGTAAAAACAGCATTCCAGGAAGCAGCATGGGCAAATAGGAAAATAGGTGCCGCAAAAAGGGCCAGGAGTAGAAAATACTTCATGGGACACATGATGTCTCCACTTTACTGATTTTTAACCTGGTGGAAGTCACACAGTTACTTTGGGTTAGATACGAAAGAGAGCTTATCACACCCGGTACACTACAACGACTTTGCACCGGAGACCTCGAGAGATCACCGACAAGATAGGTAGACAATCAAATACTTTTTTTTAAACTTCTTTTTCTCACTCTGAGAAAGAAATTGCCGAATCAAGTGTGGCTCCTCGGTATATCTCCATCAAAATGATAGAATTTCACAAGTGAGTGGCAATTTTATCCCAACCATCTCCAATACAATTTAATATTAGACAGGAAAAATTCAATAGATGCTCAAATGTCTTTTGATAAGTTTTCTTGAAGTCATTATGCGATAGCAACCAGCATATAATATAAACTAGATTTAATCAGTTACATAAGCCACTATATAATGATATTTTCGTTTAATCACTGTTGTATCCCACGATTTTTTTAATATTCCAGTAAATGTTTATAATCGCCCACTCAAGGTATTGCAAATACTTAGAAAAGTAAGTAAGTATCAAAATGATAAGCATAATTTTAATAAAACATGAAGCATTTATCATTCAAACTATTAAAATTATCGTATTTCTAAATTTTTGTACCCAGATATTTTTTTGATTCTTATTTCAATTAAAATTGTGCTTTTCTATTGATTGAGGTATTTTTTTTTAATTTAAATGTATAATATTTCAAGAAATAAAATTGGGTTCTTGGGTATGATGCGTAAGGGGTAACTCATTGTACTAAAATTACCGTTTAGTTAAGGATTACTTATAGAGAAACGAAAACGCTTCCAAGTAAAACGAAATTATTTTCTATAAAGGCAGTTTGGTAAAGTAGGCGAAAGTGGGTTACCTTTGAAAGTGGGTTACTTTTGAAATTGGGATTTATAAATAAAATTGAGCCTTATCGTAATATAAATTAGTTGCAGAAACAGATTGAGAAACTAAATTACATTATGATATGGCTCAGTTACACTTAAACATAGGAGAGAAATCCCAATTTCAAAAGTGCCCCACTTTCAAAGGTGCCCCACTTTCTCCTACTCTCCCTTCGAACGTTTATACCTTCGAATAATGTGCATTTCTGTTACGTTTCCTAAGAGATTTCCACATGATTGTCACATAATTAACAATAATCAATGACAAGCTAACTAAATTAATAGAAATGTGTAAGTACTTAGGAAAAATATTATTCGGAGGCATGAACGTTGAAAGGGAGAGTACTTTCCCCTAACGTAAAAATATTTCTATAATCACGGAAACGCACACAAGAAAAACATGGTGTTTCTAGAAGCATAGAAACGACTCAAAGAAACACTAAAATATTTCTTCGAAATAGCTTCCAAGAAGCAGAAAAACGTTCCTGGAATCGCGGAAATACATTCAATAAACACAAAAACGTTTCTAGAGTTGTGAAAACGCATACAAAAAAATTGGAATATACTTCTAAAACACAAAAAGGGACAGATAATCCTAACCGGCTTATGTAGGTGAGATTCTTAACGTGAGCTAACTCGGAGTGCATGCAAATTCGATTTGGAGCTGAAGTTGGGAGACGCCATTCAGTTATCTTGAATCAAATTCGTGAAATTATACAAATTTTGTATTTAAACCAAAATATCAAGGATTGGGATGAACTGGCACAAAAGTGATATATGGGTGAAATGTAGACCAGAATATACTCTATAATTTTCCTATAGAACATAATCTCATCGATTACTCAGAAGCCAAGATAAGCGAGGTTTTTTGTTTCTTAACTTGTTTTTTTATCCAGAGTGCCCCAAGTAGTCATTTGTTGAACTTCAACTATATCAAAGAATTGTTGTATTTTATGGGACTTTCCATTTAAACCCCTATTTTAAGTGTCTTGGTGGAGTAGAGGCAGTCAAATTGGCATCTGAGTGGTTTCAAAGCGTTATTATGGGAAAAATCAATTTTTTCACACTTAAACGGCAAAATCGGAGTGATAGCGTAGTCTGAGCGGAAAATGATGTATGGACAAAATGTAGAGACAAATGTGCTCTACAATTATGTCGAAGTAATCATCAAAATCGGTTCAGCGACAGTCGAGATAATTGAGGTTATGTGATATTGAAATTGGTTTTTCGACTGTGGCGCCCCTGGTGTTGGTCCCACGAAGTTCAAATATTCTAGAAAGTTGTAGCATTTGGTGAGATCTTTCGTTTAAGCCCTCATTCATAAAAATCGGTCACATAGAACCGGAGATATGATTTTTTGAATTTTGTGAACTTTGACCCCTCATATCTCCGGTTCTATTGAAACCACAGCGCACTTACGCACCATTTTGGAAACGTCCTAGACTGGGCTACAACATACTAAAATTTCATTAACTTGCACAAAGGAATTTTTGAGAAATATGATTTTGAATTTCGATGAATTTTGACGCTATCGCAGCGCCACCTATGGGGACTTTTTGAACTTCCATCTGAAAGTGCTCATCGATACGAAACCAAAAAGGTAAAATTTAGGTCGCTATGTTAATTAGAACCGGAGATAGAGGCCGGTCAATATTCGAACTTTGACCCCTTATAGCTCGAGTCAGGGGTTATGGATCGACTTAAGGTTTTTTTTTGTTTGATAGGTATAATCAACGGCTACAACATATTAAAATTTCAGCCCGATTGCATAAGGAATTTTTGAGTTATTTAACTTTTAAGATTTAAAAATTTTCTTTTTAATAATAGCGCCCCTAGCGGTAGTTTTACGAACTTGCGATGTTAGAAGGGGAAGTGGCATTTCACGAGAGCTTTCCAAAAAGCCCTCACTTTTTAAATTCTGACAATTAGAACCGGAGTTATGGCCATTTTAAGAATTTTTTTTTGGACCCTTATAGCTCGGGTCAGGGGGGTCGGGGGACTTTAAGTTTGGTATTGATGGAAAGCTCTAAGGCCCAGCTATAACATACTAAAATTGAGCCCGCTCGATGCCATAGGGGCGGAGCTATTGAGAAAACAAAAAAAGGGGGGTCTTCAAAATGGCGGAAGGAGGGGTGGGGGGTGGGGGGTCAATGCACCAAGTTGCAATTTTCACCCGATATATAACCTTTGCCGAAAACCGCAAGTCGATATCTTTTTTAGTTTAGGAGCTATTAAGCTCCAAAGAGCGGCCGGCCGGCCGGCCGGCCGGGAACGTAAAATAGCCACATATATATTCGTGATCAGGAAGTGTCAAAACACATTCTGGCAAAGTTTGGGGCCAATCGGAGGACATGAGATTTTGTTAGGATTATAGTAGGTGAGATTGTTAAGAATCTCACCTAATACGTTTATACTACTTCGGAAATGCATCCAAGATATATAGAAACGCTAGAAACGTTTCAAAAATCGTGAAAACGCAAGAAAACTCGAATCATCTCTAAAAAAGTAAAAGCGCATAGAGGAAAAAACTTTTTTTTCAATTTGAAAAAACACTAAAGGTTTCCTTGATTCTAAAAAGCATAAAAACGTTTCTAGCGTCGGAAAAATGTTTCCGGAAGTGCATTCAAGGAACACGGAAACGTTTCGAACGAATATTGTGGAGATGGATCCAAGAAAGACGGAATTATTTCTAGGAACATGAAATTCTTTAACAAAACACGAAAACCTTTCTATAAACTCGGAAACGTTTACAAGGAACATGAAAATATTTCAAGAAATGCGGAAACAAATCGAAGATGAAAGTTACATAAATGCTTCTAAAATCGAACCCACCATACAAGAAAAACGCAAATGCTTCCACAAATGCAAAAACGTTTTTAAGAAACACGAAAAACGATTCTAGAAACTTGAGTAAGGTTTCTAGAATCTTAAGAGCCAAAATAGACTCAGGCTGACCCTCGGGAATATAGCCTCTAAAATTTAGCAGTAAAGAATTAGGTACAGGAAATTTGTGTAAAGGATCTCTAATTAAAGATCATGTTTCTTGTATTTCCACAAACGGGAATCAAATCTTATTTCCAGTGTGAGTTACTTCTCTATGCTGCACAATTTATAAGCCCTTTATTTAATTAAAATCAATTAAAGTTAATATTTTTAGTATTTCCAACTCCAACAATGTAATCTTTGTAATACAAGGGTTCCCGGAATTATGCACTTTGGAATTATAGGGGAAGGTTTTGAAGGTTCGTATTAAAAAAGAATCCAAGATTTAAGATTTTTTACTGAATGCCACACACACCGAATCTATTATATCACTATATCAAAAAAAATCTCTTACTTATTGGGTTCATAATTCTGCCTCACAAATTTCCTGGAAGTCTTTGGATTTTCCTCTACAGGAAAATGAAAACGCAGCGGCATTTTTTCACGAAGGTACTCTGGTTAACTCAGCTTCGTATCACTTTTTTCCACCTCTGTAGGCCTCATTTTCCCCGAAAACATTACACCGGACACAAAAATTTGGGCATCACTACTTAGATGGAACGTTCATCTACTTGTTTTCACCATTTGTAGGAGGTATCCCGCATTAAATATCAATTTTAAGCTATTTTTCTAACACAGGTTTTTTGACACTCGGAAAACCAATTTTCCCTACATTCTGAGTCAGTTAAGAGCTTGGTTAGATATGATTCTCTCATAATCACAGCTATTGTAATCCTCGGATTTTCTCTAAGACCTCCAATGGGTCTCACAGAACATATTTCGGACGTAACTTTTTTCAAAAATGACCAGCCACCAATTTAAAGTGAAATGTGGGAAGTTCCACTTTAAAACAAGGAAAATTGAATGAGAAATATTCAAAATACATCGAAGTGGCAATTAAAGAATCACATCTACAGTCTAGTTTCATCACTGCACAAATCAGAAAATAGTAATCATATCTATTGTAATCCTTGTGTTTTCTTTAACGCCTCGAATCTGTCTTACAGAACATTTATTGAACATCAGTGATTATTAGAATTACCAGTGATTAATTTAAAGTAAAATGTAAAAAAATCCGCTGGAAAACAAAGCAAATTGGATGAAAAATTCTCAAAACGTACCGCATGGGCAATGAAAGAATCACACCTACCATAAGCAGATTCAGGCTTAATGTTTAATTTGACAGAAGTGAAATAAAAACATCAGATAAAGTCTCATTTTGATGGGGAAGTGCGTGTTTTCCTTCGAGATTTTCATGAAAATTGTTTAAAATTCCAATTTTCTTGTGAATTTATTCAGTTGAATCTCTGATGAGTCAAATATTCCGAGCAACCTGCACAGTGAGGAATTCTCAAATTCGGTGGTCAGTAATTTTGACAGATGTTTTTACGAAGCTGCAAAATTAAATTTTCCTAAGCTGCAAGGGTGGTAATATTTATGAATTTTCCTCCACCCACAAAAACGACCCTCTTCAAGCAAAAGATTTTCACGGTAAATATTAACCCTAATAAACCCTCTATAACTTGGAATAGTTGCTTTTTCGAAAAGACACTTGCAGTGTGCAAAAATGCATAAAATATTACACATCAGAATTACGATTTTAGGCCCATTTTTTATTTTTGCCTTTTGGATCCAGGAAAAACGCCTAGGCTTCCAAGTTTGTCAGGAAATATGAGATATAGGACTAGCTTTTAGAATATACATCCATGGATAAAATTTATTTAGTAACTTGGAAAAAAAATCAACTTTTACGAAGCTGCAACATTACGAAGGTGCAAAACCTTCCCCTACACTTGACGAGATCATGCGCTCATTATTATGTATGTTCGCCTACATTTGAAAACTAATTTGAAAAATAATTATAATAAAATAATAATTTCTGTAATTTCTCATGCATGTTCGCAAATTATCTACATGCATAAAACCACTTTGTTTATTATTTTTTAGACCCGAAAATGAATCCCGAAAATCTTATATTATTTAAATATTAAAATTTTACTATTGCGACCTTGGTTTTTTATAATTGCAATATTTTTAACCCATATTTTTTAGGAAAAAAAATAAAGAATACAAATGGTAAATTGAGCCATTTACGTGTGACAGGCTATGATCTGACGATCTTTACGCAAAAATCCGAGCGATCTCATATGTTTGTGAAAACATATACTCGCGATCTTCGGTTCTTAAATGCCTATTTTGCCACTAACAAATTACAGTAGACTCTCGCTAATTCGGTTCTTTAAGATCGGGCTACTTTTTAATTCGGGTAGCAGTTAAATTCGAAAAAAGTTTGTTGATATTTTTCAAGTTTGATTATGATTATCAAATGAAGCAAATATGCTCAAATTTGCCATGCTTTACCTCAGTTGTGATGTTATTTTGCATTATTAAGTGATTTTCATGAAATTCACAGTAAGGGAAAGTTCCCATGCTTGATACCATTGGAAGCTTCGTAATGACTAAATTTTTCCTATGTTTCTCAATAAACGTGACTCCGCAATATATTTTAAAACTGGACACTTTCCCATAGTTTCTAAAATTGCGTTGCAATGAGTCACATATATATTGTGAAACATAGAAAATTTAGTCATTACGAAGCTTCCAATGGTATCAAGCATGGGCACTTTCCCCTAGGTAAACTCAATATGTGTATGCAGATGAATAAAAAATCGTTGCATTTCAAATAAATTGACGCCCGAATTTTACTCTAATTCGGGTGACATATCGATCCCAAATGCACGAATTTGAGAGAGTCTACTGTACTCGAAACTCGAAACTTTATCACCCCTTGTAATAAACGTTTCCAATCAAAATCAAGTAGGGTGGATACCCTAAATGATGTCATTCCATTTTTTGATGCCACCTTGAATAAATGGGTATTTCTTCATTACGATAATTTCCAGTTATGAAATATATGGAACAATCACTATTGCACAATTAAATATCTTATGAAATTATAGTGTCGACTTATATTTTGATAAAATAGAAATAATAATGTTGGGAAGAAAATTTTTCATTTTTTAACTCTTAATTTAAGAGATTCTCCCGTTCTTTTAATTATCAATACGCCGCTGTTTTTGCAATCGCCTTGTAGGCTCACACCTCTTACTTAATATACTTTGCCTGTCTTTTCTTTATCAAATTTCTAATTATTGTTTGATTTAACTCCATAATCACCTCTGCCAGTTATCTCTCGAAAGTCTTAGAATTATCATAAATGGGACAATTCCTGTAATCCCAGTAGCAATATTGAATTAATTGGGGCAATCGAATGAAGGTCACTCACCTGTTGCAATTGCACAGTAGAAAGTATTTATTATTTGGGCACAATCTAAACAAATATAAAGCTACTTTATCACTTTTCGGCACTTTTTAAATAAATACAAGCTCAAAGAAATTATTGTATAAGCCTCAAAAGCACTTTAAAATGCGAAAAAGAAGGGAAGAAATGAGAATGTGTTTTTGTCGCAAAAAAGCGACGAGTTCTAAAAGTGACACTGGGAACCTAGATGTCATCGTGTTTGTTTTGAAAAGTGCATTTTAGGTGAACGCGGAGAATTATATGCGCATTTTCTGTGCAATATCATGAACATTTTAATCAGAACTCATCCCAAGACTGTTGTCAGCAATTGTCCAGGTGAGAATAAATTTGAGAAATATTTTTTCTGGTTCTTAGTAGGTGTTTAAAAGTAAAATACTTGTTTTATAGGTTATGTGAGGGTCTTTTCCTCGTCAATAAAGCATGAATTTGCTAAGAATACCCAGGAATCTCCTGTTAGAATTGGTCAGCCAACTGGACATACACACCCTCACCTGCTGAAGACTTCGGAGGTGGTCGTGGGAATAACGAAAGATGAACTGAAGCTTAGGAGGAAAAAACTCTTGGAGGATATTGCCAAAAGTTCAGTGAAATTCAACACAAATCCTCGAGATCACATTGTTATTGTTCCATCGGCTGGAAAGAAGTACATCAGCGATAAAATCCCATATGTTTTTCGACAGCATTCAGACTTCCGCTACCTGTCCGGATGCCTAGAGCCGGACAGTGTGCTGCTGTTGCATTTGGACAGCAGCGGGAGGGACAAAAGTGTGCTGTTCTTGAGGCCAAAGGATAGGCATGCTGAGATGTGGGATGGCACAAGAACTGGCCCAGAATTGGCAGTGGATATTTTTGGAGTGGATGAATCCCATGAATTAAAGCAATTTTCAGATTATTTGGATAAATTTTCCAAAGAATCGCAGTCGACTGTGCTCTGGGCCGATCATGCCGCCCTGCAAGAGCAACCGGAAGTTTTTAAGAAAGTTTCAGAGTTTTCTGGGAAAATTGCCAAACCCTTTGAGCCGGTAACTTCATTGATTCATAGATTGCGTGTCATAAAGTCTTCCGCGGAAGTTGAGCTTATGAGGAGAACTTGTGAAATTGCCTCTCAGGTAGGATTTTGGAATATTGGGAATTTTTGACGGATGCTCATTTTCTCTTTTTTCCCAGGCAATTAACCGGACGATAAGTGAGTCTCGGGAGGGAGATTCTGAGCATCATCTCTTTGCCAGGGTTGACTACAATTGTCGTATGGGTAATGCTGACTTCCTGGCGTACCCACCGGTTGTGGCTTCAGGGAATAATGCCACAACCATCCATTACATTGAGAACAGCCAGGTGATAGAGGCAGGTAAGTTGGTACTGATGGATGCAGGTTGTGAGTATGGTGGTTATACGAGTGACATTACGAGAACGTGGCCTATCAGTGGAACTTTCACGGGACCCCAGAAAATTCTCTATGACGTGATATTGACGCTGCAGAAGGATCTTTTGGCCACACTCCTGAATTCCGGAGGTACCTGCCTAGATGACCTTTTCGACACAATGTGCGTGAAATTAGGGATGTATCTGCAGGAAGTTGGTTTGGTGAACAAAAGTCTGTCTGGAGTGAGTCTGGCCAGAGCTGCATACTCCTTCTGCCCCCATCATGTATCCCATTACCTCGGAATGGACGTTCATGATACTCCAACTGTCCCACGTACTTCCACTCTCCAACCCGGAATGGTTTTCACCGTGGAACCTGGGATTTACATCTCAGAGAATCGACGGGATGTCCCTGTGGAGTTTAGAGGACTTGGAATTCGCATTGAGGATGACTGTGTGATCACACCATCTGCCACAATTGAAATCCTGACGTCTCAGTGTGCGAAGGAAATTAAACAACTCGAGAATTTGGTGAAATTGTGATAGTCAATTGTTAAATAAATATTATAATTTCTTATTATAAAGAGGATGCCTCTTTGGGAATAGAGACCCTAGAGTACCCGATAGATTTTATAGACAACAAAGGACGTCAACACGAAGACCACAATCAATTTCAGGAGACAAAAGAGTCAGGGTGTCTTGAGGTCTGTCAGTGGAACGTACATCACTCCCATCAATCTCGTACTGGTGACTGTTCCAGTGGCATCCTTGTCGTATTGTTCCAAATATTGACTACCTAGGGCTGGTCCAACTGGCACCACCAGGCGCCCGCCCTTGTTCAGCTGCGTAATCAATTCCGTTGGGGTTTCTGGAGCAGCAGCTCCCACGTGAATCGCATCATAAGGAGCGTGCTCAGAACAACCCAAACGTCCGTCGCCCTGGACAATTTTTATGGTGCCCGATTCTAGGAGATTCGGATCATCGCTTCGGATATTTTTCTGCGACAGCTCCACCAGTTTGGGCTGATGTTCAATTCCCACGACCAAACCCGTTCCTTGGTCGCCCACAGCTTTCATGTAGCGTGCAAAGCAGGCGGTCAAGTAGCCCGATCCCGATCCTACATCCAGGACCCTTCCGCCTGGACGTATGTGGTCTTTTAGTAGTTCAAGGGCATACGCATGCTACGCAAAAAAAACCAAAGACGAAAAAAATTGTTTGATCGATAGAGTCTAATCTAAGGATTAGAAGAACTCACCATATGAGGAGCAGAAATTGTCACTCCACAGCCTATCCCTTGAGGTCTGCAACCAAGAGCAATCCGCAATTAGAAAATAAGGAAATACCATTTTTTCGCATAATCTTACGCATCCATGTAGGGATTGTTGGGACAATAGAACTTCCTGTCTGTGTCCACCATGGCCTTCTCCACCAAATCCCCAGATATGATATTGAATTCTAAAGACGAAGAAAGTAGGGGCTCAAAAACCTTCCATTGTTCTGCCTCGAAATGGGTCACTTTACCTCTCAATTTTCTCACCAAATCTGCATTGTCCTTCCCTATTGAGCGCCAAGCCATGTCTTGGAGGTGGCTTTCTGCTTAATCACAATTACAATCACTTGATTTTCTACCTGAAAATCCAGCAAAATTAATCCAAATTTTACAAAACAAACTGCGAGTTTTCTGACAATTTTTATTGGATTGAGGTGACAAGTCTCTGACAACTCTCTGGAACTTAGATTCAAACTGACCGTTATTACACAATTCCAATTCGCATTAATTTATTTTTTGGTTTGAGATATTTTCTTTTCAATTTTTATAAGAAGGAGTATGAAATTAAAAATATCGCAATGAACAAAAACTATTTTTAGAAAGTTTTTTGTTTCAAAAATAGAAAAAAAAATACTTTTCTGACAGGGCCCGTATCCTCCACTTTGTGAGAGAATATTTGACGCGAGCTTCTCTCCGTGACATTTTCTCCTATTTTTCCCACCTGCCTGCTCTCCGTATCCACGAAAATCGAAGAGAATCAGGTGAGATTTTCGTGTGGAAATCGTTTTTTGACATTCCGCGCGCTGTTTTTGGTCGCAAAAACACTGAATACTGAAGTAATTATAAATTAAATGAATGAATAAACAATTAAATAACATTGTTACAAGCTTTTATTTATTCATCGCGACTCTTCTTAACACTTAAATGACAGCAAAGACATTTCATGCCAAATTTCTCTTTTTAATATTTTACTACAGTAAAAAAAACTTTAAAAAAAACCCTTTGCATTTGTACTAATTCAATTATAAATACGTATTTATACGTATAAAGATTTTCTCATTTTCTTGTGGTTTTGTATAAATTTTCTGAAAATTGTCAAATAATGCTAAAGTGAATTATCAGACATTTTTGTAACAAAAAACTAATTTCGATTGAATTTTTCTTTTTTTTTTAGCAATTTGACAAGGATTATTGGATTCATATCAATATATATTTTCCTGTAAAATTTAAAAACTCTCATATATATTTTACGCTTTCTTTGAAAATAATAAGTAAAATTCCAACAGAAATTCGGAAAAGAAAAAAAGTGTAAAGAAAGGTGTAAAGTTAATTTTCACCCTATTTTTCTCTGCAGTATTATTCGGGCATAATTTTTATTATTTATTTTTTCAATATTTTCACATTTTATGTATTTTTTGTGATTTTTCGAACCAATTTTCAAGCGATCAGGCATATTAAATGTTAAGAGGTTACGAGTTTTCGCAAAGAAACGTTTTCTTAGTCGCTAATTTGGTATTGTTTTCGGATTTGACGAGTATTCTTGCAATACTTGAGAACCTCGACAAATATTCATGATATTTTCGCAATGTCTGATAAACAATTCACACTTCCGCTATTTTAATGGCAGTTTCAGGATTTTTCGATTATTAGAATTTTATTCCCTTTCAAAATCCGGTTTTATCTCTACTCTACAAGAACACATAAACGAACTATAGTCAATTTAAGAAAAATACAAATATCATTGAAAATTTTAAATTTAGAAGGTACTGATATCTTACATACAATCACTCAAGAGTAAAATTCAAAATTGATATGTTTTTCTCAGAAAATTCTAGACATTATCCGTTTTCTTTTCTATTTTACGTGGAGTATTTGAAGGAATTTTCTCAAATAGAGACTTCATTAACCTAAAGAAAAGCGTTTCAAACATTGTAAATAGTTTTTCATTAGAGAAGTTACAATTTTTTTTAGATTGTATGTCGAATAAAAAAGGATAAAATAGATGTGAATATCAAGAATCTCACTCAATAATTTTTTTTCTAATTTAAGGAAGAACATGTAACTACGCGATTTTTAAATATTTGTTCAATTATTATCCATTTATTAATTTTATAATAAGTGGTATTATTTCACTGCTTAAAATATTCGTTTTGTTGGTTCTTGAGGTCTAACAATTTCAACTTACTAAAGAAGAACCTTTCCCGATAAAATCCCTATAAATTATGCGATCTTTTTTCTCCGATTTTAGTTAAAACAAAAATTAAGAGTTTTAAAGAGTTCACGACAAAGTAAACTGCTAAAAATCTGTTCAATTTCGTATTTATTAGGAATATAAATAGGTTAATCAACGATCTAATCATTAAATGGCCACAATCGTTTTCTTATTCACGAGAGCTGAAACAAAATAATATTAAAATAATAAACAATATAGAAAATGATTGGTATCAAAATCAAACAATTAGAAGAATAATAAAGAGATAATAAGAAAAAGGTACGAAATTCCTGCAGTTATTATTATTATTATTAAGTGAAATAATCATTAAAAATCATTTAAAACTTTAAAAAAACGCGATATTTTAATTTATTTGCTTATTTTCTATGTAAATTAATCAAACTCTCACCGGGAATACCACTGGAGAATTCTCTCCGGTTTTTCATGAGAAAATTTCCAATCGAAAATTTCGTGGATTACCAAGTAGGCGAGTTCCACACGAAGAGTTGGCTTTCCAACAAAATCAAACTCTCACAAACAAAATGTTTAGAATTTTGAAGTTTAGAATTGATTTTTTCAGTGTATTGAGAACAGTCTTCAAACTGTTCCCATTGTTTTTGCCAAAAAGGCATTAAAAAAACATAGCGTCAAACGATTTTATTTTTCACATTTTTGTGTGAATTATTGTAAAAATCTATGTGAAATTGTAGTTAGTGAAGAGATTTGGTGCGGTAGTTTAACTTTCGAGGCATCAGTTAAGCGTACAACTGTCCAGGAACGGCAGGAAAAGTGTGTACATCCCGGAGGGCAATCAAAAGGAGCATTTTTTAAGTTTTCTCTCTTTTTCAGGATGTCTGTGGTCATTGAGACAACTTTGGGTGACTTAACGGTGGACTTATTTATCCGGGAGCGTCCTCTAACTTGCCTGAACTTCTTGAAGCTCTGTAAATTAAAATTCTACAACTATAACCTCTTCCACTCCATTCAGCATGGTTTTATTGCCCAAACTGGCGACCCAACGGGTTCAGGGCACAGCGGCACTTCTGTCTGGGGTGTCATTGAGGGTCCCCATAAGCGTTACTTCGAGGGAGAGACATTACCCAAGATTCGCCATACAGAACTGGGGTTACTGTCGATGGTGAGCTCTGGAGGAAATATGATTGGATCACAGTTCTTCTTCACTCTTGGGCAGGATCTAACATCCCTCGATGGTCTTCACTGTGTCATTGGAGAAGTGGTTGAGGGACATGATGTCCTCAGACAGCTCAGTGAAGTGATTTGTGATGAAAAATATCGTCCTTATAAGGATGTCCGGATCACTCATACTGTAGTACTTGAAGATCCATTTGACGACCCGCGTGGATTCCGGGAACCCACAAGATCACCATCACCAACACCACAGAGACTTCAAGGTGGCAGAATAGCGGCCGATGAAGAAATTGATGACACTGAAGGGAAGACTGAGCAGGAGATTTCAGAGATGCTGCAGGAGCAGGAAGCAAAGGCTAGAGCTACAATTCTGGAGATTGTCGGAGATCTCCCAGATGCAGATATTGCTCCTCCTGAAAATGTCCTTTTCGTCTGTAAACTCAATCCAGTAACGACTGATGATGACCTGGAGCTGATATTCAGTCGATTTGGGAGGATTAAGGGCTGCGAGGTCATCCGAGATGCCTCTACTGGAGCATCTCTCCAATATGCTTTTGTGGAATTTGAAGAACAAAAGTCCTGCGAGGATGCATACTTCAAAATGAACAATGTCTTGATAGATGACAGGAGGATTCATGTGGACTTCTCGCAATCCGTGTCCAAAGTAAAGTGGCGTGGAAAGGGCCGTGGAGTGTATCACATGAAGGAAGAGAAGAAAAATGGAAAGTCGGGTGAGAAGAGAAGCGAGAGGGATTACCCTGAGGATCGCAATCGGAGGCATCAAGATGATCGTCGAAGGAGTCGAGAAAGGAGAAGAGATTACTCTCCTGTGCCGCGGAGAAGTGAATCCTCAAGGTATGTTGAAATTCTTCAAATTTATCTTGTATATTTATTTATTTTTATTTGAGTTAAAACTTTGCCTTGGAACGTTTATCTAGAAGGAAAAGTGACACTAAAAAATACAGGGACTTCCGTTTTCAAAGAAATTTTTGGGGCTGAAAAAAAACCGCGAATTCATTCCAGTGACACAGAAAAATTGAATAACTACAGGAGAGGTCTTTGGAAAAAGTAACGAAAACTCCGTTATGTATGCAAATTATTTTCGGCGCCAATTCTTCAGCCTCTTTTCAGCGCCAACTGATGTTTTTTTTCAAATTTTCTGCGTGAAAAATATTTGCATAGGGGCATTTCAAAAATTATTTAAAAATAAGTTTCACTTAAGCCGAAGCTCCCTGAAGATGAGTTAAATTTTTACTAATGTCACCTATTACAATCTTGATAAAAATTTCATATGCTCTGATCGGGCTAAAACTTTTCCAAAGTGTGTTTCGCCGCTCTCTGATTGCCAATATATGGGGGATTAGAAACTTTCCCAACCGCCTGGCTGGGTCATCTAGCCACAATACTGGAAGATTTTGTGCATTTTTGGATGCTATACCTCTAAAATACTTTCACATCATTTACCGTTCAGTTTACGTTTGAATGAGAATTTAAAGCCCATACAAACAAACGATTGAACAGAATCAAACAAACATTTTGAACAGACTAATAAATCGCTCAAAAGATTGCTCAAATTTAGATAATAAGTAATCATTTATCGGTTCGTAACCGGTTCATTATTGATTTACAACCCGTTTGAACGGATTTATAAATTACTCAATAGATTTCCCATAATACATTATAAGTAATACAATTGATTTTGAGAGAAAAATTATTTATCGGTTCATATCGGAATCATTATCGTTTCATAACCGATTAGAATTGATTCAGAATTGTAAGGAATTCCAGACCTTTCCAACGAGCCCAAACATGATATCATTCAGTTGAGAACACTTTGTTCTGGAGCCTTTTTAGCTTTTGGCCTTGAAAAATTGTAATTTGGTATTCCAAATTACAATTTTTCATTATTCAACAGTATTTTCATATATGAACTAAATATTCGCTTAGAAAACCCATGGACCTATGGTCGACTTATGGAAGGGTGGGGTTCTTCGAAGCTAGGAACAGCCGGGAGTGTAACGTCCAGACGAACAGACGGGCGTTACCCAAATAAATAACTCAACTTCTGGTTAATTGAATTTTAATGATTATAAAAGATCATTTTGTTCAAATTACGCCATTTGTACGATTTTGTCGTTTACGAAAACAAAAATATTAGGGAAGGGCGCGCTACCTTCGGACGGTTTATGCTTCGCACAAAACATTATTTTCATTGTGTTATAAATGAATTTGGCCCATTATAATATTATATTTTAATAGCTAGTCCAATGCCTCAAATTTCCAGAAAAGTGCTATAGGTGAAATCCATAAGGAATATAGAGAAAAAATTGTATTGTCTGAAGCTTGAGTCGTCCGAAGGTAGCGCGCTTTCTCCTATACGAAATTTACATTTATTCATATACAATTGACTCAATATTACAAAAATGTAATGTGCCACAATTTCAGCTCTTAACCCTTTAAGGACGATTGGGACACCGGTGTCCCATAAAGAAAATAATTTTTCCAGACTACCTAAAGTTATTTTTTTCTTATGTTTGTACGTAATTGCAAAGCAGAAGGTTGAACGGATCTAGGATGTTTTTGCCAGTCTCCATCTATTTACTATATGCCAAATATTTAAGCTTAAAAATTACTAATTTTTAAATTCTCATATTGAAAAATGATTTTAATTATTTTTTATACTTCCAAATTTTTTTTAAGCAAAACCCTTTTAGGAATAAAAACTACATTACTCATACGTAATATTTTTCATTAGACTGAAAATTATTATTCACTGAGAAAAAAACGGGGGTGCGATTAACCCTCTAACGGGTAAGACAGCCTCCAGGCGGTATTCACAAAAATCACATTTACAGCGACAATAAAGGTTTTATTTATTTAAAAGTGCTATAGTGTCCTCGGTAATAGTCTTATAAACATCTCTTGAAAGTTTGAACTCATTTTGACTCTTCGTTTTGTTGCTATTCCCAGTTTTGTGTGACAGATCAGATTAAAAGCAACAAAAAATATTTGTGCAAAAAAACTCATTTCCAATTTCCATAAAAATACCGATTTAAAGTTATCTGACTAAAATAAATTTATTTTTTACTGAAAGATAGGGGAAAGGCTCATAATTTTGTCCACTTTCTTATTTTGGACACTTTGAGGATAACATTGGACACTAAAAATAAATTGATTAAAATGATGGATTTTTATTCCAATATTTGATGAATAATGAATTCTATCTAAATATTTGTTCTTTTTGGAAGATTTTGACACTAAATACGTTAAATTTTGAATATGATTTGAGTTGAAATTGATTTGTTGAAAATTCAGTGTGAGCAATTGCTTACGAGAAATATGACAGAACTCGTGTTTACTTCAGTTCTTATTTAGCTGTAGTGAAGTACTAACAATGTTTCTTCGGTTTTTTTGAGTGATATTATTGAATACTCATTGAATATTGTGTTGATTCTCGTTACTGGTGATTTGTACATTTGATCTGAAGTGAGATTTGCCTTGTGAATTAGATTTTTCGTGTGAAAAATGGGAAATGTTTTAAGACATTTACCAGTGAGGTGATGGCTCTTATTTTGGACAGGTGTTTTTCTCACGAAATTTCGTGAAGTTTTAGCTTTTGTGATGACTAGGTTGGACAAATGCCTGGAGAAACAAAGGAGCATCATCTCTACGAAAGAGATGTAGCGAGAAATGCCTTGAAAAGTTCCCGGAAAGGCTAGAGAATGAGCGAATCCGCACGTACTTGGAGTATCGAAGTCAACTCACTTTAATTAATGATATGGAAAGTTTCTGGGCTTCTGTGACATTCTACGTTTCCCTTACATGAACAGGAAGAGGACTTGGTAAGATTGGTTCATGAAATAAAGAACAATGGGCATCCTATTGAGGCGGATTAGCTGTCCAAATTTACAGTCAAGTTGGCCAAATTAATAAACAAGTTGTCCAAAATAAGAGCCAAAGTCACCTCTACATATCAATTCATTTTTAAACGTATTAAAACTAATTTTAATAAAAATAAGACGATAAATAGCTTGCTATGTTTCTAAACAACCCTTCTGAAAAGCGAGTATCAAAAAAAATCGATTAGTATTGAAAATATCGCACTTCAAACTTGGGATATCGATGCTTATATGCAGACTGTCCAAAATTATGAGCACTTCCCCTATGTCATTCCACTTTGTATATTTTATTTAAAAAATTTGAAAAAATTAAAAATGTGAATTTTAGAAGCGAAAAGATTTTCAAATTTTTTTTTTATATTTTCTCACCTAGCGCCTAAACTAAAAGAGATAATGAAGAATGGATGGTTTTTTCGACTTTATTGGATCATAATTATCCTGGAAAACATTGTTTTAGAACTTTTTTTCGCATATTAAAGAAAACACCGTTAGAGGGTTAACTTTTTTTCCTCGTAAATTTAACACTTTTTAGGTGTAAAAACATCGTCGGTTGCGGCTACCTCTATCGTATCTGCATTTGGTTTGTATCTGCATTCGGAGCAACTGCAATACAGACGTCCCCTTTTGCGTGAAATGCTGACACAAAAGAAATGCAGATACGATAGAGGTAGCCGCAACCGATATATCAACATTTTTTAATATTCATTTTACACCTTTTTAAGGGTAAAATTAACATGAAAAAGGGTAACTTTAATCCCTAATACACTTAAAAAGCATAATATTTACACCGATTTCGGATCAATACTGCAGGGTAAAATAAACATTTCCGGAATGTTATTTTAACTTTTTCGGATTTCTCTCAGTCAGTGTTCATTGTTATTGTCAGAAAAATTACTTAAGGTTTCGTGTTATTTTTGTCCCTATTGCACGTAGAGGTAAAAATGCACCGAATTAGACTCTGTTGAACTTTCCAAAGTTAGATGTAAAACGTTTCACAAATTTTGTTTAACGGTTTAATTTTTATTGTTCATTTTTGGTCCGTAAAAAGTGTCTCGTCGTTAAAGGATTAATCGAATTTGCATGCTTTAGTTAGCTTACATTAAGAACATTAAGAATCTCAACTATTTTTAATTTTTTTTAATTTTTGCGGCTATTAAAAGGTAGCCGGACTTTCCGGTTTCTTTGGGCCCGGTTGCCAAATATTCATTTTCGTAGGGAGCGGCTGGGGATTCTGAGCGTGGATCTTCCATCACGCTGCTCGTTCGCCTTACCCCCTAAGGATTGAGGCTTGGGGTTTGTCTGATGACTGTCCCCCATTGACTACACCCGCCTCTAGGTTTTCTTTTTCTGAAGGTCAGAAGAACACACTATAAATACACAAATAAATAAATAAATAAATAAATAACATTGAAACATTACAAAATATTTCTTAGATGTTATCACAGATTTTTGTATCACAGATGATTTACGGATTTCCGTGTTTTTTTTTTTTGTCCTTTTGTTTAAATCGGGGACGACACACGAATAAGTTAAATAAAACAGTCCATAAAAAGTCAGGACTGACATTTAACACTCATGGGACGTTACAGTGTGTTTGGGGATCACTAACCCCAACGTCTGACCTCAACCGCCCTCCATAGTCCATGAATTCGTTATAAATAACGATTGATGAGCGGAGGGCGGTAATCGAAACGGTGGTTGTAAACCTTTTGGTGTTTATTTTAAGGCGTTTTAAACCCTCCACCGTTTCTAGGGGTACTGCACCCCTTGTGCCCACTACAATGGGCACCACCGAGGCAGAGGTTGTGTTGTACAGCCTCTGTACTACGGGAAGAAGGGTATTATATTTCTCAACCTTGTCCCTGAACCCTTGGGCAAGCCCGTCCCCATCCTCGTGGCGGACTGTGACATCCACCACAAAGACCCCATCCTGGTTCTTTGCCACCAGATCGGGGCGGAGACGGTTGCCGTCGGGGAGGGAGAAGGTTTGCTCTTTACTGAGCACTACCCCCGGATCCTTCCTCGCCATTTCCTCCGTGATCATGTCTCTGATCATATCGTGGCGCCGGATCCTTCTGTTTTTGGTGTGGGTACAGAGACCCAAAATGTGACCGAGCGTCTCGGGTAGAGCGCCACATCTCCTGCAGTTTATTGACTGGTGATCCAAATATCTGGCCGTGGCGACCTTGTTGCCAAGATTATTTGTTCGCGCACGAAGTGCCGTGAGATATTTGGCTGGCTTCAATAGCTCTGGCCGAAAGAGCCATTGATTGCTCTCTCGAGAGTTCCTGAAAGCATGAACAGCGCTCCCCTGCGTTCGGCTCACAGCCCATGACTCCAGCATGCTTCGCCGCTCTCGAGCCTTGTAGTTCTCGACGGCCCGGGTTGTTGTCACTGGCCATTCAATGGCCGCGGCCCTTGCGAGACTTTCTAGCTTTTTCAGGGCTTCCGGGGCCTCGCCCAGCTGGCGCATGATTGGGTCGTCAGACTGAGCAAACTTGAGGCCCAGCTTAAGAGCAGTCGAGGTCGTTAGCACCTCAAGCCTGGGAACTCAAAGTCCCCCGTCTTTATTCCCGCAGTACAACAACGATAGGTGGCTAGAAGTTGGTGATGTCAGACCCCGTCCCCCTTCCCCCAAATTTTGATTTCTAAATAACTCAGTCCCTATGGCAACGATCGATCTTACATTTTTATGTTATTGCTGGACCTAAGAAATTTTCATAAAAAAAATTAAGTCTTCCTGACCCCCTTGACCCGAGCTAGAACGAGCTAAAAATTCAATTTTCAAATGGCTATATCTCCTGTTCTAATTATCAGAATTTGAAAAATTTTGGTGTTTTGGAAAGCTCTCGTAGAGCGCTACAACACTTATTCGAAATTTTGATTTTGAATATTTCTTAAAGTAGACGATGCCTTTTCTTTAAATTTGAGTATGTTGTAGCTGAGGTCGATTTCCAATGATGGGTCGTACTCCTCCCTCGATGTTCCCTGACCCGAGCTATAATCAAAAATGTCTTGACATGACTGCATTTTCGATGTTTATGAAGCGATTTCTATGAAATTCTAGCATATATTTTATCTGAGATCGAGATTTTTCTAACGATTTACCACTCAGACTATTTAAAATAGAAAATGACCAGTGATAAGCCCAGATAAGCTTATGGCAGCTGAGATTCTTTACAGGTGACCTCGAAATGCGTGCAACTCGGGGTGCTTGCAACTCGGAATGCGTGAAAATTCGATTGTGAGTTGAATTTTGGGGGTAAAGAATCGCGTCGAGCCAATTTTATCCATTTCGACCGACTAGAACAGTTTACTCGATGCGATTCTTTACCCCCAAAATTCGAGGTCACCTGTAGAGAATCTCAGCTACCATAATCTTATCTGAGCTTATCACTGGTTTTAGTCTTAAATTCTTCATGTTTATTATGATTTTAAGATGTGTCGAATTCTAATATAATTCATTAATTTCATTTATTCTGCCCGTTTATTCTTAATGGTATAGCAGCCTTGTGATATATCTACGCCTTTTCTTCTCAACCTCGAGGCATTCGTGGTCGATTTCAATACGTTCCTGGGCAAGATTCTGAATTTTATCCCAACCACTTTATCCTATAGGTTTGTTCCGAAGAAGATTCGAGGAAATTTTCGAACATAAAACTTTTAAAACCACAGTTCAAATTGGCCTGGGATCAGGCTCAATTTTGCCAGGTCAATTTTTTTTTTAACAAATTATAGAAATACAGTGCTCGCTTTGTAAACCGGATGATTGGGAGACAATATGACGGATGTCCGCTTCGTAATCCGGATGGATTTTTTGAATTTGTTCAACGTCTCGAAAATATAATACAAGTTTTTTTGTTCTAGAATTAGAATAAAAGTTTTAAAGAAGCTTAAAAAGACATAATTAGACAATTCTACGCTATTATACATAATTTTTTTTTATATAAAAACATCACAGGATAATTCATTTTCATTGCTGAACACACATGCATACATGACCTCAAAATGATTTTAAATGCGACCGTCGATAACTCGTCCGGATTACGGCGATCTGGATTAGAGAGCAGAGATGCAAACCGTCGGTAGTGACGGCGGCGGCGTCTCGATTTCGGAAAAGCCGTGACGGCGGCGGCTTGATATCTGTCATTTTTTCCAAGCCGGTGGCGGCGGCGGCTCGGTTTTCCGAGTCTGTCGGGGACGGCGGCTCGGTATTTGCCATTTTTTCCGAGCCGATGGCGGCGGCGGCTCGACTTTTCGAGCCCATAGGTGACGGCGGCTCGGTATTTGCCATTTTTTCAGAGACGATAGCGGCGGCGGCTCGGTGTTTTCCATTTTTCCTGAGCCGATGGCGGCGGCGGCTCATCTATTCGACTCTGTCAGCGGCGGTAGCTCAAAATTTGAACTGATCAACGGTAGAGAAAAATTTTTACTGCTGCTGCACCAAATTAAATTTAACAGTGCTACTGCAGCGTGCAAATCTTGTGAAAAATGCTCAAGCAAACCACTCAAGAAATTATTTTCTCTTGAGATGGTAAAGCGTTGCAAAAATAGTTGGTAATCTAATCTGTTCTACCATATATTGATCAAAATAGTTGATTAGGCAGAAAATTAATCAATGTTTATGAAACTATTTATTGATAGTATAGGGAAGGTCTCGAACCGTGCGGAGCCCGGTCCTTATAAGACTTTGCATTTTAAGCTAATTGGGGCACGACAAATTCAATGGTGATAGTCACTAATTTCGGAATTCATGGGGTCACCCGTTACAGGGGGGTATTGCGGGGGTGGTAAATCTTTATTTTGGCTCTAGAAGCCAGATGGTTGGAAATATCGACTTGGGGTCTTCGGGTGACCCCCCTATAAGTTGACCTTAGGAATCTAAATATGACCTTCATTTTCCCCCCACCCTCCCCTTCTCTTAAAAAACATGTTTTTTGGGATATCTCGAAAACTACTCGTCCGATAGTTTTCATTGTCAAATATGTTGTAGATGCTATCCGGGCGGATATTTCGCCCATACATACCAATGATCTTGAAGCATTCCTTCATGACATTTCTCAAGGTCAAATGTTTTTAAAGCTTAAAAAATTACTTTTTCCGACAAATTTTATCAAAGTAATATTTTTGAATTACACTAATCGTTTATTTAATGATTATAAACCAATGTAAGCCACTTTAACGCCATAAATACGTTTTTGACATTTATATATACTACAAATCCAAATGTGATTTTAAAAACACGTTGTGTTTACCAACTTCTAATATTGGTCGTTGACTGTTTTCTTGAAGTAAGACATTATGGTAAAGAAATTTTCAGGAAATTTATGAAATTTATGAAATTTTATGAAATTTACGAAATTTTATGAAATTTATGAAAATTTAGTGTATATTGTTGTATTGTCCATCGATCAATATTTTTCAAAATATAAAACAATGCTAAATTTATTAGGGCAATAATGTATCAAAACTCAATTGTATTCCAAATTGTATGTAAACGTGCTTAAAAAGTTGCCACTTTTTGGTAGCAATTTTTAATTAATAATAATTAATAGTGATTTATTTTCTGACCTTTGATATTAAAATGTTTTTCGATCATCAGGTGTCTATGAGAGAAATATCCACCTTGATAAATTCTACAATTTATTCCAAAAAGAAAAAAAAAATATCTAGAAGCTCTTTTCGAAATAAACCAGAAAACATGATTAGGAATGGAAAGATGGCTGGGTGAGGGGAAAATACAAAGCTGAACACAGCACAATAACAAAACGGTAAAAGCGCTCAAAATCACGCACAAATCACTCATAAAACGGTTAATGCACCCAAAATCACGCACGGCTCAATCCTGAAACGGCGGAAGCGCTCAAAGTGACGCACAGCTCAATCATAAAACGGTGAAGGCGCTCAGAATCACGCACAGATCAATCAAAAAACGGTGAAAGACCTAAAACCCCCACAGATCAATCATAAAACGGTTAACGCGCTCAATATCACGCACAGCCCAATCATAAAACGGAGAAAAGCGCTTAAAATCAAGCACAAATCAATCATAAAACAGTTAATGCGCTTAAAATCACGCACAGCACAATGACAAAACGGAGAAAGCGAATAAAAACACGCACAACTCAATCATAAAACGGTGAAAGCGCTTAAAATCACGCACAGCTGAATAATAAAACGGAGAAAAGCGCTTAAAAACACGCACAACTCAATCACGAAGCGGTGAAAGAGCTTAAAAACACGCACAACTCAATCCTAAAACGGTGAAAGCGCTTAAAATCACGCACAGCTGAATCATAAAATGGAGAAAAGCGCTTAAAAACAAGCACAGCTGAATCATAAAACGGCGAAAGCGCTTAAAATCACGCACAGCTCAATCATAAAATGGAGAAAAGCGCTTAAAAACAAGCACAGCTGAATCATAAAACGGTGAAAGCGCTTAAAATCACGCACAGCTCAATCATATAACGTTGAAAGCGCCTAAAATCACGCACAGCTGCATAAAACGGAGAAAAGCGCTTAAAAACACGAACACCTCAATCATAGAACGGTGTAAGAGCTTAAAATCACGCACAGCTCAATCAAAAAACGGTGAAAGCGCTTAAAATCACGCACAAATCAATCATAAAACGGTGAAAGAGCTTAAAATCATACACAGCTCAATCGTAAAACGGTGGAAGCGCTTAATATCACATATAAATCCATAATTAAACGGTGAAAACGCTTAAAAAACGCACAGCACAATAACAAAACGGTAAAAACGCTTAAAATCACGCACAAATCAATCATAAAACGGTTAATGCGCTCAAAATCACGCACAGCTCAATCATAAAACGGTGAAGGCGCTTAACATGAAACACAGCTCAATCATAAATCGGTGAAAGCGCTCAAAATCACGCACAAATCAATCATAAAACGCAGAGAAGAGCTTAAACTCACGCAAAGCTCAATCATAAAACGGTGAAAGCGCTTAATATCACGCACATCTCAATCATAAAACGGAGAAAACCGCTTAAAAACACGTACACCTCAATCATAAAACGGTGTAAGAGCTTAAAATCACGCACAGCTCAATCCTAAACGGTGGAAGCGCTCAAAATGACGCACAGCTAAATCATAAAACGGTGGAAGCGCTTAAAATCACGCACAGCTCAATCAAAAAACGGTGAAAGACCTAACAACCCACACAGATCAATCATAAAACGGTTAAAGCGCTCAACCACGCACTCACGCACAGCCCAATCATAAAACGGTGAAAGAGCTTAAAATCACGCACAGATCAATCATAAAACAGCTAAAGCGCTCAAAATCACGCACCGATCAATTATAAAACTGTGTAAGCGCTCAAAATCACGCACAGATCAATCATAAAACGGTGGAAGCGCTCAAAATCACGCACAAATCAATCATAAAACGGTGAAGGCGCTTAACATGACACACAGCTCAATCATAAATCGGTGAAAGCGCTCAAAATCACGCACAAATCAATCATAAAACGCAGAGAAGAGCTTAAACTCACGCAAACTCAATCATAAAACGGTGAAAGCGCTTAATATCACGCACATCTCAATCATAAAACGGAGAAAACCGCTTAAAAACACGTACACCTCAATCATAAAACGGTGTAAGAGCTTAAAATCACGCACAGCTCAATCAAAAAACGGTGAAAGCGCTTAAAATCACGCACAAATCAATCATAAAACGGTGAAAGAGCTTAAAATCATACACAGCTCAATCGTAAAACGGTGGAAGCGCTTAATATCACATATAAATCCATAATTAAACGGTGAAAACGCTTAAAAAACGCACAGCACAATAACAAAACGGTAAAAACGCTTAAAATCACGCACAAATCAATCATAAAACGGTTAATGCGCTCAAAATCACGCACAGCTCAATCATAAAACGGTGAAGGCGCTTAACATGAAACACAGCTCAATCATAAATCGGTGAAAGCGCTCAAAATCACGCACAAATCAATCATAAAACGCAGAGAAGAGCTTAAACTCACGCAAAGCTCAATCATAAAACGGTGAAAGCGCTTAATATCACGCACATCTCAATCATAAAACGGAGAAAACCGCTTAAAAACACGTACACCTCAATCATAAAACGGAGTAAGAGCTTAAAATCACGCACAGCTCAATCCTAAAACGGTGAAAGCGTACACCTCAATCATAAAACGGTGTAAGAGCTTAAAATCACGCACAGCTCAATCCTAAACGGTGGAAGCGCTCAAAATGACGCACAGCTAAATCATAAAACGGTGGAAGCGCTTAAAATCACGCACAGCTCAATCAAAAAACGGTGAAAGACCTAACAACCCACACAGATCAATCATAAAACGGTTAAAGCGCTCAACCACGCACTCACGCACAGCCCAATCATAAAACGGTGAAAGAGCTTAAAATCACGCACAGATCAATCATAAAACAGCTAAAGCGCTCAAAATCACGCACCGATCAATTATAAAACTGTGTAAGCGCTCAAAATCACGCACAGATCAATCATAAAACGGTGGAAGCGCTCAAAATCACGCACAGATCAAACATAAAACGATGGAAGCGCATAAAATTACGCACAGCTCAATAATAAAACGGATAATGCGCTCAAAATCACGCACAGATCAATCACCAAACGGTAAATGCGCTCATGATCACGCCTAGATCAATCATAAAACGATGAAAGCGTTTAAAATCTCGAACCGATCAATCATAAAATGGTTAATGTGCTTAAAATCACGCACCGATCAATCGTAAAGCGGTGAATGCGCTCAAAATCACGCACAGATCAATCATAAAACGGAGTAAGCGCTCAAGATCACGCACAGATCAATCATAAAACGGTTAACGCGCTCAAAATCACGCACAATTCAGTCATAAAACGGTAAAAGTGCGCTCAAAATCACGCACAGCTGAGTCAATCATAAAATAAAACGGAAAAAAGCGCTGCACAACTCAATGAAAAACGCGCTCAAAATCACGCACAGCTCAATCATAAAACGGTGGAAGCGCTCAAAATCACGCAAAGAAAGACCTACCAACCCACACAGATCAATCATAAAACGGTTAACGCGCTCAATATCACGCACATCCCAATCATAAAACGGTGAAAGAGCTTAAAATAGCGCACAGATCAATCATAAAACAGCTAAAGCGCTCAAAATCACGCACCGATCAATCATAAAACGCTGTAAGCGCTCAAAATCACGCACAGATCAATCGTAAAACGGTGAATGCGCTCAAAATCACGCACAGATCAATCATAAAATGTTTAATGCGCTGAAAATCACAGTTCAATTATAAAGCGGCTAATGCGCTCAAAATCACGCACAGCTCAATCATAAAAAGATTAAGATTCCACTGTTTTGTGCGCAATCCTATGCGTTTTATGATTGATCAGTGTGTGACTTCAAGCGCATTAATTGTTTTATGATTGAGCTGTGCGTGATTTTATGTGCTTTTACTGTTTTGTGATTAGGCTGTGCGTGATCTGCCGTTTTATGATTGATCTGTGCGTAAGATTAAGCGCAAACTTAAGCGATTTATGTTTGATCTGTGCGTGATTTTAAACGCATTTACAGTTTCATGATTGAGCGGTGCGTGATTTTAAACGCATTCACCGTTTTATGATTCATCTGTGCGTGATTTTAAGCGCATTTTCCGTTTTGTGATTGAGAAGCGCGTGATTTTGAGCGCATTAACCGTTTTACGATTGATCCGTGCGTGATTTTAAGCTCTTTCATTGTTTTATGATTGATCTGTGTGTGATTTTAGGCACAATAACAATTTTATGATTGAGCTGTGCATGATATTAAGCGCTTTTACCAATTTATGATTGAGTTGTGCATGATTTTAAGCGCCTCCACCGTTTTATGATTGAGCTGTGCGTGATTTTGAGAGCTTCTACCGTTTTATAATTGATCTGTGCATGATTTTAGGCACACTAGCCATTTTATGATTGAGCTGTGCGTGACTTTAAAGCCAGTCACCGTTTCATGATTGAGCTGTGCAGAATTATAAGCTATTTCACCTCTTCGTGATTGAGCTGTGCGCGATTTTGAACGCATTGGCCGCTTTATGATTGAACTGTGATTTTCAGCGCATTAACCATTTTATGATTGATCTGTGCGTGATTTTGAGCGCTTGCTCCGTTTTATGATTGATCTGTGTGGGTTGTTAGGTCTTTCACCGTTTTTTGATTGAGCTGTGCGTGATTTTGAGCGCTTCCACCGTTTTATGATTGAGGTTTGTGTGATTTTAAGGGCTTCCTCCGTTTTATGATTGATCTGTGCTTGATTTTAAGCGCTTCCACCGTTTTATGATTGGGCTGTGCGTCATTTTGAGCGCTTCCACCGTTTAGGATTGAGCTGTGCGTGATTTTAAGCTCTTACACCGTTTTATGATTGAGGTGTACGTGTTTTTAAAACAATTAATGCGCTTGAAGTCACACACAGATCAATCATAAAACGCATAGGATTGCGCACAAAACAGTGGAATCTTAATCTTTTTATGATTGACATGTGCGTGACTTCGAGCGCATTAACCATTTTATGATTGATTTTTGCGTGATTTTAAGCGCAATCTAAACCGTTTTATGATTGTGCTGTGCATGATTTAAGCGCTTTCGCCGTTTTATGATTGATCTGTGCGTGATTTTGAGCGCATTAACCGTTTTACGATTAATTTGTTCCTGATTTTTTTCCTGTGCGTGATTTAAAGCGAATTAACCGTTTTGCAACTGATCTGTGCGTGATTTTAATCGCTTTCGTCGTTTTGTGATTGATCTGTGCGTGATCTGGAGCGCATTTACCGTTTTGTGATTGAGGTGTGCAAGATTTTGAGCGCATTAACCGTTTTATGATTCAGCTGTGCGTGATTTTAAGCGCATTAACCGTTTTACAATTGATCTGTGCGTGATTTTAAACGCTTTCACCGTTTTATGATTGATCTAGGCGTGATCAGGAGCGCATTTACCGTTTTGTGATTGAGGTGTGCGTGATTTTGAGCGCATTAACCGTCTTATTATTGAGCTGTGCGTAATTTTATGCGCTTCTACCGTTTTCTGTTTAATCTGTGCGTGATTTTGAGCACTTTCACAGTTTTATGATTCAGCTGTTCGTGATTTTAAACGCATTCACTGTTTTGTGATTGAGCTGTGCGTGATTTTGAGCGCATTTACTGTTTTACGATTGATCTGTGCATGATTTAGAGCGCATTTATTGTTTTATGAGTAAGCTGTGCGTGATTTTAGGCACATTGACCATTTTGTAATTGAGCTGTGCGTGGTTTTAAACACTTTCACCTTTTTATGATTGATCTGTGCGTGATCTTGAGCGCGTTAACCGTTTTATGATTGATCTGTGCGTGATTCTAAGCGCATTTACCGTTTTGTGATTGAGGTGTGCGTGATTTTGAGCGCCTTAACCGTTTTATTATTGAGCTGTGCGTGATTTTATGCGCTTCCACCGTTTTATGTTTGATCTATGCGTGATTTTGAGCGCTTCCACCGTTTTATGATTGAGCTGTGTATGATTTTAAGCTCTTTAAGCGTTTTATGATTGATTTGTGCGTGATTTTAAACGCCTCCACCGTTTTATGATTGAGTTGTGCGTGATTTTGAGCGCTTTCACCGTTTTATGATTGTGCTGTGCGTGATCTTGAGCGCGTTATCCGTTTTATGGTTGAGCTGTGCGTGATTTTAAGCTCTTTCAACGCTTTGTGATTGATCTGTGCGTGATTTTGAGCGCCTTGACCCTTTTTATGATTGAACTGTGCGTGATTTTAGGCACATTGACCATTTTGTGATTCAGCTGTGCGTGATTTTAAGCGCATTTACCGTTTTATGTTTCAGTCAATGACAATGGCAAAAGTTGGAAAATTTCGCTGGGACAAGATGGACAGGCAATTTTTTCTTGATAAATAGTACTAAATTTTAATTAGTATATTTTTCTATGTTATAGTTTGATTATTTGGTTCCTTATGCTGCAAATAAAGTGAAAATCCATTCATATGAATAAGATTTAACGTATAAAATTCTCATCTCAATTGACAGTGTAACTTTTCACCGTCGAAAAAATACATCGATCGTCCATTTTTTCCTAATAAAAACACAAGAAGAGTGACTTTGGTTTTTCGGTTCTGTTGACATTTCTCAATATTTCTGGCAAATTTTAGTGGAATAAAGTGTTTAATCTCGATAGTTAACGGTACGTAATGGTTTTATTTGATATAATTACTAACTGTATGAAGAAAAAGTGCTTATTTGAAGCGTGAGCAAAAGTGACAAGTTGGACATCCGGAGATACGATTGTATTGCAGGGGTTTTCTTTTTATTTCAGATGGGTAAAAAGGCAAATAAATTGAAAAAGTACAAATCCTATACTCAAGACCAAGTGAACAAAGCACTGGAAGCTTTTCGTCAAGGAAATTCACTAAGTCAGGTGTCAGTATTATTTGGGGTGTCAAGAACAGCACTTTTTAATAAGCTGACCGGGAAATGTCCGGAAGAATGCTCTGGGGGAAGGCCTCCTACGCTGCCGAAAGATATAGAAGATGAGCTCGTTGAATGGATTTTAGGATGCAGTGACAAGTGGCATCCTATAACAAAAGATCAAGTCCTCAACACTGTGCAAATTATTTGTAAGAAGTTCAAGATTGTCAACGAGTTCACCGATGGAAGGCCAGGATACTCTTGGTTCAAGAGCTTTTTGAACAGATACCCAGAATTGAGACTTCGTACACCAGAAGCATACACAACCCAAAGAGCTGGCATTACCACTGAGTGGTTTGAGAAAACTCATGAATATTTAAAATCCAAAGATCTTCTGGAACTTCCTCCTGATCGCGTCTTTAATCTTGACGAAACGGGTGTAATGCTTTCTCCCAAAGGTGGACAGGTATCTATTATTATTCTATGGAGTTTTTAAATTCATGTTTGAAGTTCTTTGTGACAATTCGTATGATTAAAGAAAACTAAAAGAGGCTATGCAAGAAAAAAAAAAGAATTAGACTTCAGAAACAGGAAGAAAGGTTCAAAATAAAAGAAGAAAAGGAGCAAAGCAAGAAAATTAAAATATCCAAGAAAAAGATTTAATAAATAATATATATCTAAGCCTTAATGTTTTTTACTTTTTAATTATACACCTTACCCTAGTGGTACAATTGATTCAGTGTGTATGGCATTCAGTAAAAAATCTTGAAACTTGCACAACCTTCCCCTACGCATTGTCCAAATTCCCACGTCCAACTTGTCCCACCCTGTCCAAATTATATTGTTTTGCACTCACGTATTTTTCTTGTATTTAAGAACTTTTCAAACTGTTTTTCAAGAATTTCCATGAAACGGTAATATTCTAGAAGAATCAAGGAGCAAATTTATGTATGTCATCAGGGAAAAATGTATTTATAATGTCTTTAATCTTGTATCAAAGTTCGAGCCTCTGGAAATTGTTCCAATTTATGCAACTTACCCTATATAATTTTTCAAATTAAGTCTTCCAGAAAGTAGCATATTTTTTGTTCATGGTTGCATATAGATCTTTATATACTTGAAATTCAATATATTATTGTCGTAATGGAAGTTGGTTTTCTCCTAATATGTCCCATTTTCATTTCATTTACAAATGATAATCCTTGTTATAAATTTAAAATTATTAATCAGTACTCGGTAAAACATTATCCAGTAAATTCTCATAAATTTCATGAAATTTCATAAATTTCATAAATTTCTTGAAAATTTCTTTACCATAATGTCTTACTTCAAGAAAACAGTCAACGACCAATATTAGAAGTTGGTAAACACAACGTGTTTTTAAAATCACATTTGGATTTGTAGTATATATAAATGTCAAAAACGTATTTATGGCGTTAAAGTGGCTTACATTGGTTTATAATCATTAAATAAACGATTAGTGTAATTCAAAAATATTACTTTGATAAAATTTGTCGGAAAAAGTAATTTTTTAAGCTTTAAAAACATTTGACCTTGAGAAATGTCATGAAGCAATGCTTCAAGGTCATTGGTATGTATGGGCGAAATATCCGCCCGGATAGTATTTACAACATATTTGACAATGAAAACTATCGGACGAGTAGTTTTCGAGATATCCCAAAAAACATGTTTTTTAAGAGAAGGGGAGGGGTGGGGGGAAAATGAAGGTCATATTTAGATTCCTAAGGTCAACTTATAGGGGGGTCACCCGAAGACCCCAAGTCGATATTTCCAACCATCTGGCTTCTAGAGCCAAAATAAAGATTTACCACCCCCGCAATACCCCCCTGTAACGGGTGACCCCATGAATTCCGAAATTAGTGACTATCACCATTGAATTTGTCGTGCCCCAATTAGCTTAAAATGCAAAGTCTTATAAGGGCCGGGCTCCGCACGGTTCGAGACCTTCCAGTGATGGCTTGGGACGATGATGGTTCGATTTTAAAGAAGCCGTGGCGACGGCGGATCGACTTTGAAGAAGCCGTGGTGACAGCGGCTTCTCGCATGCAATTTCATTCGAAGTGTTAGTGGCGGCGGCTCGAATAGTCGAACCAGTCGGCGGCGGCGGTTTGAAATATAGAACCAAGTCGGCGGCGGCGGCTCGAAAATTGGAAATAGTCGGCGGCGGCGGCTGGGTTCGCGTTCGTAATATTATATTTTTCGGCGGCGGCGGCGCGTAAAAATGGCTCGGCTCGGCTCGGCGGCGGCTTGAATCCACGGCGGTTTGCATCTCTGTTAGAGAGCGGGCACTGTAATTCTAGGTCTACACATTTTAACTCATAGGGGACGGTGGAGCATTTTCATGATACGACTTTCAAGGAGTAACATAATATAATTGAATTTCGAATAAAAATTAGTTATCGGTTATGAACCGGTTCAGAACCGATTGAAACTGGTTCAGTTTTGTCGGAAATTCCAAGATCCGTCTAACGAGTCCAAACAAATACCATTCGGTTACGAAATGCGCTCTCTAAAGTTTCTCAAACTTTGATATTGAAGAACCGTTATTAGAAATTATTCAGTGGTATTTTCGTGTATGAATGAAAGGGAAGAAATGTCCTAGGTAATCTCTGAAACATATTTAAAAATGAAAAAGAAATCGCACGACGCGTTTTTGAACAATCTCAAAAACATGGTTTTGGAGAATTGGAGGAATGGGAGGAAAATGAGAGACATGTTAATGGTCCCAGTCCCAAGGTCACTTATGGGGGGGCGGGGGTCACTCGAAGGTCCCATGTCTCTATCTCTAACAACGAACAGACCAATAGATGGACAAACAGCATGACATAAAAAAAATTCGAAAATTTAGATTTTCGAAATTCTACCACGAAAAGACGACCTTCGGAGGGATATTCATCTCTCTGCGGAGTTCGATCATCTAATATTAAAGTAAAAATCATCTATTAATCTGCAAGGAATTAATTCCAAATTGTAAACATTCTACCTCAAGGATTTCTAATGCATTGAGTGAATGGGACAAAAATCTCAACTACAATGAACGGATTTGGGCTTATCACTAGCACTGAGAGAAATCCGTAAAAGTTAAAATAACATTCCGGAAATGTTAATTTTACCCTGCAGTATTGATCCAAAATCGGTATAAATATTACCCTTTTTAGGTGTATTATTAGGGGTTAAAGGTACCCTCTTTCATGTTAATTTTACCCTTAATAAGGTGTAAAATTAACATTAAAAAATGTTGATATATTTTTACACCTGAAAAGTGTTAAATTTCTGAGGAAAAAATGTTAATCGCACCCTCTTTTTTTTTCTCAGTGAGTGAATAACAGGATGTTTTGCCTAATTTTAGATTAAAAAGAACATTTCTTGAAACTAATGGTCTCTGTGAGATATTTTCGTTAAAATTTACGTGCACATATCCAAGCAATTTACTTTTTTTTGTTCATTATGCCGCCCTACTTTTGCATTCAAAAGGATGTTGGCTGAGTATTTTAACAATCTTGCTCTAGAAACGAATATCTCGGAATTTAGGAAGACCCAATTTATTTCATTGCCAATTTCTTAAGCTGGCTATACATTAAGCTGGCTATACATTAGACATAATTTATTGAAATATTTCTTTTCAATGCCAAATATTGACAAGGATTGCCTCCACATTGCAAAGATTTATTGACATAAATGTTTCAATATTGAAGAAAATTGTCCAGTGTGTAGGCAAATATTGAAATATTTGTTTCAATATGGAACATTTTATTCAATATTTTATTTCACTATTTTGAATGGCTACAAACTAGGCAAAATCATTTCAATAAAAAATTTCAAAGTCACATTGAAATAAAATTTCAAAGAAATTCTAAATATCAAATTGAGTTGATATTTCTTTCAATATTTTTTAATGGTCAGGAATCCTCGTCCTTCAGAAAATCACAGAACTGCTGGATTTTCCTTGATCATGAATGAAAACACATCCAAGATAAAAATACAAGTCAAGACACATCTCTCCTGCTTCCCCCAGAAAATCCCAGATTCTTGGAATTTGGTTATATATTTTGTTCAATCTCCTCAAGAACCCAACTCGGTCAGCACTAATCACATGCTTCCTCCAGAAAATCTCAGACCTTCTGGGATTTTCTTGAATATTATGCCCAAAGCACTTCAGATACATTCTGTGGTCAGAGGATTCCTGCAGCTTCCTCCAGAAATCCCACTTCATAATTTTATGATACAAATTGGAATCCTACAGAAGGAACGAAGGCTTGTGGTTGTAGCCACACGGTATGATACGAAGCATGATCCTGAAAGTTTGTGAGAATTCAAGTTATTAATTCAATTTGGCTTTTGTTTCCAATCTGAAGTGTTTTTGACATAATATACAAGAAAATCCCAGAAGATCTGGAGTTTCCTGGAGGAAGCTCTAGGGATCCTCTGACCACAGACTGTATCTGACTGGTTTTTGACAAAATATTCACAAAAAAAATCGCAGAAGATCTGGGATTTCTTGGAGGAAGCTCCACGAATCCTCTGACCACAGAAAGCATCTGAAGTGTTTTTGACATAATATACAAGAAAATCCCAGAAGATCTGGGATTTCTGGAGGAAGCTCCAGAAATCCTCTGACCACAGAATGTATCTGAAGTGCTTTGGGCATAATGAACAAGAAAATCTCAGAAGTTCTGGGATTTCTGGAGAAAGCTCCAGAAATCCTCTGACCACAGAATGTATGTGAAGTGCTTTGGGCATAATGAACAAGAAAATCCCAGAAGTTCTGGGATTTCCTGGAGGAAGCTCCAGAAATCCTCTGACCAACTTGATTATTTTTGAGTGTTCTTGACAAAATACGAAAGAAATCCCAGAAGATATGTGAATCCCTGACTAGGCTGGTGTTTTTAATATTGAAGTTTTAATATTGAAGTCAATTTGTTCAGTGTGTAGGCAATTATTGAAATATCGATTTCAATATTCGCTTCAATATTGAAGTTACTTTTCAATGTCACTTTGAAATGCTATTATTTCAATAATTTGTCTAATGTGTAGACAGCTTTGGACTGAAAATTTCTGCGAACTAACTCAGTTTAGCTTGAGTCTTAATTGGTTAAGATTCTCTTTTACTATAAAGTGATCTTGGTTTATCATGGCCTTTCAGGTACCATAACGATAGAGATTACTATTCGAGATCAATGGCCAGGAGAAGATCTCGGAGTGTTGAGAGAAGTCGATCGAGACGGTCGAGATCACGATCTCCGGGAGTTGCCCACTCATCCCGGAATACAGATTGGCATCGGAGGGTGTCACAGTCCAATGGACGGGACAGCAGGAGACGCCCCAATCATATAGAATCATCCAGCAGTGAGCGAGAGAAGGAGGAGAAGCGCAAGAAGCAAAAGAGGAATAAAACAAAGAAATCAAAGAAGTCACGCACGAGCTCAGATGACAGCTCGTCCAGTGATTCTCAGGACTACCGGAAATCCAATAAGAAGAAAAAGAAGAAGCATAAGAAGGACCGATAGGAAACTATGGCGGAAGTGGATGTAAAAAAAGAAAGTGTTGCAAATTAAAATTACACAACATCGCATTCTCTCTGTCTTTTTGAAACTCACGGAACTTCTCAAATGTCCCTCCATCACCTCATCTCTTTGAGTGCCCAGACCTTGTGTTGGTGAATTTCATGCTTTACGGTCTTATAACTTTTACTCTGTAGCGATTTATGATCATGGCAGAGCGCTCCCTCTCGGCAATATATGATGAACCACACGTACAAAAAAAATTGATAATTAGGAAGCGATGAATCATAATTTCGCAGCAAAAATACCATTAATTGGCATCAAACAAAACTACTTACCGTTGCTCCTGTTGGGTTTGTTTATTGAAAAGAACATCAAGAGTGTTGTGTAGAATGACTGAGAGAGAGGAGGAAAGCCAGAGAATGGAACAATGAACTCCGTAGAATTTTAATTATATAGGCACTTCTTTTTTTATTTACATTTGCTTCTTTGTACCTCATTAAGTTCTTCCTGGTATCAAGAGTGAATTACTGAAAATCGTTCTTGAGCGGAAGATGTTTAAATTTCATCAATATTAATCTGGGAAGTGGGGGAAAGTTATAATGGGTTTATAGAAATTTACACAAAAAAATTCAATAATCTTTAAATTATTTACTTACACCGGATGCAATTTAATGAATTCTAAAGCTCAAGTAACCATTTGTCTTAAATAGCTTAAATATTGAAATTTGTTAAAATGTACTGCAGGATTTCTCGGAAAAACAATTATTTTTCATAAAAAATAAATAAATAAATTGCCTTAGTTGTCATGTCACTATAATTTAGGAGGAAGATTTAGGGGAGACTGGGGCAGTAGTAAACATAGGGTAGCACGAAACTTTGATGTTTTTTTTGTCTACAGCACTTTCGACAATTTCTTCAGTAAGGATCCCTATACACTCAGTCCCGGGATCATGCACATTTTCGGGACCGAAAAAAACGCGTGAAATGGCTTTATGCATCGACAAAATTTGCATACCCGCAGGCGATTTATTTTGAATGAATCGGCGGTAGAAGAAATTTCGAACGGAATTAAAAGTAGTCAGAGCAAAAAGATTGAACTGTTTAAAAGAAATTTATCAAACAAACAGTACTCTTTGGCAAGAGTTCTTTAATAAATTGTTAGAATATTTAACATTTTTATCTTAATGGCTCCGGCACACCTTTTAGATCAGAGGGGCAATTCACGAAATAACCAGTCAAAAGTGACTGGATGGCGAATATGGCGGAGACACAATTGGTGTGGCGAAAAGTGAAATAACCCTAATAAATGCATTTTTCAGTCTGTCTTTATTCGCCGAAAGACAAAATGAAATTGGCAGGTAATTTAAGGCGCGTATTTTAAATTGGGGGTCGTTATAATATTTTAAGAATTTGAAGAAGAATTGTAATTCTAATTCAAATACCAATATAATTTATATTTTGGCGTAGTTTGTTGAAGATTGAATGGTGTACTTATATTGCTTCATATCCTTCATATCAAATAAAATAAATATCGCAATATTGGTTTAGTGCAAATATAAATGTTTATATTTTAATCCATTTTTTCCAAAATTACTTTAAGTTCGTTTTAAATTCTAAATACAATTTAAACTTTAAATTGTACAATGTTAAAAAATTATTTGGGTACTGAAAATGTCGTCACATAATATTTTCTAAGAGTTATGATAAATGTTGTAAGTCTGTAAAGACCAATTACCTCTCGAGAGTCAGGAGTAGCATCGGAAAATTTGTATTTATTCTGATTAATAAAACTTTTATTCATTTTGTACTTAAACGTGATAAATGGTACTTCAACAGTTGCAAATATAATATATTTGATGCGTGCATTTATTGCCACGTATAGTGGTCTTGAGAAGGTTAATTTGATATCACAATTTTTTTTTAATGTCATTGTAGAAGTCTTACCTTGGTGAAATATTGTATGTAAAATTTAACAATAAACAATCTGAGACCTAGAAAATTCCTAAATGGTAATTCCTTTAATCCCTGAATTTTCCCAAAACCTATTTTTCAGAACGCATAAACTATTTAAACGTTTATAAAATTTTAAAATCCAATATTTTCTTATTATTGTTGTGACTGGGTATCTTTACTTAAATGAAATAATGCAAATAAATAACTTTTTCATAAGATATTTGTAAAAAAAAATCGTACCCTCCGGTCTCGAGCTGGCGGGTGAAATTGTCTGGGTACATCCAGAAATTCCAGCAGATACAAGACCCAAAACCTTGTAGGGGGAAGCGCGCTACCTTCGCACACTACAAGCTTCGGATAATTCAATTTTTTCTCTATGTTCCTTATGGATTTCGCCCATAGATTTTTTCAGAAAATTTGAGGCATTGGACTATCTCTTGAAATATAATATTATAGTGGGCCACATTCATTTATAACACATTGAAAAAAATGATTTGTGCGAAACATAAATCGTACGAAGGTAGCGCGCTTTCCTCTACACTCTCCATTTTTAGCAAGAAGAGGCACCTTTTCGCAGAATGGCGAAATTCGCCTCACAGAAAACATGCAATAACCAGTCAAAATTTTGTCTGGTTAATTTCGTGAAGTGCCCCTCAGGAAAATTTCATGAAGTCGAAATTCCAATCCTTTTCTTTTTCACGTGCTTTGCATATGTCTATCTCATTCCCTCGCACTCCTCTTCTTCTTTTAAACATCACTCCAAATTTAATTTAGCTCAATCGAATTTGGCATGCGAAAGAATGAGATAGTCATATGCAAAATACGTGAGAATGAAAGGGATTCGAATTTTGATTTCATGAAATTTTCCTGATCTAAAAGGTGTGCCAAAGCCATAATAAAAGAAATTAATGTTTTAATTTGAAAAATAAGCATATTGTCTTCAAATTTCCCGCGTCACACAATTGTATAAATTCAGGCGTATTTCAAAAATGATTTGATAAATTAACTCACAAAAGTAGGCAAACTTGCATAATTGTATGTGCATAAACTCGTCAGCTGCATAATCCCAAAGTGCATAATGGTGCTATTCCAATGAAAAAGTAACCATGTTTTTTTTTAGCACATTACTGTTCTCAAGTACTAAAAAAGACCACGTCTGTTCCCATACGTCATTTCAAGAAAAATAACGAGTAGAGAATATTAATGCTGCTCGCCGACTTTTCACCACTGAGAACTCACGGGAAAATCATGGAAAACCTGGGAAAATCCAAAGTTGAGGCTAAAGTTGTCAACTTCCGTCTATCCAACTGCATCACGCCACCAAGCTGATATGACGTTACTCCCACACTGACTGAATGTCAGATGGCATTGTGATCGAGTGAAAGCTTGCTCAGAGCGAATATTCGAATTCGGATTTTGGTTAAACTTTTCTTTTGTGTCGGTTTCTGTCATGACTATTTGGTGATTTTGAAACTGGGGAAAATATGAAGTTTTTGTGTAGAGAGAAGAACTTTACATCTTGTCAATCATGATAAAGAAAATGTAGAAAATACTAATAAAGTGAAAACATTAAATTAATCTTGTCGATTTCCCAACCGACATTAATTGAACTAACATGTGAGAACAGTCATGGTCTTTTTAGTACTTGAGAACAGTAATGTGTTAAAAAACATGCTCATTTTTCCACTGGAATAGCACCATAATGCCGGGATTGAGTGTACATATCTATTAAATCATATAGGTCTTGCCCTCTGAAGTTTAATACCCAATTGAAAAAATTGCAGTACCCCGTGTTTACTACTACCCCATTTTCCCCTACCCTTTTCCCACCTTTTCCGGAAATGTTGTACAGAAATCTTTCTTTTTGAACATTTTTTAGTACATGACTGTTATTAAGTGTTTCTACATAATCGACTTTCCTTTGTCTAGGTTCCTGTCACGATAGTTTGGTGGCTTTGGAACACGACGAGGACTGGAGCAGTCGAGAGGGGCCCAACACAAAAAAATCGATAATGTAGATTATGGCTTGCGAACATTCTTTTTTGTAACACTTTAACTGTTCTCAAGTGCTTCTGCATTTATCAACTTTGTGTTAGTGCCTGTCTTGATTGTTTTTTTCCCAATTATAGCTGTATTCTAAAACGTGATGTAATCGTGACAGATACCTATAAAAATGAACATGTTTTTTTTTAGTGCATGACAATTCTCAAATGCTTCTGCATTATCGACTTTTCCTTGTATTGGTTCCTGACTTGACTGTTTTCTCCAGTCCTCATCGTGTTCTAAAACCACCAAATCGTCATGACAGGAACCAATTAAAAGAAAACTTGATTATTAGAAGCACTTGAGAACAGTAAAGTAGGGGAGACCGTGAAGATTTGGGACAGGGATAGTGTGGGACAAGGCGATTTTTCATTATTTTTTTTTTCTAAATAAATGGGATTTAACCACTACTCAATCGTAGGCAATATTAAGATGTACATTGACTAAAAGAATGGATATCCTCAGTTTTATTGTTTTAATTCTATGAACACTTTTTTTTTTAAATTGATAAGAATTGTATATTTTGACGTCTCAGTTTTCCTTTTTGTATTTTATATCAGCGATATATTCAAAACTTTTTTATCTCATTAGGTAGTAGTGTAATCTGGGAACATATTTTTTTTATAAAAGTTTCAGAAATTACGCTCTTGTTTTTTAAATAAAGGTTTTAAATACCAAAACTACACACGGGGATGTTTGGGACACCTGAAAGAGGATGAATGGGACGTTGATTTTCGACAATATTGTAGGTGATGTGAAATTGTTTATTGTCAAAATTGTCCCAGTTTCTCCTGAAAATCTTCCTCTTGTGCAAAGTTTATCAGTGGAGCAGATTTCTCTAACTGCAGAGACAATTAAACCATCAATGTCTTGGGGTCAATAATTTCATCTCAGAGGATATTTGATCTTTGCCCAATCTCGTTAAAAACTATTTTCTCGAAAACTTCTCGAACAATATCCTCTACAATTTTCACAAGTTGTCCAGAAAAGGTAATGTGAGAGCTAATAATTCTGAGAAATAAGGAAAAAACAGGTACCATGCAGTATTCGTAAAATCAAACAGGAATCCGCCAATAAGTTCAAAACTAAAAGTGTTAAGAGAATCTACTCGCCTGAGGAATTTGATGGTCATAATTGCAAAATGCAGAATAAAAAAAGCAAAGAAAGGTAGATGGAAATAAATAAGAAAATACTTTAAATAATTGATTGACAATAAATGACTCTACTGTACAAATAAAATTGATATTAATTTCTAAGTATGTAATGAAAGATAAAACATTTTTATTTCAATCAGAAATATTTATAATCTAGTATTTAAAATTAATTAACGTGCTCCAATAATTCAAATTATGCGAGAAAAAATGCGTCCCAAACATCTCCTTTTGCGTCCCATACTGCCCCATATCGGGGAGGTTTGGGACAAAGCGTCGAGTTAAGAGTATAATAAAGCCAGAAAATGGCGGCTCCATACAAAAACCCAAAATTAAAAGTGTATCAAGTCTTACAATTTTTGAGATATTTCTTTGAAAATTTAACTGAGGGTAGTTTTTTATATTATCTTTTAATTCTATGTTTTAATTTTTTGAAAAACGGTTTTCCTTTCGTAATATAATTTTCCAAACATTCGTATACTCCTAAAACATGCCACAAAGAGGCTGCATTATCTCCTAGAATATGAAAGATAGAGAGGTATATTTTTTTTTAATTTTGTTCGTAAAGACATGCTCTATAAAATGCCTGTTTCACTTCTTTCACTTTTCATACAAATTTTCCAAGTATTTTTCAATTGAAAATTGTCCAAAAAATGACAGTTTTCATTGCATCTTTGTACCGAGAATATAATTTTTTCCGAATAAATAATTATTTTTGTGCCAATCTACATTTCATTAGCTTTCAAATGGTACATTAGAATTGGAAAAACTCCTAACAGTTTTTTTGCAATTAAATTTTAAACAACATGCTGCAAATTGGAAATTTTCATGAGCTTTTGATAGCTTTCCGAGCTTCCGAGAAATTCTACTCAAAACTGTTCAGCAATTCGCCACAAGATAACGCGTGGATTTTTGGTCGCATTTTTCACCATGTCTTTCCTTTTCTCTCTGACCTTCAGCACGCCTGCAGTTTTTTTCGATCAGGCGGAGGAGAAAAAAAAATGCAAAACAACAAAACTCATCCACTGTGTGAGAAATCTTATGAATTACAGCTGAGCCAATTTTTATGATTTTCACGATCAGTTTTGTTCTTTCAAAAAATTGTAGAAAATCGTAAAAATTATGAATCGTCAATCATCATGGGCATTTCACAAAACCAGCTAATATCGGTGACTACAAAATATGCGGATATAATTTTTCTCGGAGAAGAAACAAAGTCAGTGATAAGCCTAAATGGGCTTATGCTATGTGTGATTCTTTCATTGCAAATTCGAATTGGGGGCAAAATCGAAGTCCAGTCCAGATGACCTGATGCTAGCTGAGATTCATTACAGGAAACCTCGAAATGCGTGCAACTCGAGGTCGTTGAAAATTGAAGAGTGCAAATTCGATTGTCAGAAATGTACAAAAATACATGTAAAACTTTAATGCCAAAATGGGTCAGAAACTATTCCGCAATCCGCGAAAAAATCCACAGCCCAGGAAAATCCACAATAAATTCTGCCGGCTGCGTAAATCCGTGAGAAATTCTTCGGTCCGCAAAAGATTCCGCAATCCGCGAGAAATTTCGCGGTTCGCGAAAATTCGTGAACGATTCCGCGATCCGAAAAAACCCGGGAGAAACACCGCGATCCACGAAAATACACGAAAAATTCCGCGGCCCACTAAAATCCACGAACACACCGCGATCCGCGAAGTTACAAAATAAACATAAAAGGAGCGAAAAAGCATAATAGTATTTCGAGATAATTCAGAAAAAACTGAGTTTTTACACATTTTTCAAAATATCTCAGGAACCGCCGATTTCTAAAAATTCGGTTGCTCATTTGCGGCATCAGGGTTTGCTCCAAATATATACTCTTTATTAGTAGGTGCGATTATGAAAGAATCGCACCTAAAAGTATAGTGTTCACGAGTTTGACGATTTCGGGAAGTTTCTTCCCCGGAAAAAAATCGACACATATAATCATTCGAGGAGAGATGGAACAGTGAGAGAGATGGACCACTTCGCCTCCTGCCTACACCTTATTCACAATCTCCACCTCATTTGGTCTATTTGTGCCCTTCAACATTCTACTGGAAACCCCCAAGTTACAGCTTTCTACCTTTAAAATTGTAGGGTGGATTCACCAGTTCTCGCCAGTGACCCACTTGTCGCCACCTATATTAAATTCACTATTTTTTCATTATTTATGAAATAAATGACCTACAAAGTCATTTGTATTTCTACTGTTGCTACTTATGAAAGCGAAAAATATGTTTATTTGTTTTGTACTTAAGAATTTGGGCGTTTTTTGAAACAATATTTTAATCCAGTGCATAGAATTCAATATTTCTTAATAAATATACTTAGTGTCATCGAATTTTTATCCAACAAAATGTATGTTTTTGGAAAACTAATTTGTCTATTGACTATAAAAGTACATTTGTAGAATAAGTAAAATTTGTGTTTATGTACTAAATATTTTATTTTATATAATTATTAAGTAAAATTGAAGCATGGCGGAAGGTGGTAATGTTCTGAAATTGATTTTACCAACTGTCGCCATGCTTTTAAAGAAGCGGAGCTATATTCATTGCATAGATTCTCAGTTGTCAAATTCGCATTGTTTATTTTCGGGAGTAGTGTAATTAATTGAGTTTTCAAATAAAAAAGGAGAAAAAAACATATTAAGGTGAGTAATAAAAAGGTGAACAGAAGGAAAAAGTAACGATGAATATATTCTTTCAATAATATTGTTCAAAATAATCGAATTTCTCTTGGAGAGACAGTTTTTTATCTTTCTAACCTTACTTTTCTGTTTTCCTTGTCTGCTACAAAATGTTCATCTCAATGTTTCCTTACTGAAATAATCCTTATTTAATATTAAAACAGATTTTACTAACATGAGTTATATTACATTACCAACAGTTCTTTTTATAGTTTTGTTATTTTAATGTACTTAGGATTCAGCATTGATGCAAAATGGGGCGCAATAAACTTAAAAAAAAAGCAAACCTATTCACCACACACAGTACTGCGAGCTATACAAGCAGTTCGAAATGGAATGTCAATCAACAGAGCTTCTCATCTATACAAAATCCCGAGAACTTCTCTACGAGACAAATTAAGTGGGCGAAGTGCTATTGATAATTGTGGTCGTTCAGGAATACACAGTGGTCTCGGAAAGGAGATTGAGAAGAGAATTGTTGATTGGGTGATCACTTCGGCCGACTGTGGATTCCCTGTAACCAAAGAGGGCCTTCTTTCCACGGCGGAAAAAATAATCTCCAATCTTCCACAACGCCAACGATCAGGTTTCAAAAGAAACAGGCCAAGCAACAAATGGTACTATGGCTTCTTGAAGAGAAATCCGCAAATTTCACAGAAAAAGGCTGAGTATGTTAACAGAGCGAGAGGTAGTGTAACGGAGGAAAAAATAAGAGCATGGTTTCAGGACGTCGTGGAACAGCTAGGAGACAATATTGGAATTCTAAATGAGCCGAAACGCGTATTTAACATGGATGAGACTGGATTCAATCTTGCCCCAAGAGGAGAATTGGTTCTTGGGAGAAAGAATCACCATGTCTATGTGGAATCCGGTAACTCGGACAAGGAAAATATTACCACTCTCTTTGCAGTAAATGCAATTGGCACTTTTGCTCCTCCTCTCACCCTATATAAATATGAGCGGATGCCTATTTCTGCTGTCCAGTCTGCTCCTCCAAATTGGGGAATTGGTAAGACTGAATCAGGATGGATGACTGGAGCAGCGTTCTTCGAGTATATAGCAAATGTTTTCTTGGAATTCCTCGTTCAACAAAACATTCAGAGACCAGTGATTGTTTTCATTGATGGTCATAGCTCACATCTTACTCTCCACTTAAGCAAGTTTTGTAGAGAAAACGGAATTGTACTGGTAGCATTGTATCCCAATTCTACCCACATTTTGCAACCTTTGGATGTGGCTGTTTTTAAGCCACTAAAAACAAAATGGAACTTAATTAAGAGGGAATGGAGGATTGAGAATGATGGAAGAGAGATTCGCAAATTTGATATTCCGACAGCTCTACAAAAAATCATATCACAAGATAACATGTCCAAAAATGTGGTCTCAGGCTTTCGCGCAACTGGATTGTACCCATTTAATGCAGACGCAGTTGATTACTCGAAAATCATTCAGAGAACAGGACTGAAAGATACAACTTCAGACCAGAACATTGACTCAGATATTGCAGATCAGGGAAATAAGGAGAACTTTGTTCATTATTTTGAGTCGAAAATTGAAGAAAAGCTTCTAAGTAAATTTAGGATTCAGAAAGAAGAAGGAGGTGACTGGTCGGGCGATATTAAGGCTGAAAAGCTTTATCAGGTCTGGAGAGCCATATTGCGTGATTTCGACGAAGCAGAATCCTTGAATAATATGATTGAAAATTCTGGGGACGGAATTCAAGAGGCTGAAGCTGTAAAGACTGAGCTTCATCCTCAAATTGAAGTGAATCCGCCACTGGAATGTGTGATGAAAGGAGCATTTCAACAGATAAAGAGATGGCCAGAAAGTAAGAGAACGCGAAGGAGCAAACAAGATACCCCCACAGTAATAACTACGGAAAAGTGGGTAAACTTTTTTGAGAAAAAAAAAAGAAGACAAGTTAAAACTGATTAAAGAAAAGGAGCAGAAGAAACTATTGAGAGACAAAAAAGCCATGGAGAAAAAGGAAATGTTGATTAAAAAGAAGATGACTAAAAGGCAAAAAAAAAATGAATAAATGAAAAATACATTCAAAAAATATATTTTTTTATTATTCTTGTAAGTAATTCAAGTATATTTGCTTCTAAATTCCTTTTGAAACAATTGGCGAGAAGTGGTTAAAAAGATGGCGAAAAGTGGTAAAAAGTGGCGACGAAGTGGTTAATTTTGCATTATTAAGAAAAGTCATTTTTTTAAATACCTTAGGATTATTTTCGAGGATTACTGGTTTAACGAATCTGTAGTCAATACATCTGAGTAACTTTGGGTAAAATTTGAGTTACTTTGCAAAAAGGGTTTAAAAGATATAATTTAATTAATTACATTTTTTCCTAAAAGTGGCGATAACTGGTTATTCCACCCTACGAAAAAATTAAAATTGAATTTTTTTGGATGTCTGAAAAATGGCCAAAAATATTTATTTCGTCATAAGAATACGTGTATTTGGGGGTTGAGGAGAGATGGAACTTAATAGTTTTGGCAACACTTCCGGTGTGAATTTTGATCAATGTTCTTCAAAATCTTTTCAAGTAAATCTTAGATATTATTTTCCCAAAATTTATGGTAAGATTGATTTGATACACTCAACGAAATTGCCATCGAAGTAATATGAGCCACATATTCCACAAAATAAATCATTTATACTGAAAAAATATAATAAACCCCAATAAATTCAATGAAATAGTGTTCATGTCTAAAATCACTATTCTAAATTAATAAAATAAACTAGAAATGTTTTGCTAAAATTAGGGGTGTTCCATCTCACGCGCACTTTTTTTGAGTGCCTCAAAATGCAACTTCTTTTAAATACTATTTTTCGAAGTGACTTTTTTCGTCTAAGCTTTTCTAATATTGATATTTGAAATTTAGAGTCTTCAAATGATAAACCAGTGAGATTCGTCTTTGTCTCGCATTCAAAACGCATCCGCAATATTGAATATAAAAAAGGTGTTCCATCTCTCCTCGAATTAAATCTGTATAAAAACTTGTAAAATGAAAAATGTACAAAATGGCGAAGAAAAACCGGTACATCAAAATAAATAAATAATAAAATAATGTTCCAAAAATTAGCTCGTCCACGGACACAGAAGTTTTTGGAAAAAATTTGTGCTTTCTACGAGACTCAATAAGATACCTAATATGAAAACGAATTTTTTCCGCAACGTGGCTCATCCATGAACACTGAAAATTTTCGGAACAAATTTGTACCCTCCAGGAGTGACGAAAAGATACTCAATATTAGTAACTAATTTGTTCCGAAAGTCACCATCGCAGCGAGGAAGACGTTAAATTTGTGGCATTTTTCAAGCTATAATATTTACGGTTTCACTTTTTTTAATTTGAGATTCCCGAGATTTCTTCCCCTCCTGCTACCAGCACTCGCATGTGATTTTGTAATGCACAAGTCTGTATAAAACACTGTTAAGCTGAATTTTATTTGATGTTCCTTATGAACTTTCGCCATCGAAATCCATTTCGACTGAAGTACAGACCTTAACTGTTAGACGAAACGGACGAGATCTTTTAAATTGCATTAATTTGTTCCCGATAATTGGAACTAAATGTCTATATTTGGTTCCGACTTTTAGCAACAAATTTGTACTTCTTAAGAGAGACAAAAGGATTCCCCATATTATTAACGATCTTTGTTCCAAAAATTAAATCGTCCACGGACACCGAAAATTTTTGAAACGAATATGTTACAAATGTAGGGATAGTATTTTTATGAAAAAAATCTACAAATTTGTTCCTGACAGTGGGAACAAAACAGTAGAGCGCAACAAAATTCTATTCCAACTCACAGATCAAATTTGTATAAAACGAAATCTACTGAAATTTGTAGGTATTCCACGGTATCGAAACGGTTCTAAAAGAAAACTTACCCAATTGTCACTATTCTTAACAAAACCGTGAGGAAAAATATTGGAACGAATAAATACCTTTTCTAGGTACATATTTGTCCTGTAACAAATTGTTCTAAAGAAAATTTTTACCAATATTTTGGTCAGTGTCCAAAAGTTTTTACTGTGATTGTGCAATTTGCTAACAATACTACAATTGGACTTCAGATAAAAATTAGTTATAGTTTCATAACTGGTTTATTATATGGATTCATAATCAATTATACCCTTTTCAGAATTGTAAGAAATTGCATGACCTTTGGAACTATACCAAATGTCACCCTATTCGGTTTATAAAAATACGCTCTCTAGAGCATTTTTAACCTTTGACCTTGAAAAATCTTTAATTCAACAGTATTTTCTTATATGAAATTATCACCGAGTCGGCCTCTAAAACATATTTAAAAAAAAAAAAATCGCAGGATGCGTTTTTAAAGATTCCCAAGAAGAACACGGTTTTTGGAAAGAATGAAGGAAAAATAAAGGTCATGTTAATTATTTATTAGTTTGACCTGCCAATATTATAAAGTTTTTAAATTTCGAATCGTAAGGGATAGGGGAAAGAACTCTCCTTTCGAACGTTCATGCCTTCGAATACCGTGATTTTTCTTTTATTTTTCCTAAGAGACTTATAAATAATTATCACATAATCATAAATATTGATGATAAGCTAACTAATATTTAATAGAAATGTGTAAGTCTCTTACGAAAAATAAAAGAAAATTCACATTATTCGAAGGCATGAACATTCGAAAGGAGAGTACTTTCCCCTACCAAAAAAGGCCAAAAAATAAACCTGTTTCCCCCTATCTTTTAAATGTGTCAAATGCAATTTGTCCTTTGAAGAAATAGAAATTTTGGACTATGAAGAAAATAAAAAAAGAAATTTTGTCACTTGAAAATTTAATTTTTTTTATCAATTTTTAGAGACAAAGATATACGTAAAACATGTATGTCTCATTTTTGTCTCCTTCACAAAATCTCATAATGCATCCCAAGGCTAAAATCCGCCTTTGGGTTTTCAACCTTTTTCAATGAGTTTTTTGTGTGCTCTGGGGAGCGCTTCGCAGAAGGGTAGACAGACAGACGATGAGCGTGAACAAAAAACAGTAGAAAAAACGAGACAACTGATGGCGCGTGATGCCTCTTTTCACCACCAGGGGACATCACGGATGCTTTGAGTAGCTCCGCGAGAGCTTGAATCTGGAGCTTTTTTTTCCTTGACGATGCTCTTAAAGTTATGAGGAAAAAGAGTTAATCGCACCCTTTTTTTCTCAGTGTGTGTCTTTTTGATATATTTTTACTGTTATAGAGCCTTGTTAGAAATCCTATATTCTTCATTTGAAATTAAAATGACACAAAGGATAGGAATTTTTTTATTAATTTGTGTCAGTTCTTTTGCAAACGTGTATCACTAATTTATTTTTGTTGTCTTAGACATTGTGTCACGAAATGCTCATCTCTACATTTTTGCTCAAAAGCATGATAGATTACATTTGATAGAAGTGTGACTGAATTATAGACTTGTGAAACATTAAGAACTGTTATCGAGTAAATATTTAACAAAAGAAAAAACTCATAACTCGTGTAAATTTTATTTCAAAACCATTTTTTATATTTATGATATACATAATGTAATTCTACGAGAACAATGATGGCAAATAAAAATTCGCTGAATGCTCGAAAAATTATATATACTCTCTCTGTGGAGTTCGAGTAGTAAAAATATAAATATCGCTAAATTTCGTTCGTATATTTTGTTTATGGTGTGTGTGTACTAATAGCCGAATTAAAACAGGCCATAAACTGTCTCAAGTAAATTTTATTTAAGAAAAATATAATTGTTTTTCAGTTGATTTAATTGTCTTTGAATTTGTTTAACGAAATTTAAAATTGTTAGTGAATCCATGATTATTTAATTTTCATTGAATTATATTGGTTCGAGTGAGTAAAAGTTTTCGGAATTAGGGTATTATCTTTTTATTTGCGAGATACGATAACAATTTGTCAGTGAAGAAACTTCCAGAGTAATACTACGGAGAGGACGTGCTAGAACATTTTTTAAGGAGAAAGTGATACGACCTCAAAAATTGAAATGTAATCGAGTTTCCTCAATGCATGTGTTTTTTATATATTCTCCAAAGTGCAAATGAAATTTTGTGAACAGTTCTTAAGGGTAGGATGCCCTTTTTGGCCAAGAACTGGAGTAATAGTGTTTAGTGATGATAAAATAAATTTCCATGATCAGGGAAAAGCTCGAATCTGAAGTTCATTCAGTGAGTACATCTTGAATTTTCTTTTTAGATGTCCAACCACCGAGGGCCGCTATAAAAAAAAAGACTTCCACGAAAGGAAGAGAATATCTTTCGATTTTTTGGTGGAGTCAACGCAATTGGACATCAATTTGATAACGAGTTATCAATTAAAAAAAGCATGAAGTGATTGAATTCGTTATAAAGGTTATAAATGCGCCCGAGAAACCAGTGCCGGTTACACTAATTTTATTCAATTTGAGAAAATTATTTTATATGAAAGCACAGATTTTTTATTCGAATGTCCTCTCTCTGTAGTATTACTCTGAGGAAAAAACCCTTTCATCTTATATCTTATAGGTATAGGTAAATATTTAGACTTTAGACGATGAGGGATACATTTAGTAAAAGAAATTAAATACAATAGGTATACACACTGAGAGAAATCCGAAAAAGTTAAAATAACATTCCGGAAATGTTAATTTTACCCTGCACTATTGATCCTAAATCGGTGTAAATAATACTCTTTTTAGGTGTATTAGGGGTTAAAGTTACCCTTTTTCATGTTGATTTTACCCTTAAAAAAGGTGTAAAATTAACATTAAAAAATTTTGATATATTTTTACACTCAAAAAGTGTTAAAGTTATGACGAAAAAAGTTAATCGCAGTCTCTTTTTTTCTCAGTGCAGCACGAATCCAGTTGTGTAATTAGGTAAAAATTTCATATTTTATTAAAAATATTAAAAATATTATTGGAAAAAGCTAATCTTTTAAAATAGTTTCATTGACTCTTAAGGGGAAGCCTGAAGGGGCCAAAAATTAGCTGTTTAGGTTAAATGTCGAGTAGAAGTTGGTGATGTCAGGTCCACCCTCCCTCATCACCACCTTTACGCCATTTTGGAATGCCCTAAATTTTGTTTTCTCAATAACTCAGCCACTATGGCATGAATCGATCTTAAATTTTAGTATGTTTTAGATAGACCTAAGAGCTTTCGATTTAAATTTAAAAAAAAAAAAAAACTTAAGCCTCCCGACTCTCGTAATTCGAGTATAAGGGGTCAGAAATTTGATTTTAAAATGGCCATATCTCCGGTTCAAATTATCAGAACCGGAAGCCTTAATTCATTTTGTCGGTCTATAAGTTTTTTGCTATCTTATACTGCTAATTTGACAAAATTGTAAAAATGAGCAGTGGAAAAAGTGCACCTCAAAATTTTGGATGTTTGATTCAATGCTTATAAATCTTATCAATGCTTCATTGCTTTCGTCCATGTATCTTTAAAAAGAATTTGAACTGGCTTTTGAAATTTTTCGGTATGTTTTAAGATCGTTCATTCATCGATTTAGACAATTAAAATTGTAATTTAAGCTCCCCCTCTAAGCTTTCCCCTTAACAAACTTTTTAAGTGATTATTACAACTAAAGACTAAGAATGCACTAAGATGCACTAAAGACAAATTAACTAATTTCGTCTTGCGAAGTAATAATTATATTAAAATAAAATCTTAATAGTTAAACTTAGAATATATTAGTAATTACCATCATAATAATTGAAGTAATTAGTGTCTTTTTTTGCAAAGTTTGAGCAAGAAAAGGCAATGCACCTGCCTTGATTAAACCAACAATTAGCACAAAATACAAAATGATAAGGAGAAAACTGGAAAATTGTGCAATAATTTCCCAATGTCTTATCATAGAATACAGTGAAAAAAATTGTACAACAGTGAGAATATTTCAGCATTCGAAGCATAATTGCCAATTTGGAATGGGAATGGGAAAAACGTGTATACAAATTACTTTTGGGACAAAATGAAAATTACACATAATTGGGCAGAAAAGTCACCTTTAAAGCAAATAATAGAAAAAAAATAAATCCAGAAGAACAATCTAAAACATGAGAGTATTTTGTGACAAAATTTTCAAATGAGTATTTCACGATGAAAATAAAAACTTCGACCTTCGAGTTGCTCTTTGAGTTTCTTTAAAATAAAGACCTCTTCTCTGGTGCGAAACATGAAGAAGGTCACGCTACAGGAGAATTTAAAGTTTTCGCGATGGAGACACAGACAGCAAAAATTGTAATATTCACGCTGAATGACTCATAAATTGGCTATTTTTGTTCTCTATCTCCATCATCAATTTTTTTATCTCTTTTTTCGCGCTCATTTACTCAATCAATCTGTTGTACACATTTATTTTTCAAAAATTATTCTTCATTGAAAGACAGAGAATCACTATGTAATACTTTAAGCAATAGGAAAACTTGTCCCAATAGTCGAGAAATTTTCTTTAATACTTTTATCTAACCAGTTAAATAAACTCCCTGTAGCATGTTCTATCGCTAAAGGCGGCGTATGAGTGAATAAAATCGGCGGTATCGACATAAATAAATAATTACATAGAGAATTTATGTGTGTGTAATGAGAATTACTGTGTTAAGAGAACGTAGTTGGAAAAAATAATATGTACATGAAGGAGACGATGGAGGTCAGGGTGGGATTTGATCGCGTGCTATATCCAATTTTTTTTTTAGAAATAAACTATATATGAAATTGGGGACTAAATTTAGAGCCTATCCCAAGCCCAAGTACAACACTGACACCCTGCCACCTTTTTCCCTCCTCCATCTGCTGCTGTTCCAGGTGAACTACAATCAAATGCATATGCTCGCGGTGTACGCTCACGTATGTTCGTATATATGTTGTATTGCACGACAGTCAAGGGGTTAGCAAAAGCATTAAATTAATTCTATCAATGCAAAACAAAATTATGCCAGTGCAAATTAAAAAAATGCTCGTGAATCATTTAGCTTAAACCAGGGGGGTGACATTAGCTCTGAAAAATGTGACCGGTTTTAGTGAAAATTTTTCCCCGTTTTCGTACACTTTTCACGATATATTTTCAAAACTACGTAGGTTGCCAATTTGGGGTTTTTGGTTGTCTATTCTATATTAAATTGGCTTTTATTGCGTATTTGTATTTTTTGTTAATTCATTCTACAATGACAGAAAACAGCTAATAAACTCAAAAGTTTTTTCGGCTCGCTAGAAACATATGGGAAACATAGGAAACGCCATGCCCCTGGCTTAAACAATTAGAAGAACTGTACTAAATTTCAATTAATTTGCGATCTCAGCCATTTCCTTTGTTTTATAAATCTTCTAAATTTTAAGTGATCGAACTCCAAGAGAGAGCAGTTTTAACAATCGTGTTTTTTTTCAACTTCTCTTCATCCTGGCTGCCAAACGGTACGAGATATTGACTTCCGGTCTTCGGTGACCCCTCCCCCCACAAGTCTACATTCTCTATCGAACTAACTTACCCAAATTACCCCCCACCCCTTTTGTCCCCTCCAAAAACATGTTTTTTTTTTGACTTTACAAAAAATTGGCCCTGGCGATTTCTTTCATTTTTGGATATGTTTTGGAGGTAGTCCAGCTGAACATTTCGTCCTTAGACACCTATCACTGGAAAAATCGCCATCTTGAATTATTGAAGGTCAAAGGTCAACCAGCCTGGAGAGCCTAATTTTCAACGGATTTCGTTAAATTTGGACTTTTTTGAAAGCTCTTGTAATTCTGAACCCGACTGCATCGGTCATAATCGGTGATGGATCGGAAATGTAACGGTAATAGCTCTATTTTAAAAATACTTATGTAAGACTTACGAATATTTCGTAAGTCCCCAGTAGGAATTTACAAATATTTACGAACAATTTTACGAAATACTGTTTCGAAGTATTGTTCGTAAAATTATACATGAATTTTGTTGATTACAAACTTTGTTTGCAAATGCTCGTATATGGTGAAATTTGGAAAGCGGGACACTTAAGAAACAGCTCAATTTTACATGTATTTGTGCCTTTAAGCCTCTTTTCGTAGTCTGACATCCGGTGTGTTCGATTTTTAAAAAATACCCTATAAAGTAAAATTTCTCGAAATTTTGATATATATGAACGCGAAACGAATCCTGGAAATTTATTGAACTTTGTAAGGAAGATCACAGAGCAGTAAAGTTTCGAGATCTGTTCCTTTAAAATTATTATTATTATTATTTTGAACATTTTTGGAGTGGCGTTGGACGGGTAGACTAAGGGGATTAAAAGAGCCTAGGTGTCTAACTCACCCACTAATTCATGTAACACCATTTGCAATCTGCTTATTGAAATTTAACGATTTTAACATAGGTCCATATAGTGAAGTAAAATAACCCACTTCACTACAGCAGAAATTTTTATATATTACATTGTTTAAAGGATTCTTTTTTCAAGGATAAGAACCATCCAGGTCTCAAATTCGATAATAAGAAACCGATGCATTCTTCAAAAATCAATGACGATTTGGATAAGGATGGAAGCTTATTAGGAGTGGTGTCCTGAAGAACAGTTGCATATATATTTTGTATAACAACGTTAACAAATGAACTAGACCACAGTTGTAGAATTCCGATTACCTTTTTCTGGATTGTGAAATATTCAGCGAAAAAATTGGACAATCATTTCATCAGAATTACCTTAGTTCAGGAATTAATCGGGTTCCTAAAGAATATCCTAAATTTGGGTATCTTTACAATTTGCAAACATCTTAATAAATTTTCTAAATAGTCCAATTCATATTTTCTTTGAGGTACTTAGAGTACCAATGGATACGAAGGAGTTAAGACATGTGCGAAAATCAAGATAATTAATTTTCCTAAATTCAATCGAATGACGTCTTTTCAGCTTTCTACTCTATCTAAAAATTTCGGAAAATATTTTAATTTTTGGCAATTGAGTAATAAATTGTAATCTCTTGGTCAAATATGAAATATCCTTCATTTTATACACAGAAATTTACTACGAATATGATCAATCACCCCACTAAAGTCTTAAGGACCTGTTTTAAAGAAAATACTTTGAATTGCTTTTCACTCTGGTCACCAATCACTTTTGGAAAATCACTCAAAAAGAAGCAGATGGCTTTTTCAAGCCTTTTAAGTGAATTCTATCTCCTTCCTCTTTCCTAATATTAACTTTGGATACGAGATAGCACAATCACAATCTTATATATTATATATGCTTTTTTAGTCCGACTATCGGTGTGTTCAGACTTGGATGATTATCTGGTGTCCGAAATCCAGCATTGTCTGGCATATAACAAAAATACTTTATTGTAACGCGTATTCTGCATACCTTGTGTGTTTCTCCTCATATGTACAACCCACAAAAGACCTTTACTACCGTTTTGATTCTAAAGTTTCATCACAAACGCTAAGACAGCGGTGGCCGTTATTAACTTTCCTTAAAATCTGTATGCTATCACACTCTTGTGGTAAGTGATTTTCAGTTTTTTTTCCATGACTTATGCAGATATAGGGGAAAGTACTCTCTCTTTGAACGTTCATGCCTTCGAATAATGTGAATTTTCTTTTATTTTTCCTAAGTCATTTACACATTTCTGTTAACTATTAGTTAACTTGTCATCAATTATTGATAATTATGCTACAGTCATGTGGAAATGTCTTATGAAACGTAACAGAAATTCACATTATTCGAAGGCATGCACGTTCGAAGGGAGAGTACTTTCCCCTAGCAATATCTTTAACCAACATAAAATTTTGTGGGGATGTTTATTTAAGGTTCCTGCATCAAATGATACCATATTTTTAAATTATTAGGGGAAAGTGCTATCCCTTCGAACGTTCATGCCTTCGAATAATGTCAATTTTCTTTTAGTTTTTTTTAACAGACTTATACATTTCTATTAAATATTAGTTGGCCTATCATCAATTGTTGATAATTCCATGATAATTTTGTGAAAATCTCTTACGAAAAACAAAAGAAATTCACATTATTCGAAGGCATGAGCGTTCGAAGGGAGAGTACTTTCCCTTATAAGTTGACTTACAGTAGTGGATCTGTGGATACGACGATACGTGTCTTAATATCCAATATAATAGTATATTTATGTTGGCATTCGCTAAAAAAATTTAAAATTCTTCGTTTTAATAGTTAAAGTTTCTTTCTTCCCGACTTGAACTTTGTATGAATGGAATGATGGTGCTATTCCAATGAAAAAATGAGCATGTTTTTTAACACATTACTGTTTTCAAGTACTAAAAAGGTCATGACTGTTCCCACATGTTATTTCAATTAATGTCGATGGCATTGTGATCGGGGGTGAAAGCTTGCTCGGCGGGAATATTCGAATTCGGATTTCGGTTGGGAAATCGACAAGATGAATTTAATGTTTTCACTTTCATAGTATTTTCTACATTTTCTTTATCATGATTGACAAAATGTAAGGTTCTTCTCTCTACATAAAAACTTCATATTTTCCCCAGTCATCGTTGTGTTGAAACACGAAATAGTCATGACAGGAACTGACACAGAGGAAAAGTTCAACCGAAATCCAAATGCGAATATTCCCTCCGAGCAAGTTTTCACCTGATCACAATGCCATCTGACATTCAATCAATGTGGAGTAACCTGTCATGTCAGCTTGGTGGCGTGATGCAGTTGGATGGCCGGGAGTTGGCAACTTTAGCCTTAACTGCGGGTTTTCGCAGGTTTTCCATGAGCTTTTCCGTGAATTCTCAGTGATTAAAAGTCGGCGAGCAGCATTAATATTCTCTACTCATTATTTTCCTTGAAATGACGTATGGGAACAGACGTGGTCTTTTTTAGTACTTGAGAACAGTAATGTGCTAAAAAACATGGTCACTTTTTCATTGGAATAGCACCATGAATCACGCCTCATGCACAACTGCTACTGACCCCCTAACTTTGAAAAACTCCAAGCCAACACTGCTGAAGAGTTGGTGCTCAACATTTCGTTCAGTGTGACTCCAACTGCTTTGCCGAGAGTGTCTGTATCGCCTTTGCTTGGGCGTGCGTTGAATCTGTACGGGAGTGACGACGGTGTGGCGCCATTCGGAGCCATCACTAGTTCCGCCAACCTCTGCAAAGCCTCATATTTAATTGTGAACTTCAATTGCGTCACATAGTAAAGTGATTTCAGTGATTTGTGATTTTCGTGGGCACACCAAATCAATTGGGGAGTGTGGCTTAGAGTGGAAAAAGTAATTTACTCCATCCAGATTAAAATTGCTACTGCAAGTGTGTGTCTGTGTAATATAAAGTATTATTAGCAGTTGTCTAATATCTCAGAAACATAAATATTTATATGGAGTGCAAGTGGTTTCGGCACGAGAGAAGATCTTAATCTTTTAACACTTTTGTATACAAGAAAGGTGCGTGGATGTTCTGTTAGAACGGTAATATCTTTTTACACTTGAAAATTGTGCACAGAATTTTAGTTCAATGGATGGGATTATATGAATTTGAGGTTGAAGATAGTTCATATAGTTGTGTGGGCACTCGCGAAAAAACCATATGCTTAACGGCTCCGTGAATCTAATTTTAATGACCCGCGCGGTAGTCGTGAAAAAAACTTAATTTGCATTCTCACCAGTGATATTTCAAAAGTTGCAGATGTTTTGTATGCCATCACAAAGAGGTGGTTCAACTCTGTTTTTTTCCTCAATGAACGGAAATCCTGCTACTATCTGCAAAGACGAAGATCCCCTTTTATTGCCATTTCACCGATTTCAAATAACTTTTCTTCTAAGATTGGGCAGGAAAAAAAACCCCAACCGTTTTCTATACCTCTCACAGAGACTTTCAAGTATATCTTGGAAACTGGTTCTCTCTCGAGGTGTCTTTTATTTTCCTTTCTTTCTCGCCGCGACTTGGCGTTGTGTTAATGCAGTGGCGAGAATCATTGGGATTGGATATGCGATGGCCTTTTTTTTATTCCACTTTAAGCCAACTGGACACTTCCATAAAAGTCGTTTTCAGGAACAAGAGAATAACTTAAAAAAAAATATTCTCATGCTTCTCCTGCAGATGATGCTGCCTTTTTATGGTTTTCCAATGTTAGTCAGTCAGACCGGGAAAGAATTATAATGATTTTTTCTGTGTTGCTCCCTTATTATTCTTCATTGTTATTATTTCATGATTATTGTTGCTCTTGACCGATTTATACCCTCCCGTCGAATTCACAATAATGTTTCCAATTTTCAAGTGTGTGTTTACATAATAAAATCACTCGCATGAGATGGATAATGCCAAATAAGCAATACGGTGTGCAATTGAGCAATGAAGGCAGACAGAGCTGAAAATTCGTTCTAGACACTTTTGCTAAAATGTTGATTTTCTTGTGCGTTTTTCCTTGTATGAGGAAATATTGCGTATAATTTTGAAATTCATTACAAATTGAAATGAGACTTGTAAAGTCGAACACAACATTATATACATAAATTTTAGTTTACATATAACTTATTCTGTTTTACAAGCATTACTTACATTTAACAGAATAAATAAGTTTTGTTATGAATTGTTGACACGTTATTAAAAGAAGTCATATATATTTTTGTAGGGAGAGTGCCGAGTTATCTGAGTGAATTCCGCTAGAAAGTAATTTAGGCCGCGCCTCCTTCAAAGGTTGTGGCTTACTGAATTTAATATTAGTGAATTCGAGCAATAAAAAAAACTCTGGAGAATAGTTTAATCCAACTAGCATCATAAAATTATTGATCATCATAAGCATCACTAGCATCATAAAAAATATTTGTTTGGCAATTTGTACGACAACTGTCAATTCTATACTTAAAAAGAAAATGTAGGGCTTACGAAAATTTACGAAAAATTTGTTTATTTTGACAGCACTATTTAGTATTCGATTAAAAGCTTTAGAATTATAAAAGGGAAAAGTCGCCAGCGCCACTCGCGGGAGAAAATAGTGCCCTCATGTGGAGAAAATTTAAGTGCCAGTAAATTTTTATAAATTTTATTTATTTTAATTTAAATCGGAAATACTTTGCAGTAAAAAAAAAAGAAAACCTTTAAAAACTATTCAGTTCTTTTAAGATGAAAATGGTGCAAAACGAAGCATAATTATTTTCTACTTGTATTTTGATAATGAATATCACTGAAATAATTAAAATTAAAAGTTGCCTGAGTCAGTATAGGGGTAAATATATGTATATTAATGACAATTTTTGACAAAAATTGCTTCCAATGTATAGAAAGAATAAAAACAGGTGTCTACCAAACAATATAGAACGAGTTTTTGGTTGGGACCCTTGCCTATAAGTAGATGTAGACGTCGCTTTTGATTGACAAGAGAGGCGTGCTAGTACGAGTTTTACTGCTCGAACTCAAAGAGAGAGCAGTTATATAAACGTCTTTTTTTCAACTTGTCACTGTTCTGGAGCTTAAACGGTAAGAGATATCGACTTCAAGTTTTCGATGACCCCCCAATAAAAAAAAACAATATCTCGCGACGTTTTTTCCCCTCCTCCCCATGTTTTTTTTTGGTTTTCCTCAAAACTGGCAAAAGATTTTTCAATGATTTTCGGATATGTTTTAGAGGTAGTCCAAGCGAACATTTCGCCCTAACATACTTATGACCGAAAAATTCGCCATTTTGAATTAATGAAGGTCAAAGATCAACTAGCCTGGAGGGCCTAATTTTCAACGGATTTCGTTAAATTTGGACTTTTTGGAAAGGTATAGGAAATTCTGAACCCGGCTGCATCGGTCTTCATCGGTAATGAACCGGTTAAGTATCGATTTTGAATAATTTTTTTTCGGAAAATTTTTTTGACCTTAAATTTGTTCTCGAGCTAGAGGTCAAACGGTAAGAGATATCGACTTGCGGTCTTCGATGACCCCCAATAAAAAAACAATATCTTTAGACATTTTCCCCTTTTTCCCCTACTCCCCTCCCTTCCCCTAAAAAGCATGTTTTTTCGGTTTTTCTCAAAGTTGGCCCAAGCTTTTTCAATCAATGTTTTAGAGGTAGTCAAGGTGAACATTTCGCCCTAATATACTAATGACCGGAAAATTCGCCATTTTGAATTATTGAAGGTCAAAGGTCAACCACTTTGGAAAGATATTTTAATTTTGAACCCGACTGCATCGGTCTTCATCGGTAATGAACCGGTTAAGTACCGATTTTTGAATAATTTTACATCCCCTATAAGTAAAATTCCCCAAAAACAATGTTTTTTTTGGGTTTTCTCAAAATTAGCCCAAGCTTTTTCAATATTTTTTTTAATAATTTCTTAATGGCTTTCTCATTGTCTATAAACAAGATTAAATCAGCAGTAACCCTATGTGCATACAAAAAATATGCTAACGGAGAGGACTTTCTTGTGAGTTCGAGCATTTCGCAAAGCTGGGACGCTTTGCCATCTCTTTTTCTCCTGTGATACAGTTTTTTCTCAATTTTTTTTATAAATAGAAGTTATATGAATTGTATATGGGTCATGGTTTATTTATTAAGTTATAAACAAGAGGGTTTTTATAGCTCTTATTTAGAACTAAATCTGGAGTGAAACGATAGTAAAATCTATTTTATTCGGTCTTAATTCCGAAAGGAAGCGTGACTTAAAAATAATTTTGGGAAAGGTTATTAGTATTTATTTTAAGTCAAATACTTCTTCTGATCAAAAGATATGATTAAAAATGTTAGAAAATAATTTATCTTAAAAAAACCCAAAATGCTGAAACCCATTCAGATGCAGATAATCTCAAGATTATTGGAATCAAAATATATTTAGATTTTGGCGTATTATGATAGAATTTTTCTGTATTTTAATTCACGATGGAGCTTAATGAAAAAGAAAAAAAATATATAAAACGCATTTTGCTTTTGCAACCCTGTAAGATAATCTTCCAACTCACGTGAATCGTAAATCATTTGTGAAGAATAAATAAGCAAATGTAATTGATATGTTCTTTGAAGACTTATTAAATCTCACATAATGATACTCTAGCGATAGGAGAATTGGTTTTTGCGGCTTGGAAATTCAAATGCTTTAAAATATGCACTAACATTTTTTTTTTAAATATATTCTATCAACATTTCTTTGCTGAATGCTGCTCTTTTTATGATTTCTCAAATATATTTGATACAGATTAACCTCAATGAAATCAGAAGCCGATTGAATTTTTTTAATTGATATGCGGGGCTAGAGGATGATAAACCAGTCTGATTAGTAATTTAATAACACAAAACTGTGGTTGATGGAAGGTGGCAAAAAATGCGAGCATAAGTAATGGGAATTAATGTAAGAGAATTCATTTTAGTAAAGTGCTCGTTAATAATTGTTGAGAAATATGTGCCAGGGCAATTTTCTTCGTTGCAATTAGGTATCAAAATACCTTAAGAGTCAAAAGTCCAACAATGAGTCATGCTGAAACATAAAGAGAAGTCCAATCTTGGATTGGATGACTAGTGAAAATCCAGAGACGTTTTGTCTTGTAACATGAAATTTCCGTGTTTTGCAATACAAAGTTCACCGCAGTTGTTTACAACTTTCACTATATTATTTTATCTCATAAAAATATTAATCGTGGTTAGGAGGAAAACCTCTTAGAACTAATCGATTTTATACACCACGCCAGACACAATCTTGTCACTTTCTAAATCAATATCACACTTCATTTATCACTTTTTCACCAGCAGGTTGGAATATCTCGTAAAAATTGCGATAAGTACATCATATCTTTAAGTACCATAAGGAGCCTCAGTGTCTCGTGAAGAGTGTCTCGAGAGCTTTTCAACTGATAACAGATTGTATACTTTAGGCGGGATTTAAGCTATAACGACAGTTACAGCATCATTTCATATCTCATATTTATGCTGGGGCAGGTTAAAGGCCATTGTCGTGTTTGAAAAATCATGGGCGTGATTTCTGAAATGATGAAAATTACATGGGATGCACAAGAAATTCTCTTTCATATCTCGTGTGTTTATTTGGCGTCTTTTCGTGGTCAAGACTCAATGATGGAAGAAAAAAAAGTAACAACACGGAAAAGATAAAAGCAAGAAAAATCATCTATAGTTTCGTACAGCATGTTTCTAAAACACGTTTTACTTTTTTTGAGAGATGTATATTTTTTCATTCTGGGTTGACTTTATAATTATTCAAATTCCAAGGAATCATATTATATTTCATAAATTTGAAATTTTCATTAAAATGATATCCCACTATTTTTCGGATTCTTTTATCTGCCTATATCAATAGACCAACTTGTTTGGGATATTGATTTTGTATCTTCACTAACCCGTCCATAAACCAATAACAATATGTTTTTTTTTAAGTTGTCTCTTTTATCCCTAACTTTGTTTTCAAAACCAAGCTACAATTTTAAAAACTCGTTCTAGCTGAATTTCTCTTGCTTGTATTCAATGATTTATGAAAATGCTTATCATTTTGATTTTCAATTGTTCTATTTATAATTTGTAATCTAGTAAATCGTAAATCTTATCTTAATTTTCAATGAATTAATTTTAAAGGTCTAAATATATTTACAACAAGTTATATGAACTGAGAGGCAATTACAAATTTTTAAAACGATAAGAATTATTTATTTATAGGTAAAGTTTCTACGAACACATTAGGAATGAATCGAAAATGAACCGATAATAGCCTTTATTTACCGAAAATTCATTTCCTTGAATTATGTTTTATTTTGAGCGTGATTTTATATTAATTTTCAAACTGTCTTAGCTTAGAGAAAACTAAAAAAACACCTATATAAACTATCTACTAATAAAATGGGGAGTCGCCGAAGTTCAGGAGTCGATATCTCACAAATTTAGCGTTTAGGCGAATTACAGAAACATAAAAAAAATATCGTGACCTTATTTGTCTCGAAACATCAAAATTCCAAAGTTTTGCTAAAATATCGGTGTAAAATTTTATATTCTTTCAATTATCTCTTTAGTATTTTTATAAACTCTTAGCTAGATCTAAAGCATAAAATTTGAAGATCAAGTAACGAATACAGAGTTCAAAATATTTCTCAGTAAATAAACTATTTATAAAGAAAACTTATATTTTGTTTTGCGTCATCTTATTGTCTTTGTATTATACACAGCGTCCCATAAAAGTTAAGCTAAAAATAATTCAGACGGATTTAGTCGAATCAGAGTGATAAGAAAATTGTAATGACCTCAATTTATAATTCTTGTGTTAAGACTGGAATCAGAAAATATCGAAAATTGTCTCCCATTAAATCTTTCACGTGGCTTCGCGTGAGATCATTGTGCAAGTGTTTAAAGTATTTAACTTTTCCATTTGTGCTAATTTAACCGTCACTAAAAGGCAAATTGAAGTGCGATTCTATTGCACACAAAAATGAAAACAACTATTCTAATGTATTTTACAAAATCATCAATTTTGCATGTTAAATTGACAAAAGGGCTAAGTTTGCAGGCAGGTGTTCACCAAAAGTTTGGTAGCCATTGGAAGTTACAAAAGAACACCTGTAGGTTGATAAACCAATCCAAAGGGGAAATTATGATTTTTGAGCTGGCCTTTGGAGGCGAGAACTAACATGGAATTAATTAGTTATATCTTGATGAATTTTTCTTACAATACACGTGACTCTAAAATATTTTGCAATCGAAGAAAATTTCAATTTGCGGACGGAAGGAGAATTGTAAAAAAAAATCGTGCCAATATTTTGCAACAAGTAAAGAATTATTCAGTGAAAATGCATGCAAATGGTTGGAATTGTAGAACTAAAATCTATACAATACTTACCTTGTTCGATTCATTTGCAGAAATTGGTATTCTCATTTGCACAATTAATAATTTTATGGGTAGTTCAACATTGTAATTATAGTTTTTATTGATGATTGTGTATGCAGATAATCTTGGGAATATTTTAAAAATGATATTTTCTATTGCAATTCATTTTCTTTCATTCCTTTCCCCAAACATTACTTATGAAATTTTATCAAAACTCTCATTCAATAAGAAAATTAATTTAATAAAATATCCTGAGCCCGATTCTACATGTTTTTTGATATGATTTTGTTTTTTTGTGCATTCTGTGATGTATAAAAGGAAAGTAGATAAAAATGTAATGTTTAGTAGACAGAAAAAATAAGTAAACACCTATACATTTATTTAAAAACTATAAAAGGTGTCTCTTTAATTTTTGAAACAGAGTTTCTGCAGAAGCAACATTCAAATATCTGCTTTGAATATATATTCCGATATTAGTTTTAACGTACAGAAAAACGTAACAAGACGATCAAGACTATTAAATTTAAAAGTTTTATTGAGCTATATAGTGAGGAAATAAATTGTTATTAATTTGAAAGTAAACTCGTTTTTAAATTTATCACATCCAGACAGTTTTGTAAAATGAAATTATGCTGTAATAAAAAATTTCTCATGAATCTTTTATTGTATTCATTTAGCTTTCTCGTCACTTGCATTTTACACAAAAGAAAACTAATTAAGATTGCAGATTCTCCTACTCGTGAATTCTATGCTAAGCCTTAAAAAGGGATATTACGATTATTATCAGTCTGCTTGGCAAAGTATCGTCGTACTCACGAGATCACATCAAAACTTGTGTAGAATTGTGCGACAAATATAAGAATACACACAGAAAAATTTTGACTCTAAATTTAAGAATATATAAGATCCTGGGAACTTAAATTGGACGTGAATCCCCGAGGCGTTTAAGTTTAGAAGCTCTGAGCGAAAGAAATGAGCTAGAATCCCTAGCTCTTTCAAATTAAGAGATCGGGAACTTAAGTTCAGCATTAGCTGGAAAATGAAAAATGTCTACAGATTTGCAAATTGCAACTAAAACTAAATGATCAAGGATTTAGAATTAGGGCATTGGCATTCATTCGATGGGATTTGAAATTAAATTCCTAGGTGTTTCTGTTCAAGAATTTTTCATTTTTCTGTGTGTATGATAAAAACTCAATTACCAGTTAAGCAATATTCGTAATAATAATGCTCTCAAATAAATCTCAATTAATCTCAATCGGACAAAAAATAAATTCCTTAGTTAGTGCTTTTAAGGGTTTGACTCTCACAAAACGTAATAAGGAATAATTCAAGGTCATTGACGTATAAGGATATCTAAGGGAAAGCGCGCTAGCTTCAGACTACTCAAGCATTGAACAACCCAATCTCTTCTCTATGTTCCTAATGGATTTGACCCATGGATCTTTTCAGGAAATTTGAAGCATCGGACTAGCTATTAAAATCTAATATTATAATTGGTCAAATTAATTAAAAACACATTGTAAAGAATAAATTGTTCGAAGCTTGAGTCGTCCCAAGGTAGGACGCTTTCTCCTACAATAAAAAAGTCTTCAGGATAGAAAGAGTGTCCTTCTTTTGAGCCTCGGCATTTCTGAGAGCAATGCAAAATTTAAACACACAAATTAGCAGATTTTTCGAAAGATATCGTGGCACTTTAATAGCTTTTAATTAAAATAACCCTTGGATTTTTTTTCTTGGAAATCTTTTTAAGATTTTGAATTGAATTAAATTTGAATTTGAATTTAATGAAATTAGTTAATGCTCTAGCACATCTTTTAGATCAAGAAAATTTCATAAAATCAAAATTCAGGTCCATTCCATTCCGAAACTTTTTGCATAAGTCCGTCATATTTTTTCGCACTCTTCTTTTTCTTTTAAGCAGCACACCAAATTCAATTTAGTTTAATCTAATTTTGAGAACAAAAGGGTGATACATGAGAGAGAATGAGAAGGAGAATGAATTTGAGAATGAAAGGGATAGTGAATTTATATTTTATGAAATTGGCTTGGTCTAAAAGGTATGCCGGAGCTATTATGGCTCCGGCGGTTCAGGAAAATATCATGAAGTCGAAATTCGCATCCCTTTCTTTCTCACATGTTTTGTATATGACTATCTCATTCTTTCGCATACAAAATTCGATTGAGCTAAATTGAATTTGGTGTGATGTTTAAAAGAAGAAGAAGAGTGCGAGAGAATGAGACAGACATACGCTAAGCATGTGAGAAAGGGATTCGAATTTTGTCTTCATGAAATTTTCCCGTTTTAAAAGGTGTGCCGAAGTCATTATGGCTCCGACACACCTTTTAGATCAGGGAAATTTCATGAAGTCGAAATTCGAATTCTCTTCTTTCTCACATGCTTTGAATATGTCTATCTCATTCTATCGTACTCTTCTTCTTCTTTTAAACATCAGTCCAAATTCAATTTAGCTCAATCGAATTTGCTGTGCAAAAGAATGAGATAGTCATATGGAAAACATGTGAGAAAGAAAGCGATTCGAATTTCGACTTCATGAAATTTTCCTGATCTAAAAGGTGTGCCGGAGTCATTAGGAACGAATTCTTATCTCTCTTATTCTGCACAGCAAATGGTATGATACAACGTACTAAAACTTCATCTAAGAGCAAGTTTTCGAAATCTTTGATGTCGAATTTTCAATATCGATTTTTTTTTTCAATTTTAGAACACCTGGCGGTGATCATACGAAATTTAGATGTTCTCAAGAGTCATAGTATTTCACAAAACCTTTCTGTATCATCTAAAAGATCAACAAATTCTAACGATTAGAAAGGGATCTGTGAGGTCTGTGAGCATTTTAATATTTTTTGGCACCTAGTGTATAAGGCTTCAAATGGATTCAAGCCGATCCTCGGGAATATTTAGCTTTTAAAATTTGGCAGTAATGGCTCTGGCACACATTTTATATTGGAAAAAATTCATAAAGTTAAAATTCAAATCCCTTTCTTTTCAAAGGTTCTACAATGTCTATCCTACTCTTTCGCACTCTTTTACTTCTTTTGAACATTACGTTAAATTAAATTTAGTTCAGCCAAGTTTTGTATCCGAAAAAATGAGATACGAAATACACTTATGCAAGTCTTTTGAGAAATCAGTCAAAAAGAGACATGAATTTTGATTTCATAAAATTTAACTGGTTTAAATGGTGTGCCGGAGGCATTAAAATTCAAAAAGAAAAAGCATCATAAAGGATTAGGTGAAGGAAATTCAAACTAAAGGCCTCTAATTGATAATCCTAAGTCCTCATTGCATGACAGTTTGGGATAACTCTTTACTGCCAAATTTTACAAGCTAAATATTCTCGAGAATCCATCTCAATCTAAGTCTATTTGGGCCCAGGGTCAGGACTAAAGAAGTTCTTTTAGTTGCTAAGCTGTCAGATGCAATAGGAGTTATCAAGAAAACAGAATTTTGAGGCAATCAAAACTATAGCGATATGTGGGAGGCGGTAAATCTGATATCGTCCATCCCATTTTTGACCTTGCCTTTGTCGTTTGTCGATATGTTTTCCATTGTCTTTTTGTAAGTATAAAATAGGGTACAATTAGATGGGAATGAAATTGGACTTAACCCTTTAAGGACGATTGGGACACCGGTGTCCCATAAAGAAAATAATTTTTCCTGACTACCTAAAGTTATTTTTTTCTTATGTCTGTAACATAATTGTAAAGTAGAAGGATGAAGGAATCTAGAATATTTTTGCAAGTCTCCAGCTATTTGCTATGTAGTGAATATTTAAGCTCAAAAATGGCGAATTTTTAAATTCTCAAAATCATAATTGAATTTATTTTTTTTATACTTCCAATTTTTTTTTAAGCAAAACCCCTTTGTCAATAAAAACTACAATACTCAAGCGTAATATTTTTCATTAAAGCGAAAAATATTATTCATTGGTATTGTCAGAAAAATTACTTAAATTTTTGGGCTATTTTTGTCCCTATCGTTCATAAAAGCACAAAATACACCGAATCAGATTCTGTTGGACTTTCCAAGGTTAAATGTAAGACTAATCATTGATTATGTTTCTCAGTTTAATTTTTATTGTTGATTTTCAGTCCGTAAAAAGTGTCTCGTCGTTAAAGGGTTAACTGGGAATTTTATTATTTCCTGATTGCTACAAAGAGGCAAAAGGGAAGACAACGAAGAAGTTCTCGTGATTGTAAGGGCTTGTCTTGTACTTCTTCGTGGTCATCTTTTTCATTCTGAAAGAGTGAAGGAATTATCAAATTCTAGTTCAGATCCAATTGCAAATTATCCATTGTACTTTCTACGTAAAATTGTTAAAATTTACGTTGAAAATTGCTAATTCCAATTCTTCTGTCCAATCTACTGCAACCCATTCAAACTATCTCTTGTTGTCATTTGTACTAACAAATAATAAAATATGAAATATTTCTAAATATTCTTCCTCTTTATCATTCCGATATCTCCGATATCTTATCAGTAGGTGTGCTTCATTATTGACTTTTGTGATTTCTATTTTGTGTATGGTGTTACCAAAATCAACCTCAAAGTCCAAAAATGTTAAATCTCTTGTCTTTTTTCATGATTCCTATTTACAGAAGATTCCCACTGAGCTACCTGCAATCTAATCAGTGACCAAAAGTAGAGCGCATCGATTGATAAAGCCAGAGCTTGCGACATTGCCAAAGGGAGAGGTAGTGGATAGGTGAAGATGTCGGAATACTTTGAGTTCCAATGGGACATGCGTTCCAAAATCAGTGACGTGCGAATGGGCACCAAGAAGTACTACAATGTGTGCAATGAGCCCACCGAATGGAATCAGGCCCTCTTTCGCATCAAAGAACTAATTGGCGCCAGTATGGACTATGCTCTTAAGGATAAATCCTGCTATCATGACAACGACTTTCTCCTGCGGTTCCTCTTTGCGCGCAAATTCGACGTGGACGAAGCATTTAGACTCATCGTACGCTACTTTGCCTACCTACAGAAGAATCATGCTATTTTCCAAAGATTGTCCGTCTTCGATGAGAGTGTTCAGTTAGCCCTTCGGGATGGCTTCCCTGGCGTACTTCCAGAACGTGATCGACGTGGCCGGAAAGTCCTGGTATTCTTTACGGCCAATTGGGATCCAGCCCTATATTCTCTGCTCACTGTCTACCGAGCCATGTTGCTCTCACTGGAGAAATTGCTCGAAGACAAACAGAATCAGGCTAATGGATTTGTTGCCATCGTTGATTGGAGTAACCTCACACTTCAGAAGTCTTCCCACCTCAATCCAAAGATACTCAAGCTCATGATCGAGGGTCTGCAGGTTTGTAACTTCAAATACTTATTTTTGCCCTTATGCTAATGCAATGGAAAATGATGATTAAAATTTCTTATCGAAACACATAAATTTATCGTGTCAAGATGTTATATCTTGCCTTTTGGATTAGTCATATTAATGTTTATGCATCATAAATGGAACTTGCAAAGAAATAATTTAGCGACTTTTTTATGCAAATTCTAATTTCATGAGTCCATATAAAGTTTTTCCTACATATCATTCGAATAAATAATAGACTATTAAGGAAATGTCTCGTAAATTTAGAATACGATTCAATTAGTGTTATTTTATTCTTACTTATAAGGTTTATGATAAATTTTCTGCTGCTTAACTTTTACGATTGTCAGTCTTTTTTTTGTAATAGGTTGTAATATTAAATTCAGAGATAAAAAAAGAAATATTTAACAGTCACAAGATCATTTTAGTTGTAAAATTTGCATTTATACTTTCAATTGTTTTGAGAATTTTCTTTGAGAGATTTCAGATATGTACATAGACAAGCACATGGTCAAAGAATAGTGTAACATTTGACTTTTAATGTCTTTTTTCTAAGAATTGGTTGATTAGGGTAAGTGTGCCAAATTCCGGCCAGCTTGCAATTTCGGCCACCTTTTTTGTTACTCGAATTTCCATGAATTTTTAGTTTTTACATACTCTAGAGATTATACAATGCAAAAGAATAACAAAAAATGTGGCTTTGACAAACGAGATGACGTGAAAAAGACATTTGAAGAATTCGCGATGGGCGAAGAACTATGAGAATGAAGGTGGCCGAAATAGGGCATCAAAGCTATGTCTATATTTTTATTCATTTTAAAATGCATTAAGAATGATTTTAGAGTAAATAAAGACAGTAAAATCTTTACAAGGTTCCAAGCAACACTCTTTAGGAAGAAAGAATAAAAAGATTAATTTGAATTTAAAATATTACATTTCAAACTTCAGACTTTGACGCTTGTGTGCAACTATGCCGAAATTTGGCTCACTTACCCCAATTTCTATTATCTCACTAGCTCACATTCTATATCAGGCGAACGTTAGCAAAATATGGCAAGCTAAAAATTTGATAATTTTTTATCTTCCAAGATAAAAAACACAGGCTTTAATTTTTTTTCGTACAGATGGCCTGTATGGATCGGTATGGTATAGGGTAAGAGTGCCAAATTTCGGCATAGTTACATGCAAACGACAAAGTCTCAAGTTTGAAATGTAATATTTTTAATAAAAATTCAATATTTTTGTTACTCTTTTATAAGGAGTGTTGCTTGGAACCTTGCAGACAGTTTATCATCTTTATTTTCTCCAAAATCATTCTTAATACATTTTAAAATGAATAAAAGTGTAGACATAGCATTGGTGGTCTATTTCGGCCACCTTCATTCTCATAGTTCTTCGCCGTTCCAGAATTCTTTCAATGTCTTTTTCAGATCATCTTGCTCGTCAAAGCGACATTTTTTGTTATTTTTTTGCATTGTACAATCTCAAGAGAATGCAAAAACTAAAAATTCATGGAAATTAGAGGAACAAAAAATATGGCCGAAATTGCAAGCTGGCCGGAATTTGGTACACTTATCCTAAACGTCAAAGATTTTAATGGATCCAAACTAACTAAACCGAATATAGAAAAAGTAATTTTAATAAGAGAAGTAGTGCATCTTTGAATTGGGGCAGCTTTAATATTGGGGTTTTCTCCTATTATTAAATGAAATTGGACCTTACTGTGATTATTATTTAGCTAGATTTAGTTAGATACAGTGGTGGAACTAAGTATAATTCCACCCATTAATCCTTAAAGAAACTTAACAAAAAAAAAAGAAATGTCGAAAAAAATTCATACGTAGACCATAACGTCCTTTCATGCCAACATAAAAAATCGACATTTTGATTTTTTATTCTAAGTATTTTTTGAAATATAATAGAATTTTGTTTTTTAGGGTGGAAATAAGTATAATTCCACTCAATAAATTGAGCGCTAGGGTATTTATTTTTGACCAAATTTAGGTTAATATCTTTTAATAATTTCATTTTTAACTATAATTAATAAATTAAGTTCCATTTTCTAAAGTTTTGCATTAATTTTTACCGGAATATCGTAGGAAAAATTTTAACGAACAAAAATAAGGGAAAAATTAAAGTTTTGGTGGGGATGGATCTTAGGAACTAAGAAAAATGACTACGTTTTATCAGATAATTGTGAAATTTGTCAATATATCCACCATACATGCCTCTTAAGGTACTCCAAGGGCCAAAAACCTTCAAGTGTTACAGGCCAAAAGAGCTTTTTGCCTCTAACAGTGTTGCTTTTCAGTGTAGAAGGTACTTTTGCACCGAAATTTGATTGTAAAACGATGCTTTCTGTTTAGTCTGGTTTAGTCTGGTAATGCTTTTGTCCCAAAATGGCATTCGTGTGAGATCTTGGGTCATCGTCGCATAAAAACTAAAAATTGTTGCAAAAAAGGCTTTTTTTTAACAGTTTGATCAATATGACATGTTTTACGCTATTTGAAAGTATGGTGGATATATTGACAAATTTCACAATTATCTGATAGAACTTAGTCATTCTTCTTAGTTCTTAAGATCCATCCCCACCAAGACTTTAATTTTTCCCTTATTTTTGTTCGTTAAAAATTATTTCTACGATATTTCGCTAAAAATTAATGCAAAACTTAATTTATTTTATTAATTATAGTTAAAAATGAAATTATTAAAAGATATTAACCTAAATTTGGTCAAAAATAAATACCCTAGCGCTCAATTTATTAAGTGGAATTATAAAAAAAAAGTTAAATTCTATAAAAGTATGAAGACAAATTCTAAAAGTTCCCCATTTTAAACTTTCTTAAAAACTAAACTTTTTTTGCCTATTTTATAAAGGAGACATATGCAGAGACTTTAAGAAAGAAAGGGATGTAAATTTTGATTTTATGAAATTTTCACGATCTAAAAACTGTGCCAGAGTCATGATTAAACTTTAGAGATCTTTCTTTAACCCTTTAAGGAACACCCGGTGTCCCATAAAGAAAATAATTTTTCCTGACTACCTAAAATCACTTTTTTTATGTTTGTATGTAATTGCAAAGTAAAAGGTTGAAGGAATTTTTTTGGATATTTTATGCAAGTCTCCAGCTATTTGCTAAATAGTAAATTTTTATGCTTAAAATGACGAATTTTTAAATATAGTCATAGTGAAAATTAATTTTAATTATTTTTTATACTTCCATTTTTTTATGCAAAACCGTTTTGGAAAAAGAAACTACAATACTCAAACATAATATTTTTCATTAAAGTTAAAATTATCATTCATTGGTATTGTCAGAAAAATTACTTAAATTTTTGGGCTATTTTTGTCCCTATCGCTCGTAGAGGTAAGAAATACACCGAATCAGACTCTGTTGGATTTTCTAACGCTAGATGTAAGACCTTTTACAGATTTTGTATATCGGTTTCATTTTTATTGCTGATTTTCGGTCCGTGAAAACTGTCTCGTCATTAAAGGGTTAAGCTGAGCAGGTTATAACATGCCGAATGTAAAACCGGGTGCCCACAATAAAACTTACAAAATAATCGGAAAAATTGTTAATACTTTTGCCAGAGATAGCGAGAGCATGTGAAAGGATAGGGACAAAGCCAAGAGAGTTAGGATTATTACAAGGAGCTTTTTCACTCTGCAGACGATCTACTTCACTACGGGTATGTGTTTCTCGTATCAAGTATACGGAAAGATTAAAAATTTCCTATGAGACGGTTATTTTAAACTTTTTTAAGTACCGAAAAGCATCCCCTAGAAAGGACAGTGCGTTGTTTTCAAACATTTTCGAGTTTCTAGCACTTTTAACAAATTTAACCCTCAAAGAGGCTCAGGTTAATCTTCGAGAAAATTTAGAACGTAAAATTTGGCAACTTGTTTGACGATAAAGAATAAACCTTAACCGTCCAAACTGTCGTACACTGACGGCTGAGGAGTGAGGATCATCTTCTCATGAAAATTTCCATTACTTAATCCTTTACGGCCAAATTGTACGAGCTAAATATTCTCCAGGATCAGTCTGATAAATATTGAATTTTTAGAATTCTTTAGATGAAAAATATTAAAGATTAAATATAATTTCTTGTTCGAAATTAGACTACATGCTCCAAATAAATTAGTAGATTAGAATTCTAGAGAAAAAAGAAAAGAACTACAGTTTTCGAAGGCTGATGCGTTCGGAAGCTGACAATGTCTGCTAATACAATCCTTTTTACTTTTAAAGTCTTATAAGAGGATAGTCGTGGGTTATTCCTCAACCAATTCAATTCAATTAATGAATAAATTATTTTGATTGTATTTAGTAGGGGAGACTGGGGCAAAGAGTCACAAAACGGATATTTTATTTTTTACAAGCTACCCGAGCACCTCCAAAATTTCTAATTAGCGCAGTTTTATAGGAAATTTTCTGCTCTACAACTTTGTGAAAGTAATTTTCTTCTATTTTGTAAGGATATACGTTTATCGAGCTGATTTCTAAAACGTAATTTTGTGACTATTTTCAAAAATGCTGGGGCAAATAGTACCAGACATTGGGTATTATCATATTTTGATTTGCTTCATTACAGGCTTCCGTAAATTTGAAAAAATACCTAGAGGACATATTTTCATAGAAAATTTATTCATCTACACCTTTGTAAAATACCGTTTTCTCTGTGAGAAAAGTGAGAAAACGAGAAAAGCGCTTTTCAAGGTATTTTAGAAAAAAAACACACACACAAAAGACTGCAAATCATTTGACCATTGCAAACAAAAAGCGGCGAGACATGATAATGACGTTTCTTTTCGCCGTGAGACATCAGAAATTGCTACGCTTTATTGTTCATTTGCTCTACCTTTTGTTACTTTTTACCCCAAGCGGCCATTTTTAATTAAAGGATTTCTGGAGAAAAAAACTTTTGTGAAATTCTAAAATAGATAGCGGATTCGTATTCAAAAAATCCAAATTATTTAGAAAATATTCACCAGTGCATCAATTTTGGAAAATAAAGGTAACAATTGTTATACGGGCTTCAGACCTAAGGCTTAGCCATATAGCTTAACTGCTCTAATTTCTTATCAATCACAATTTTTTGGTAAAATATAATTTAGGATTAGATTATTAAAGTAATATATTAGATTCTCAAAAAGGAATAAAATTGCATGCTATTTAGGATTTTGAGACCTTCGGGAACTAGGCTAAATCTCTAGTCTAAAGACCGCTTTATGCAAGGAAAATATTTCAAAAATAGGGCTAAAAATTTCGATATTTTTTATTTTCTAAATTCCTTGTTCGAATTCTAAGAAGTTTACATTACAACACTGAAGAAGGTCTATGGAGGCTATCTGTACCAAAAAAAATTGAGCCGCTATCTTTTTTACCTTGGAAGATATTGAATTTTGAAGTTTTCGATTTGTGACTTTTTGCCCCAGTCTCCCCCATTTGTAGTGTATTATAGCATACTTGCAAAAGATTCTACCTAAAACAAAGTAAAACGTTCCATTATCTGATCCCCATGGTTACTAGTTACTACCCAATTTCCCCTATAACTTTCAAAAAAGCATATCTATTTGAATTAATTTTGAGTGCAGATTAATCGTGAAGCCCAGTAATACCCGACAAATGAATAAGAAGTAATGAGCTTCTACTCTACAGGAAAAACCTGAGATCTTGAGATAATGCTATCAATTGAGTTATTACCGTTATTACTTACTATCTGACTTGATTAAATCTTAATAAAAATTAATAAATGTACTTTTTTTTCTTGCTACCAGGACTGTTTCCCAGTTCAGTTCAAAGCCATCCACTTCATCGGTCAGACGTGGTATTTAGAGGCAGCAATGGCTGTGATCCGACAGTTCCTGAAAGAGAAGACTCGTTCGCGAATTAAACTGCACAGCAATTTATCAACGCTGCACGAGTGCATCGCTCGGGATGTTCTACCCACAGAACTGGGCGGCGAAGGTCCTCCCTTCAATCCTCTCGAATGGTATCATTCACTTCTCGAATCCACCCAGGAGAGCACCAATGTCTCTGCCCAAGCCAGGCCCTACTATATCACTCAGGTCACCGTCTACTCAACCCCACCATCAAGTTGCATCAAGAATGGCAATACGGCCAGCAAAAAGGGTTCTGGGGATCCTGCCCGCAACTCGCTCTTGAGCCTCGATGACGATATCTGAGAATGCTTCCACGCTCAAACAAACAAAAATTGACTGAACTTGTGAAAATATCTTTTATATATCGTATTTTTTTTGTATTTTATAATGTTCCTGCTCCAAATCTCACGCTACGACATTCAAAAATTCTTCCACAGTGTACTTTTTGAGTAGCTTTTTAAACCGTCCAGTGACAAAAAATTTTTACTAAAAAAAAATTGTATCTTGCATCAGAAATAAACGATTGGTAGTGATTTTATACAAGGCAGTGTGTTTATTATTTCGTTTATTTTCTCGAGAAGCATCTCGACTTGAAATGTGTTCTTTTGCATATATTACGGCGTTAAATTCTAAAGACAAATTTTTAAAGTGTGTGTATGATAATACTGAATTTTGGCTGTTTTTTTTATTATAAATGTTAAAAGCAGTTTAAATTGTTAACGTAATGAGCTTGAAATTAAATTGTCTTTCAAATTCGTAAAAATACGATTTTTGGATAGATAGGTATATATGTATATATTTATTTCCAAAATTCAGTTTGATACATGTCTAAGGAGAAATATAGTTAGAGATAGAATATGTAATTCCTTACAGATATAGATACAAAAAATTGCAATATTATAAATAGATAAAGAGATAGGGTGCTAAAAAATAACTAATTGAAAGAAATAGAAGCTTTAGCCAATGAAAATCAAAATAAACATGGAAGAAAAAAGCAGCAAAAAAACTTCAAGAAAAAGTAATAATTAGATATGGCTATCAATGGTAATAAAATATTAAAAATACTTCAAGAATATTAGAGTAGTACTGGTTTGGATAGAGATCCTTGGGCATACCGTATAAATAAAGTGTGTAATTGTAATCGGTCAACCGGATAGAGCAGTATTACAGGGGTGGCAGGGGCGTACGTAGATTTCGCTATTTCCACATATCGACGGATCCATTCCATACTGTTGCGAACCTGCTTTGAAGCATACCCTGCCTGGGGGATGCTGCACGGCGCTATTTAGGAGATGAGTGCCGTGCATTGGTGAATTTTCAATTTACCCCTATACTTCATGTGAGCAACACATACTCGCCACGAAGTAAGTCGAGTGTATGTGCTTCATCGTTTAAGTTTGAGCTTGGGTTATCATCCGCGCTCGAGTGAGTGAACAAGCTTGATGCATCTATCCTGCTTGCGCAGCTTTCATCCTATATCGTCTAGACTAGAGTCTAGAGCGCGAATCCCTCCTCTGTGCGCTTTTCAGCTGCACGAGATTCCGTGAAGTATTTCATGTGAAGTAAGAAGTAGTGAAGCAAATAAAGTGTTGTTGAGTTTAACTCCTGGCATTTGTTTTTCCTCACTGCCATCGTGGTCTCCGGTCAAATCCGCAACAATACTATACTTACCCAAAATTACAACATTTCAGGAGAGCCATTTGAAATTAGCAAATTGCTATGCTGCCCGTGTATTATTAGATGAGATTCTTAATAATCTCACCTACTATAATCCTAACAAAATCTCATGTCCTCCGATCGGCCCCAAACTTCGCCAAAATGTGTTTTATCACTTCCTGATTTCGAATATATGGGGGGCTAAGTTACATTCCCGGCCGTCTGTCCGGTCTTTGGAGCTTAATAGCTCCTAAACACTAAGAAAGATATCGACTTTTGCGGTTTTCGGCAAAGGTTATATCATACGTTTATAAGAAAATTACGAAAAAAAAATATTTTAATGTAAATATTTAACAAAATCCAAATGTTTTATTGTAGTCAGACAAAATTAAAACAGATTTAAGCAAATTTACAGGGAGTTCCGGCTTAAGTGAAAGCGGTTTCAAAGAATCGAATTTGAATTGGCTATGGGAACCCATTTATAAAATAATTTTTGAAATGCCCCTAAATCAAGGGGGAGATATTAAGGTCGGAAGTGGTGTACAGCTCAAAATGAAGTGCTTGGAAGTCTTTGGAAGTGAGAGTGCTCGAAAATAAAATCTTATTGGTCGAAAAAGTTTCTTGAGATTTAGCAAGTTCGGTTATGATAATAAAATAGAGTAAATAATGCTAAAATTTATTATAACTTAATTTTGTGTTGTAATTTCTTCGAGGAAATATTCAGTTGACGGTTATAAATTTATTTACAATATTCATTATTTATAAAAAAAAATGTATCTTTTTCGTTACAATTTCATTTTAATTAATTTTTACACGAGTTTCAAATTAATATAGTTGCTCGTAAATAACGATTTAAGTGGATTAGTCATAAACGATCCAAATAGTTAAGCGCCCGAATTAGCACACTTGACTATATTGATATTTCTTGTTATTCTCTCTTCGGGAGGGTTATATGGAACCTTGAAAAGTAGTTTATCATCTTTGTTTTCATTAAATCAGTTACTAAAATATTGAAAAATTAATAAATATATAGACATTGCTTTGGGTAGTATTTCGGCCACTTTGAGTGTAATACCGGCCACCTTGTTTGTGACCACCTTTATTGAAGCAACGAATAGAAAATTTCAAAACGTCATACGTCAAATATTTCCTTTAATACGTTTATATGACTCACAAACCCTGAGATCTTCCGTGTAATTTGTCCTGAAGACCTGAAGAGCTTACCTTAGCAGCCCAAATTTACTCGCAGATTCCCGTAGCAGTTAGCCCTTCCTAACTTTTTCATAGAAGCGATGTTTTTTTTTCACTGGGCATTGTAGAACTCAGAAATTGAAAAAAAAAAAACACAAAATATATAAGAAATTTAGGAAAGCAAAAGATGTTGCCGGAATAGGCAACACTACCCCACCGGAGAGACGCTCACAAACTATACTTTTTTACGCGAAATACAGGATCCAGCTGGGAAATTTTACCCGAAATTTAAAAATTGATTCACTATTAACATAAACAGAAACAATCTTTTATGAAAACTAATCAATTTTCAAGAAAAACACCGAAGGAAAACCTTCTGCACTTCACCACAAATACGCAATTTAATTTCAAATTATAACTAAAATTTAACGGACTTTGTGTTAATACATCCTAAAATGAATAAATATTTAAAAGCAAAATGAATTCATTGACTATTCGAAGATTACATACATAATTTTAATTAATTTATTTGAATGGCCGAAATTCCACTCAAAGTGACCAAAATTAGAAGCTGGCCGAAATTTGGCACACTTTCTCTACATGGGTGGCATATTTTTTCACTGAAAAGAATAAGGGGAGCTGTAGGAACGGTATCAACTGTTTTACGGGATATTATGGTACTTTTTAGTGGTAATCCTTAACCAACGACCTCTCTATTCAATACCAGAGTACAGGATTTGCCGGAACCCCCGCGCCGTGGTTAAACGGGTATGATGGGGTTAACGGCAATCACCTTAAAAACATCTCACTGATCTAACCGCTATCCTGTCGGATGATCTATTTTTCAGAGTGCCATTTTCAAATGTGACAAGAAACTTTTAGCCGATAAAAAATTCTTTTGGAAAATAAATATTTTTGATACGATATTAATTTTTTTTAAATGTATAAATAACATTTTTGGATTACAGGCAACTCATTTGTAAAAAGAAAAAAAAATTAATCATTGTTACTATCTGGGGTGGCATTATAGCTTCTTTTCGATAGTACCGAGCGTATACCGACTGTCGATTCTAAAAAGTTTAAACGGTAACTGTACTTTTTCTAGCTAATGCAAATATTTACAAACAGTCGCTTTCCATTAAGAATGTCACAATAAATGACCTGACAATGGGATAACAGTCTTTATTAATTTAATTTAACAGATACAGATTTATCGATACTATCTATTCGATAGTACCGAAAAATTAATCATTCCACCCCTAATTTCTCGAATATAACTTTGCCAAGAGATATTTGGCCGACACTGTACTTCTGAGTGCTAAATTAATTGTTGCACTCGTACTTTTGGTCTCTTTCAGACTTTTCAACACAGTTTCAATAAATTAGAAACGATAATACTTTTTTAGAGACTCTCTTTTCCAAAAGTAGCTTCACAGGTCTCTTGGAAAATCCATAGTAGGAATTCTTTTGGTATATCTTTGTAAAATACAGATAATAATAAAATATTGTTAATATGCAAGAATTTCTGTAGCTAGAAATTAAAAAATATAAGCAAAATATAAAAAAAAATTACGTAAAAATAAATTTCTTGTAATCTTTTTAAGTTTCCTTAATTAGATTTTTCATAATAATAAATAAATTTTATTGATCCCTAAGTATGTGAAGTGCATGAAGTGTAAGAAGTACTGGAAGTATTGCAGTATTTCCAGGAGTCTTCTGAAATGCTGGAAGTGTAAAAGGCTCTTTCATATAAATTGTGGAAGTGTATGGAAGTGGTGTACACATTTTTACCCTAATATCTCCCCCTTGCCCTAAATGTATGCAATTTTTTCACGTGGTAAATTTGTAATTATATTTCTTATTGGCGCTGAAAATAGGCTGAAAAATTGACGCCGAAAATGTTTTGCATACATCACGGCGTTTCCGTAACTTCTTCCAAAGACCTCTCCTGTAGGTATGCAATGTTTCTGTGTCACTGGAATGAATTCGCGAGACTTTTTTCGGTCCCGAGAATTTCTTTAAAAGCGAAACTCTCTGTACTACTCCGAATCCGTTTTTGGAATTAGACTTTCAGAAAACTTTTGTGTGAAGTTTTTTTTTTCTTTTTTTGGTATTTGCATTTAATTGACTGTTATTGAAACTACAAGTATCCTTTTAACCCTTTAAGGACGATTGGGTTACCGGTGACCCAAAAATAAAATTTTTCTTACGGTCATCTAAAGTTGTGTAGGGGAAGTGATTATAATTTTGGACAGTCTGCTTATAAGCATCGAAGTTCCAAGTTTGAAGTGCGATATTCTCGATACTAATTAACTTTTTTTGCTACTCTCTTTTCAGAAGGGTTGTTTAGAAACTTGGCAAGCTATTTATCGTCTTATTTTTACTAAAATTAGTTTTAATACGTTTAAAAATGAATTGATATGTAGAGGTGAATTTGACTCTTATTTTAGACAACTTGGTTATTAATTAGGACAACTTGGCTGTAAATTTGGACAGCTAATCCGCCTCAATAGGATGCCCATTGTTCTTCATTTCATGAACCAATCTTACCAAGTCCTCTTCCTGTTCATGTAAGGGAAACGTAGAATGTCACAAGAAGCCCGGAAACTTTCCATATCATTCATTAAAGTGAGTTGACTTCGGTGCTCCAAGTACGTGCGGATTCCCTCATTCCCTGTTCTTTCCGGGAGCCTTTCAAGGCATTTCTCGCTACATCTCTTTCGTAGAGATGATGCTCCTTTGTTTCTCCAAGCATTTGTCCAACCCAGTCATCACAAAAGCTAAAACTTCACGAAATTTCGTGAGAAAAACACCTGTCCAAAATAAGAATCATCACCTCACTGGTGAATGTCTTAAAAAATTTCCCATTTTTCACACGAAAAATATAATTCACAAGGCAAATCTCACTTCAGGTCAAATGTACAAATCATCAGTAACGTGAATCAACACAATATTCAATGAATATTCAATAATATCACTCAAAAACAGCGAACAAACTTTGTTAGTACTTCACCAAAACTAAATAAGACTGAAGTAAACACGAAGTTCTGTCATATTTCTCGTAAGCAATTGCTCACACTGAATTTTCAACAAAGCAATTTCAACTCAAATCATATTCAAAATTTAACGTATTTAGTGTCTAAATCTTCCAAAAAGAACAAATATTTAGATAGAATTCATTTTTCATCAAATATTGGAATAAAAATCCATCATTTTAATCAATTTATTTTTAGTGTCCAATTTTATCCTCAAAGTGTCCAAATTTAGAAACTGTCCAAAATTATGAGCAGTTACCCTATTGCTCTAAAAGTCAGAAAAAATAATTTTTTCTCACCCTCGATTTTTTAACCTTCTCGTCCTTAAAGGGTTAAGGATCCTTGGTATATGATCCTAGTATACTTTGGTATTGGTAGACCGGATCGACGATGACGCTCAAATAGTCGTCTCTGACGGGTAGAAGGTGGAAATTTTGGGGTTTGAAAAAATCGAGGGAATGTAATAAATTTTTAAAAAATGTTTTCCAGCATCATAAGCGGATTTTTGTTGATATTATGATTTTATAAAAAGTTTTGGAACTTATCGACTTCTGCTAAGTTCGAGATATTAAAATTAAATTTTCCAAAAATCTTTTTTTTTTATTTTAGTATATTTTTGATTCGAACCATCCAGGGCCAAACAGCTTAGTTTAATCGAATTAATCGGATAGCATCAATTTAAAGTAGTTTTTGTTCAAAAATTTATTAAAAAAAAAAAAGAAATATAAAAAGGCATTATAAACTCGTAGTGTGCCTCGAACACAAAAAAAAGAAAAGTAAGCCGTGCAGTGGAAAACAAAATTAAAGTGGACTTTAACGAAAAAAATAATAATGCTAAAAAACTATCACTAAAATGGTCAAGAAATCTAATTTATCTCCCGAATACTTTGGGTGATCCAAGCCCGGAACAATGGACATCAAATTGATTAACTTTGTCAACTGTCTGCAGGTAAGGAATCAATCCAATTTAACATTTCTTCATTCAAAAGGACAAAGTAAGAATAAAGCGCTTTCATGGAAATCTCTCTAAACCCCAAAAAATCTGTCTATTCGCAAAAGCACCAAAAACAAAATGAAAAAATTCACCTGATTCTCGTGTTGGATATCAATTTATTTCCTTCTATTCTTCCTGAACAACAGTGGTCTTCTCGGACACGTAGAGACCATCCAAGAACTTACGGATATCCTTGTTTTTAACTGTAGTCGATTGCTGGATGAGCGCAGCTGATCCAGACACTGCCTCAATGTCATTTCCCTCGAGAATCAACTCATCCTTCTGCTTCGTGGAGTTCACCACAGTGACTCCTGGAGCCATCCTCACTTTGCGAATGTACTTCTCACCGAGGAAGTTTCGGATCTCAATTACGGTGTTGCCCTCGGAGGTGACACAATTGATGGGGAAGTGAGCATACACAGCACGCATTTTGTACTGGAATCCCAGTGTCACTCCTACAAAGAAATTATAAATCTTTAGAACCCCCTCCTGAAAAATGCACAATTGTCAAGCAAAGCCTACCCTTAATCATGTTCTCAATGTGGGAACACACGGTCCTGACTGCGGCCAGTTCCTTCTTTGTTCCAAACCACTTTTCCACTTTGATGGTGCGTTTGCTGACCATGTAAATATCTAGTGCGAGATGCTTGAAACTCCGCTCCAGCGTCCCTCTGGGTCCCTTGATTTTTATCGTACGGGAGTGGACACTGGCGACAACCTGCTTTGGGATTTTGACGCATTGACTCGTGTTGAGGGTCCTCATTTTGCTGGCGCTGGAACAAAATCAAATGTGAGGTTATGTTATTGACCAGGAAAACATTCTTTCACTATTTCTACGAAATATACTACACAAAAACTAACTATAGACAATTTCTATGAAGCTCCTTAAAGAATATAACCAATAAATTCTTTTTAAATGCCTAAAAATTGAGATATATTGTCGGATGTAAACACTTTGGAAGCCACGAATTTTGTATCGTGTTTTTCTCAAAAAATATCACAAATTTCTCAAAAATTTCAAATGGAAAAGACAGACGTTTATCCATATTTTAGATTGCTATGCAAATCAAGTATAAAAATGCAATATTTTAGTTACCGTTTAGCGAAAACCGAGATCTAAATCCACGTTTTCTCACAAATGCACACGAAAAGACAGATTTTGACACGGCCCGGAAGAAGGGGTGCCATGTGACATGGGAAATTTCTCAAATTTCCCATTTAGAATTGTGTACATTTGAAAAATTAACGGTTATGTCAACTTTAAAGGCGTTTGTGTCTTGAATATCGCGATAGGCCTTTCTGTAGAGCGGGAAGATGTTTTTAAAATGAAACACTGAGAAGAAAAACAAATGTGTTAAAAAACTAAATATTGAAAACACAAAGAATAATTAATCTAATAGGGGAAAAGACTCATAATTTTGGATAGTTTCTTATTTTGGTCTCTTTGAAAATAAAATTGGACACTGAAAATAAATTGATTAAAATGATGGATTTTTATTCCAATATTTGATGAATAATGAATTCCATCTATTTGTTATTTTTAGAAGATTTTAACCCATTCAGTCAATGTATCAGAAATACTTGAGATAGAATATTCATATTTTGGGATTAGTTTCCTACAGATTAGTAGATGAATTTTTTGAAAAGAAAAAGTTTTTATCTCATATGGGGGCGCGGGAAGCCTCTGTCAAACACACGTCTTAACGGTCACTGAATTTAAATTCTGTGCATTATTAATTCATTACAAACTCTATTGCTTTAGAGATAGAGTAACTATCCAAGAACACCAATTGGCAACTAGAATTCAAATCAGGAAAGAGGAAAGAGGCCAATTTTAACAAATTCGACGGGATGTCGTATTTTACGTCCGCCATTTTGAGCAAAAATTTTGCATGACCTTCCGCGTAGCAAAAAATAATAACAAAATGTATTTTCATCTCTGTCGGACTATTTTTCTCAAGTAATTGAATAACTAACGTTACTAAAAATCTATTTGCGACAGCAATTCGGATAAAAATTGCTCAGAAATAAATCATCAAAAATCACTCAATTTGCGTATGATGTATAATACCATGGTAAGGAATGGGTTAACACTAAATACGTTAAATTTTGAATATGATTTGGGAATTGCTTTGTTGAGAATTCAGCGTGAGCAATTGCTTACGAGAAATATGACAGAGCTTCGTGTTTACTTCAGTCTTAATTAGCTGTGGTGAAGAGTACTAAGAATGTTTCTTCGCTTTTTTGAGTTATATTATTGCAAGATGAATAAAAACAAATAACAAAGTAATAAGGTGGGCCAAATCGAGCTAGTGATGACGTAGATTCATACATACTTTTTGGAGGTTATGTCAAAAATCATCTGTTCCGTGACTCGCGCCAAAATCTCATGCGAATACATTTCTATAAAATGTTGGGAATATATCAAAATTATTAGTTTAATTGTTAACAGTAATGACTGTTTTTATCAATTAAATTAATATTTGGTGTTGTTTCAGTTTTTTTCATACTTTTTTGCCACAAAATTCCACTTGACAAAAATTATTTCCACGAAACCCGGCAGACCATACACCATATAAGCAAATCACAATATGTGTCAGAACATTCAAAACTCATATATTTTGGAAAACCTCAGAATAGGGTAGAGTAAGCCCTTTTCGCCACCTTAAGGTTTTGTACCCTTGTAATTCTTACAATTTTTGTCGAAATAAAAAGAAATTTTCTGTACAAGTGCTTTGAAGCATTGTCTCTCTAATGAACCAGGAGACTTTCCGGGAATTTTTGGGCATCTAGTTGAAAAAATACATTTCCTGCAACAATGTATGTTTCAGTACTTTTCGCCACTTTGTAAACACTTTTTCGCCACTGTGTAAGCACTTTTTCGCCACTTGTTTTTAATTTATTTTTAAGAAACAGCAGCTTTCGAAAACCCGCAAAAGTACATTGCACAGTACTTTTCTTATTTAACACCTATATTAGACAATTATTAGAGTATTTCGAATGATTTTTTGCACATTTTTTGTTTGCGACAAGAATCAATTGACAATTACGTCTGTTTCAACTAAATTCCGCGAGGTGCGCCACTTGTAAAATGCTTGGAAAAATGAGTGGCGAAAAGTACTTACACAACCGAAAAAAGTAAGCCCTATTTCACCACATCCGTATTTCTTTATTTTTTGGAAAGCATTACTAAATAATTATATTAGAGCGAAGCTTAGTTAATAACAAAGTGACTTTCAGTGAAAAAATATTAAATACTGTACTGCAAAAACATAAAATATTGCACGACAATTTGTCTGAGCGTTGACAAGTTTATTAAGAACTACTTATTTTTTTGGTGACTGTTCACCTTGTCGACAATTTCTTGAATTAACTTGCAAATAATCTAGTCGGTGGAGCACCAGTTATGGTTTTCTGATCCGTTGGACTAGAGATTACGAAGTAATAGTCATTTCGTAGTTCCATATTTCCACGAAACCCGGCAGACCATACACCATATAAGCAAATCACAATGCTCATAATTCCCTGAAAAAGTGATTTTATTTGTAGGTGGCGAAAAAGTGCTTACTGGCGAAATAGTACTGACTCTACCCTAAGTAAAATAACATGGAATTCAAAGTATAAAAATCACGTAGAATACCAAATTGATATAAAATGCCGAGTTCAGCCATTCTCAATAAAAAGAAAATATTAATTTTCTTTAATTTCGTAAGATTTCTACAATAGTTTTAAGGACTCATAAAACCATTTCCCCATGAAGATTTCCACAATTTTTGTGGGTTTGTGTTAAATTAAGAAAAAACACAAAAAATGTTAAAATGAGTTTTCATAGATTTTATTAACAAAAAGCTAATTTATTAAGTTATTTTTTTCCAACACTTTAGCGAGAATTCTATCACACATACCAATCTACTTTCCTCTAAAATTGACATCATTACGTATGTATCAGGTATGAGTTTTTTTCAGAAAATTTTATTTAACTGTCAAGAGCAATTCAGAAAAGAAATTTAAGGTGATATTTGAATTCTCATTATGGTTCTTTCAGTACTATTTTACGACTATTTTGGATTTTATATTACTTAATTTTTATCAATTATTTTTACATTTACAATTATTTTGTATTTTTAACCAATTTTCATGCCACGAAACCTAAAAAAATGTCATCACCTGATGAATTTTGCCAAAGAGGAAAATTCATTAAAACAAAATTGACATTTTCTTGTCTTTAGCGAGTTATTTTTTTCTTTTTTGAATATTGCAATACTTGAGAGATAAATATTTACGATATTCAGAATTTTTGAGAATAAATTGCGTTATTCTCATAATTTCTATACTGGATTAAAACGTGACTTTTTTTGATCATTGTAGTCTTAATTGCAGTAAAACCTTTTCAATTGTTCATTAATTTATGATGTTATACTCTGTATAAAAAATGTGGCACTTTACTGCACTTTGGAATGATATCAGAATATTCTGATTCTTGGTCTATTTTTTTTTAAATTTAATTCATAAAAATGTTATCAAATAATTTTTTTACAAAGACAAAGTTAATTTAATATTCTATACAAGGGAAAAGTGATCTCTGCCTGCAGCTCAAACTTTAACATCTTTTTCCGGGAAAATCGAAAATAAATCTTAATTTTTACTACACGAAAAAAAAGATCCAATGCTTACCTCATTTAGTATTAAAAGTTCTTAACTTTTTGTTATAAAGAGAAATAAAAAAGCAATATCGATTTGTTCCAAGGCATATCGTACAATTTTGCCTTCAAATGGGAAGGTACATGCTTCTGAATAACAGTTTCTGAAAGTGTTGCTGTCGAAACATCGAACAGATATTATTTATAAGCCTGAGGCCTAATACACACATTGGAACTATCATTGTAGTGAAACAGCCTATCAAAAAAAAAATCAATTTTTCTGAAGTGTTACTTTTCCTTTGGAAATAAAATTGTTGGAAAAACCATTTTATCGATATGGAAACTATAAAACGCGACGTAAAAAAATGTGGTGCTCCAACACCCCATACACTAGATTGGCCAGTAAGGCTAGCCTTGCCCAGAACGCTGTGCATTTTTTTCTGTGTAGTCTATAATTTCTCAAAAAACTTAATAAAATTGAAAATTGACCAAGAAGTACAATTTTGAATGTAATCTTTAAACATATTAGCTGCAAAATAAGATTAAATTTAAAAAATTCAATAATGGAAAATCGATTTAAGGAAATTATTGAGTTTAGGCAATTTTAATATCATACCCAATGTGGTCATATTAGTAAAAAGTTTTTTTTTAATGAAAATTTATCATATTATACTTATTTGAAGTTCATTAGCCGAGGAACAATAAATATGTTTTCATTTATGAAGAAAATTAATAATTCTTTGCAAAATTATTCAATTCTTATTTTTCTATTACAAATGTTTGACAAATCTGAGTTGTCAACATTGTACCAGTCGGGTAAAATATCTACGTCACTGGCAGTTCGATTTGGCCCACCTTATACTTGAAACATCTTGATATTATTGAATATTCATTGAATATTGTGTTGATTCACGTTAGTGGTGATTTGTACATTTGACCTGAAGTGAGATTTGCCTTGTGAATTATATTTTTCGTGTGAAAAATGGGAAATTTTTTTAAGACATTTACCAATGAGGCGATACTCCTTATTTTGGACAAGTGTTTTTCTCACGAAATTTCGTGAAGGTTTAGCTTTCGTGATGACTGGGTTGGACAAATGCCTGGAGAAACAAAGGAGCATCATCTCTACGAACTAGATGTAGGGAGAAATGCCTTGAAAGGCTCCCGGAAAGGCCAGGGAATGAGCGAATCCGCGAGCACTTGGATTACCTTAGTCAACTCACTTTAATGAATGATATAGCAAATTTCTGGGCTTTTTGTGACATTCTACGGTTCCCTTACATAAACAGGAAGAGGACTTGGTAAGATTGGTTTATGAAATGAAGAACAATGGGCATCCTGTTGAGGCAGATTAGCTGTCCAAATTTACAGCCAAGTTGTCCTAATTAATAACAAAGTTGTCCAAAATAAGAGCCAAAGTCACCTCTACATATAAATTCATTTTAAAACGTATTAAAACTAATTTTAGTAAAAATAAGACGATAAATAGCTTGCCAAGTTTCTAAACAACCCTTCTGAAAAGAGAGTAGCAAAAAAAGTTAATTAGTATCGAGAATATCGCACTTCAAACTTGGAACATCGATGCTTATAAGCAGACTGGCCAAAATTAATGAGCCTTTACCCTAGTGGTTTCCTCATTATTCCTTCTAAGGCAGGCTATAACATCCCACTTTCTAACACCATGCGTGGCTAATCTGCCCCGGTCTCCCCTAAGCCGCCGTCTCAGCGTTTGTGATCAGTCTCCGAAGACAAACTTCGTAATATGTTTTATGAAAGCTTTCATTTCCGTTCTTACTAATTAAATTCGGCCAAATACAACTGAACATGGTGTTTTGAATTTCATAAACTTTGACTGCATATCTTCGGTTCTATTGAAATCACAAGAAACACGCCCCAATTTATAGTAACATCTCAGCCTATACTAGGGGAAAGCGGGGAAAGCGCACTACCTTCAGACAATTTTTGCTTCGCACAAATCATGTTTTTTTCAATGTGTTTTGAATGAATTTGACCAAATATAATATTATATTTTAATAGCTAGTACAATGCCTCAAATTTTCAGAAAAGAGCTGTGGGTGAAATCCATAAGAAACATAGAGAAAAAATTGAATTGTTTGAAGCTTGAGTCGTCCGAAGGTAGCGCGCTTTCCCCTACCACACTAAAAATTTGATTAAATTCCATGGTATGAATTTTTGAGAAAAATGGATCTTGAATTCTTATGCTATTGCAGTAGCAAGTCACAAAACGCACGAATCAATAAAAGTTAGCTCGAAATGTTAATTACAACCGAAGTTACAGGCTGATCAATTTTGAAACTTTGACCCCTTATAAGCTCAGGTCAGGGGGATTCGAGGGACTTAGGTTTTTTTTTATTGTTTGAGGTCTGAAGTGCAACTGTAACATACTAAAATTTCAGCAGGATCCCTGCCAATTGAACTTTAAAAAATGAAAAAAGAAAATTTACTAATAGAGCCCCTAGCGGTGATTTAACGAACTTCCTATGTTAAAAGGGCAGTAAGTAGCATTTCACAAGTTTTTTTTTAGAACACCTAAGATGATAAAATTCTAACGATTGGAAGCAAAGCTTAGAGATATTAAAAAATATTAACCCATGCATACATATATCTGTTATCAGGGAGTGACGAAATATTCTGGCGATGTTGTGATAGTGATAATGAAATTTTGGGTGGATCATAAGCATAAGCATAGGTGAGATTTTTAAGAATCTCACCTTTGCAAAGTAGTATATCAGTTTAATTTTAACTGTTTCGTAAACGCATATCGCTCGGAAAGAGCCAAATACTTCTGTGCTGTAAATTAGGACTAGACAGTCAAAAATTCAACATTATTCATACAATATACTTCTTTTATACTCTGCGAATTTTAAGAAGAAAAGTCGACTTCCCGCAAAACCTTCCTCTAATTGCCATTACACTAGAGTGATTGATGTTTCTTACTGCTCGAACTCAAAGAGAGAGAAGTATATAAATGAGATTGTTACCGGATTAGAGAGTAAATCGTAAGAGATTTAGTATCGATCTTCAGTGTCCGCGCCTATAAGTCTATATTGGCAATATTATCTATTATCTAATTAATAATCTATTATTATCTATTATTATATTATCTATGATCGGAAATTCGCCATTTTGAGTTTTTGAACTGGTAAGCACCCAAAAATAGAAAAGTTTAGACATCATTACTAATGAAAATTAGTTGATCGGGTGATTAATATCAAATCTATTTAAAATAGTTCTCATAAATATTAAAACATTTTACTCATAATAAATTTATTAGTAGTGAGAATATAAGGCAATATTTACGTGGATAAGTTGCGGCAATTATTTCATAATGGTTTCATATAATTATATTTACTTATGTTAATTAAATGAAATCGATATCCCAACTAATATTGGTCACTAAGCCCTTTTAGTTCTCACAAATAATGCAAATAAATGGGCCTATATTTTCATAAATTTCTGACAGCTTTTTAAATAGTAAAGAGTGGTTTTTTACTTATGTGTTGAAGCTTTTTCGAGCTATATAGTAACCACAACTAATATGGTTTAGTTATTACAGCAAATAAGATAGGTATCAACGGCATTTATTTAGTTATTGGAACTAATGTGTTATAGTATCCGTAACTAATCTTATTTAGTTATGATAACTAAATGAAAAAGATACTGTAACTATTATTGGTCAACTATTTCATTTAGTCACCCTAGCTAAATATATGGATGGGTCTATGCTTACTATATTTTATAGTTTGCATAACTGTATATGAGGTAGTTTGGACTAAATTTTTCTAAGAGTGAAGAAGGTGCGAAACCCAAAAATCATGCAACGAGCTCTAATTTGTGATACCGAGCAGTCCGCAAAGTTGGAACACTTTACCATCTCTTTTCTTATAATGGTGAAAAGCAACGTCTGATGCAAGACTTTAAATTTGAATTTACCTTGTCGAATGCCATCAAATAATTTCCTAAGGCAAAGTGCGATAGAGTGCTGAAAGTTGGCACGTGAAATCGAAAGATGACGGGACCGGCAAATTAGGGGAGAATAAATTAAATTAACATCAGAATCTGATAATTGTGACATGTGACTCAAAATTTATGAATATGCATGAAAATCCTTAAACCATTGTCTACGCACTGCGTAAATTAGTAATTGGATTTTCACTAAAATGAGAACGCTCAATTTGAGAAGTACGGTACATCACTTGGGGAAATGCTTTTGAGGGGGTTGTCACTTAATTTCCCAAATCAACCAATTTTCCCAGATGCCGACAATGTTTCTCTGCTTTGGTTAAATATTTGCTGGAGAATTTTCTATGAAATTACAACAGGGAAAAAATTGGGTTTGTCAATTTTTTTTGTTTCAATAGACTTGAGAATTTCTACATAAATCTATGAAGATGTTAATTACTTTTTGAATATTAAAATTTTGTTTTTAGTTACGTTAGATATAAATTTGTAAAATTTTAGGTCAAATTTCCTGAGTGTTAGACGTATTTTAGAATTCTGTAAATCTTGCAATTTAACGATTGAACATTCTGTAAAATCCCCGATTATTTTAGCAGTTTTTTGAGGGCACTGTGCCCGAGATTGAATTCTAACCGATTCAATTTTGCGGGGAGAGACAACAATTGATTGCTCTTGATGTTATTTTTGCAGGCTTCTGCAGACAGTTTTTTCTGTGTCAATATATGAAACCTGTCTCATTTTATTCCCTTTTCACGTGCGTATCACGTGAATAATTAAAAGGGATCCGCATCAAGAGCTGTGTTAATAAAGTAGACTCGAGAGAATTCGAGAGAGTGGGCCTATTGTATTCAAGTTGGAAGGATATTTGACGTGTAAATTTCTTGACTTGCAAAAGTAATGTTATAAAACGGAATTCTTCAATGGCTCCCATCAATTTTCCAAAGTTATTATTTCACAAAGAAAATAAAAGGGAAATTTGATCCTTGTTAGTATTGTCATGTGTTGTGTTATGCGCCAGATATCAGGAGGAAGAGGAAGAATGTGAAATGTTTGTGGTGCAGTGCAGGGGACAGGAGCGTGTGAGAAAAATCATTGCGGAAATTGTAAAGGGAATGACGAAGAAATGTGGCTTTCAATTTTGGGAGACAGAGATTCAAGATGAGAGAATGAAATAAAACTAAGAATAAATTAAATTCAATGTCCCATTTCTTTATTGTTAGCAAAAATGAGGGAATCTTCATTGGGTATGTTGCTTTAAATTTGTTCAAATGGTTAATAGTTTGAATAACCGCCAATTTTTGTGAGATTATTCACCGTGCAAGCAGGATACACTGTATGTGCAACAGCAATAGAATACAATGCAATTGGATGAGAAGATATTTTGCAATTAATTTCTTTTTTTGTTTTTTCTTACACCCAATTCCCATTGCGATGACCCGCCGAAAAGTCTTTCTTCTCAATGCATTTACATTGTTCATGTCAATCCAAATCTCCTCCTGTACTTGTTGAAGGATTGTAGAACCTGCTTTCCCAGGGATTTTCGCACTTTCTTTATTCAACTCATGATGAAAATGTGAGAAATTTTCTTAAAATCGACTGTCTTGTGTTATTTTTATAGGGGGCAGAGAGTTCTATTGGATGGTGAGAGCCAAAGGGAGAGTTCTCAAAGCGATTATATCGTTAATTTTACTTGAATTGTTCGGCAAATAACAGATTTTCGCGATTTTGGGCTATTTTCAGATCATTTCGCACAATTATTACGACTGTACATTTAATTCACTTGACTCAGAAAGCCCTTGAAATGCAACATTTTCTATGAGATATCTTTCTTAATTATTATTTAAATGATAATTCATTCCTATTTTTGACTACAATGTAGGGTGCACTTCTTGAGATTATTCTCTTACTATTTTTTTTCAATTTCTTGCAAAATGTTATAGTATATTGGGCCATCCTGAAGCACTCAATGGGATAGGTGGTAGAACCCTTGATTTATGATACAAGTTCCCTATGTTCAAATCCCGTTTATACTACCAGGAATTCGTCTGGCATTAAAGGTACATGGACTACATTTAGTGAATTTCACATTACAGCTATACTTGATTCCACGTTTCCACTTGGTAGGGTGGTGGCATTACTTGTTGCCTGTCTTTACTTATGGCCATGTCGCAATTTTTGTCAGAAAATTATTCCGAAAACCAAGAAAAAATGTGATGTGCTATTAAAACACATCAAATATTTTTAATTTTGAGGTTTTCAAAATCATTTTGTGTTATTCCGAAGTTTTTTTTGCGAATGGGCCACAAGTGAAGACAAAGGCCACATGTAATGCCGCCACCCTATATGGGACTGACAATTTCATTCGTGTAGGGTGGAGTAAGTACTTTTGGCCACTTTAAGATTTCATGTGCTGATGAGTTTTATAAGCTTTATTTAAATAAAATGAAATTTTGTACAAAGACACCTTAAAGCCGTTTCTTCCTAACAATCCAGGAGAATACCCAAAATTTTTCGGATATTATAGTGAAAAATGCATTTTATGCAACTATGCATGTTTCAGTACTTTTGGCCACTTTGTAAGCACTTTTGGCCACTTTGTAAGCACTTTTGGCCATTCTGTGTAAGAACTTTTGGCCATTTGTTTCCAATAGAATTTTAATAAAATAACAGAAGAAACAGCTTTCGACAACTTTCACAAATACACAGCACAAGTCCTATTCTTATTTAACGCAAATTTTATGTGATTATTAGAGTATTTTAAACGACTTTTTGCTCATTTTCTATTTGATGTAAAAATCAGTAAAGTCACGATTGTTTTTACTGAAATTCGCGAGGTGCGCCACGTGTAAAATGTATGGGAAAATGAATGGCCAAAAGTACTTACACAGCCGAAAAAAGTAAGCTCTTTTAGCCACATCAGATTTTCATTTAATTTGTTAGAAAATCTTATTAAGGATGATATCACAATAAAATTTAGTTAATTAAGAAACGGACTTTCATTGAATAACATCAAATATTTTCATCAAAAATATGAAATAATGCAAAACAATTTCTCTTAACATTAATAAGTTTCTTAAAAATCCCATGTGTTTTTAGTGATTGTTTACCTTGTCGAGAATTTCTTTTAATAACTTAGAATTAATCAAGTCGATACAAAATCAAATATGGTTTTCGAATTCGTTAGATTAGAGGTCACGAAATAAGACCCATTTTTCTGTTCTAAATAAACTCATAATTGTCTTACAATATGATTTTACTTTAGGTCAGAGGTGTGCAAGAACCGTTTGAAACCGAAAAAACGTCAAGTAAAGTTTGTTCGTCAATGGTCAAAACGCTACCTGAGCAAACTTATTTTGACGTTTATTCGGTTTCAAGTTTCAACGGCTCTTGCACACCTCTGCTTTAGGTGGCCAAAAGTGCTTACATGGCCAAAAGGACTCACTCTACCCTATATGAAAAATAACAATACATGTCTAGAAATTTTGGTTACGGGATAGCCTAGTCCCTCTATTGGTTGTGGTAGCATATTATTGTTATCAATAAATTGTGTCTGTAAATGGTGTGTATTATGTGAAAAAATTACATCCCTAGCTGGCAAACCAACGCCAACGATAAAATTTGAATTTTGGGAGAGGTCTAACGTGCTTGACGTGAATTGTTCCGATTGTACTTTTCAGACATAATGGAAATTCGCCGAAAACTGGAAATTGATATTTCTTACCATTAGACCTTTAGCCCAATAACAAACTTTCAAACAATTAAAAAGCAATACTCGGGAAAGAAAAATCAATTACAGGCACTTTTCCGCTTCATCTGGTCTAATAAGGTGAAGGTGGTCTGATACTTCAGTGTAGAAACGGGATACGCAGAAGGCCCGGAATACTTCTGGTTCACTCTGAAATATAGTCTATTGCTGGTTGGACTATTAAAGATAAATTGCACAGCAATTGTAAACTTTTCCAAGTCCTAAAACCAATTAATGAATCCGTGGTGGTTGAGTGGATTTCTCAGCCAGGATTTCTCAGGAATGAACACTCACTTTTGGGGAAGGATATTTGACTTTATTTTCAGACTTACTTTTTGAGGTCCCTTCGAGAGTTCTGCTACATGTGACTTTCTTATTCTTTCACTACATACTAGGTCCCTCTATGTACAATAATTATAAACTTAGTACATATTTTAGTACAATAGCAGTTATAGTAAACTTCCCGGCGGGACCAAAATACACAGTTCACATGACATACAATGTATTTACGACTTATTCTTGGAGGAAAAATACATAGTTACACATGTATTATGTATTTGATGAGGACTTGTCATTCAAAAATACAAGTTCACTCACATACACAGTATAAACTACGTATTTCTGTACTGAGAGTACATAGTTGTACGAAAACTCCGTATAAACTACGTACTTGTAACTGCAAAATAACTTTCAACACACACATACAGACGCACAGACCAAATGGCGACCAAACAAACTTGTCACATGCACCTGCCGTTTTTATTTCCAAATATTGACGAAATTATAGAAGTCACAAAGATTTTAATATATTTTATTTAACCAGAGATAACGATTGAACAAATTATATAATCACAAAGTATCGTGTAAAAAAAATATTTCCCAAAAACACTCACAGAATGGAATAAAAACTCGCGTATTTTAGGTTTGCAACCTCTTTAATATTATCACTTCACTATTTTCTACAAATAACACAGCGTCGTATAATTATTATATTATTATAATCACTGAAATTACTAATAATTGTAACACATAATTTGTAAACAGAATATTCCAATGGAAAATATTTCCCGTTGTCAAAACAGCTGACAACACGCCTGCCAACAGCATTTTCTGTCATACGGGGTTTTTATTATATTTACGATGTATGTAATACTACGTATTTACTCTGTAAGAGATAATACTTCACACGGACACACTCACACCAAAGCACACTTCGGGTCTCATTTGGTGCAAATAGTACTGAGTAAAATGTATGGGCGTACATGATGATACTGAGTATTTGTGCAACGTATATACACAGTTTATACGTAGTTTGGTCCCGCCGGGTTTTTAGAAAAACGCAAAGTGCTGAATTTTCCGGTTGTAAGTATGTATGAACAAAATCCTCATCTGGGCTACTTCCAACACATATCCGAAAACAAAAGAAATCGTTGGAACCGTTTTCGAAATAAACCAAAAACGTGATTTTGCTGGGGTGAGAGGGGAGAAGAGTCTCTAGGGAATGGTTTTTTATGGGGGGTCATTGAAGATCGCAATTTGATATCTTCCGGTATATGCATCAGTATAAAATTATATTTTTGCCAGTCAAAAATTTAAAAGTTATCAAAAATCGTTTTAAATTTAAATCTAATCGAAAATTTTAATATTTATTATTAATATTTTACTTTTTCCATGTTGATAAAAACATTTACATTTTAACTTATTTAGCTACTGACCAAATTTCATTTTGACTAAAATTCAAATCCGCTGCAGCTCAAATAAATTTTTGTGTGATTATTTAACAATATTCTTTTTACCCTTTTTACTATTTAAAATTAAAGGGAACATTGTTTCTGCGTTGAAATAAAATTTTCTATGCTATTAATTAAATATAAACTCTGTTACTACGTAACATCAATTACTGTTTTTGACCTCTCGCACCGTGGTTGCATTTCATGAAAACATTTTCATACCAGGGTCAATATTAACGGTGTATGAAAATTTCTGTTTAATGGAATTTATACTTAGTAATTTCTATTGCATTTTGCATGCGGCATGACAATCACAAAAGGAACCAACATGGTAACCATTTAGGATAGAATTTCCTAAAATCATAGATGGAACATTTTTGATACCCGAACAACGTCTCATATAGGAGAAAAACACCTTCAGCATTAGTTTTGCAGAAAAATCTTTTCAACAGGTGTTGGGGTTACATAAATAGATAATGAATTCAAAACTCGAATGTTGTTTGAAGCAACGTCTGATTTTATTAAGGCATGAGATCAAAAGACATTCTCTGTAGAGTGGTACACATAATCAAAATATTTTCGCTTAGTGATTTGAAAGGGAGACTTTCTGTTCTATAAGAATATCGTTCATAGAAAGACATAAAGTTTTTTTTTTTAATTAGGGGAAACTGGGGCACCACCAAACACGGGGGTAGCACCAAACGCTAATTTTCAGTGGACAAGCATCCCTATAATGCCTATGAATTTATACAGATTTATCCTCTGAAGTCGAATTTCTGATTAAAAAATCGCAGTGTTTGGAGCTACCCCGTGTTTGGTGGTGCCCCAGTTTCCCCTAGATCTTTTAATATTAATTATATTTTAAACTGTATTTTCTTTTAAAATATTTAAAAAAAAAATACAGTGTCGGCCAAAAGTTTCTTGACAAATCTGTGTTCGGAAACCAGGTGGAAAAAAATGATACAAAAACTAACTTTTTAATTTTTTTCTTTTTGCAAATGCTTGTAATCCATAGATGTTGTTTATGCATTTCAAAAAAAAAATAATTAAATTTATTTCACATCAAAAATAGTTGTTTTCCAAAAGTTGATCATTTTTCACCGGCCAAAAGTTTCTTGACACATTTGTAAAACTTATTCAAAATGGTCAAATACGTATAACTAACTTCTTTTAATTCAGTTATATTTTGAATTTATGTTATTTGAAAGACAAATGGTGGGCTTGCTGCATACTTTTAAAGTTTGTTATGGTTAATTTAATCTTAATAATAAAATAATGTGTTTTTAACTGCTCGAGAGAGAGTACTTTTAACAATCGTGTTTTTTTTCAACTTCTCTCCATCCTGGCTGCCAAACGGTAAGAGATATTGACTTCCGGTCCCCCCCCCCCCACAAGTCAACATTATCTATTCAACTAACTTACTTAGATTACCCCCCCCCATCCCTTTTATCCCCTCCAAAAACATGTTTTTGTGACTTTGCAAAAAATTGGCCCTGGCGATTTCCTTAATTTTTGGATATGTTCTGGAGGCAATCCAGCTGAACATTTCGTCCTTGTACACCTATCACTGAAAAAATCGCCATTTTGAATTATTCAAGGTCAAAGTTCAACCAGTCTGGAGGGCCTAATTTTCAACGGATTTGGTTAAATTTGGACTTTTTTGAAAGGTATTGTAATTCTGAACCCAACTGTGTCGGTCATAATCGGTGATGGATCGGGAAAGTAACGGTATAGCTCTATTTTAAAAATACTGTTTTTCGCACTTTTTCAGTCTTTTGACCCATATAAAATTTAAACGGTAAGAGATATCAACTTCCGGTAATCGATGACCCCTCCTTAACTGACCTTGTCTCGAACTCAACCTCTTTATTTTCCCCCTCCCCTTTCATGCGTTCCCTATCCCCCAAAAATAGGCCAAAAATGAGGTTTTTCTAACTTTTCAATTTTTCAAAGAAGTTGAAGAATTTTCAACTTCAAGCTGGTTTTGAGATGATGTATAGACAAATTTAATTCGACAATAATTTTATATGCACCAGAAAAATTTGCGAAAATGAATATAAGGCAGAGCTCCTTCTCGGGAGTTCGAGCAGCTCGCAAAGCCTCGAACGCTTTGCCACCCCTTTTTGTTAATTTATTTAGGTTAAAATGGCAAGTTACGAAAAAATCAAAGAAGGAAAATAATCCTGATGTACAACCGGAATGTATCTGCATCGTCAATTGTGTAAGTTTATAGAAAATCACGACAGGATATATGCAAAATCGACATAATTACGGTAATGGGAAATTCGACTTAAAGGTGTGATTGTGATAAACACATTGTAAATATTTTTGATAGTAACCTCATGATATCTGTTCTAAAAATTCAAAGTAAATTGCACCTTATCCTTTTTATTTGTCAGAACTTTATTTTGGGGTGCTTAATAAAAGACAGTAAAGCTCCAGGTTGAGACCATTTAACACCAGAGGTAGGGTAAACAGTGTCGGCTACAAATATCCTCCGCTGTATCCCAAATGCTAAGCAGTAGCACAGGATGTGAGTATTGTCCTTTTCGTTCTCTAGACAATATCGGCAAATCTCATCTATGCTGATGCTTTTTTCTTTTAAGTAGGAGCCAGTAGTACAGTGTCCCGTAAGTAAGCTAACTAGCGCCATTAACTGGTGTATTGTTGAGATTTAAAATCTCCCCTCTCCATTGGCCGTCTGGTTCCAGGATTAGCTTAGCACTCCGAAGACCAGGCCATTTAGCCCAGCGTATTTTGTGCTCATTGGTCGCCTTCTAGTTGAAAAGATTTTCGATGAGGCTACAGAAATAGCCGCAAATAGACATTGGACCAAAGATTGTATAAGCTTCTTGATGCGCTTTTCCACGCACCACTCAGCTCATGTCTTATGAAGTTTTTGGTGTGTTGTCGAGATCTTCAGGTGAAGAAAGCCTCGGAGTTTAGCTCATTGTCGGGGATTTCTTATTTACGAATAATCGCTTATTCGCAGATAACTCTGGCAGGTCTTACACGAGGCCTGCCTTGACCGTTCAGTGATCCGCCACTTACTGACCCTTCATGTAGCGGGAGCAAAGCGTTTTAAGGTAAACTGCATCATTTTATTATTAAATAAAATAAATTGATATATTAATATAAAATTAATTAATATTAAGATAGATTTAATTAATAGATAAAATAGTTTCTCAATAATTGCTTAAGTTTCATAAAGTTCTTATATTGACGGCTCAGAATATAAGAAGAATAAGTCGAGAATGGTCAACTTTACAGGAGAGCGATTTCAAACCCCTATAACTTTGGCAATAATTTTCTTTCTGGTATAATATTCACAGAGAAATTATAGGGTACCAAGAAGTACCGGAATAGCGACACAAACGAATTTACCAAAAAAAAATGAATTATTCGACTTATATTCTGACAAGCGGATATATTAACGGAAGCTCTTTTGATTTGGCACACGACTTTTGAACATTTACAGATTTTTTTTTAATAATTTCTCACATTTTCGACAAGAAGGGTCAAGCAAAACTTTTCAATGAAAATTTTATTATTATTTTGTTTAATTAAAATATTAAAGTTAATTTTATTGGATACAGACTATCCCATAATGCTGTATGAAAAAGTTCCTTTTGTACTTTTAAAACTTAACTCTTTCCGGACCGCAGCATATGCTGCAAGCCAATTTCACAATTTTTAATCAAAAATATCTAAGCTCAGGAATTAATTGAAGTCCTACAAAAAATATCTTACATTTGGACATCCTTATAGTTTGTAATCATCCACAAGAATCGGATTTTTATCAGTTCTGAATAATTAACTCTTTCGTCTCTTTTGGGACTGTAGTACCCAAAGAAGCATATGCATCTTCTATCAAAAACAATGTTTTTTAATTATTCAGAACTTATAAAAATCCTATTCTTGTGGATGATTACAAACTATAAGGATGTCCAAATGTAAGATATTTTTTGTAGGACTCAATTAATTCCTGAGCTTAGATATTTTTGATTAAAAATTGTGAAATTGGCTTGCAGCATATGCTGCAGTCCGGAAAGAGTTAAAAAACATTGTTTTTGATAGAAGATGCATATGCTTCTTTGGGTACTACAGTCCCAAAAGAGACGAAAGAGTTAAAGCTAATTTATTAAAACCATCTTAGAATTCATACAATGCTATAAACCTTATTATAATAATGAAGCAAATAGCAAATTATTACAATAATATAATTCAAGTTCTAAGTGCAAAAAGTAAAAAAAAAACATCTATTTTGGCGCTTAAATCCCTTAACTCTTTCGTCTCTTTTGGGACTGTAGTACCCAAAGAAGCATATGAATGTTCTGTGAAAAATAATGTTTTTTTTAATTATTCAGAACTGATAAAAATCCGATTCTTGTGGATGATTACAAACTATAAGGATATCCAAATGTTAAGATATTTTTTGTAGGACCTCAATTAATTTCTGAGATTAGATATTTTTGATTAAAAATTGTGAAATTGGCTTGCAGCATATGCTGCGGTCCGGAAAGAGTTAAGGTGGAGTCACCGGTAACCAAAAAAAAATCCTACGACATATAATTATGCTTTCCACTAAATACGGCTAAAAGACTGATTTTTTACCCTCTATTTTGACTTCCTTGTCTTCAAACAGTTAAGAATTTGTGCCATGACTTATATTGGCGCTCTTTCAGGACTAACTATTGGATATGAAATTTGAAAAGTACCTTTTTATATTAAAAGAATAAAGATAACTCGTCATATTATTTGCAAAAGTTATTTGATATATTAAATAAATTTCAATATTTTGACGAAACTGATAGAAAATGTTCCATATCCAATAGATGATCCTTCAATACTATTAATTTTTTTTTTTAAAGGAATAATCTTTTAATTGTTATAATACTTGACTTGCATTAAAACTAATTCTAAAATGGAAATAATTGTTGTCAAAAGAGTGATTTTCTTTCCTCTACCTAAATATGCTTTAAAAAAAAACACAATTGAGAAGTTAAAAATGAATTGCAAACATACTTGATAAAATGATTATATTATTGATTCTATATGTTGGAAATATTTATTATGTATGGTTAATTTGTAGGAATAAGTAATAACGCAATGCACTGTTGAGTTAGGTGATTCCATTTACTCCTTCACTTTTAATATCAATTTATCAATTTATTGATGCACCTTTAGTGTAATGTAGTCAATCCATCTGGTGCTTTCAATTCTTCAGAATATAGAGATAAATCACTTCTCTCGAAGGTTTTTATATAGAAAATTATTGTAAAACTTATATACTGACGAAGTTCCTTTAGAAAATAATGAACACTGACAATTTCTGGATGAGAGCACAATGCATCCTTTCTAATGGAAACTTTATTGTGTCCTTCCGGACCTTTTAGCAACAATAAAGCGCATTAATTAGTTGAACCACTTCCGGGTATCTTTGCAGAAGATCACACAACTCTGACCCACATTTACTCCACATCATCCGATGCTGACACTTTACAGAACGAACTGTCTTTGTATTTTTAACTGAATATTACCTTAACTCTGTGATACACACTGTGCGGAATTTTAATTCAATTAAAGTCAATATCCATTGTAGAAATTTTTAGAACCTCTTTCCGCATCATCGTCTCATGGCAGTGACAAAGGATGTATGAGAATAAGTCAATTTAACAAATAATGTCAATTTCAAATTCCATATTAAATTTATTTTTTATTTATTTATAGAGAGAATGAAATGTGTTTTTATCATCTATCCCATAATCGCTATAGTTAAGATTACCGCACGCGATAATTAAAGCTATCTAGACAATAATATGAATCAGAGATGGGTTTCAATATTTTTTGTACCGTCGTTGTGGGTGACTTTGCACGTTTTTTCGCTGTTTTTCAACTTTACCCTCTAAAAATGGATAGTTGAAGTGAAGGGAGGGGGGTGAATGGGTAAAATTATTTGTATTCAGTTGTTAATGAATGGATTTTGTGCCACTAGTATTAATTTTATAAAATTTTACCATGTTAAAAAAAATTAAGAAAAAAGGCTTGCACTTGGGATAAGGTGCGGGTGACTTTGCACTTTTTAATAAATACTAAAAAATCAACAATTTCTGATAATAAACGACAATGAAGATCTTCACATCTAAGGGTAAGATGCACAAGATCTACAAGATGACATGATCGCCATCTTGATTTGACGTTTCTGTCCGCCATTTTGAATAACTGTCAAAATCTAAAACAGGTTCGATTGAGTTGAAATTTTAGTATGTTGTAGCTGATATCAAGTCCTTTTCAGAACGTATCTATGTTCTGGTCTACGTCAAGTATTTACCTTGATACAGAGGCTCAAAGTTTAAAAATTTGAAATATTCATATTTTGGCAATCTTTATTTTCTAATCCTGAATTTTAAAACCTAAACGAAATGCCTCATTAACCATTAGAAATGGTTGAGGCTTTTATTTTATATATTTATTTACTCTTACATAATTAAAAAAAAAATGAAAAGTTCATTTATTTATTTTTTCATCTTTGCAAAAGTTTTTCAGATCTTCAAATAATATGCTGTTATAAAGAAAAACATTACTTTTCGTTTTGTTTGTTATTTAGATCTCATCGCCTAACGATAATACTGCCTTTTTTGTGATGGTTTCAATAAAAGAAGCTCTCCGTAGTTCTGTATTAATGAAAATGTCAAAATTTTGAACTTAGAGCCCCAGTACCCAGACAATCGCTTGACCTAGGTCGGATTTTATATTTGTTCTGAAAAGGTCTTGACATCAGCCAGAACATACTAAAATTTCAGCTCAATCGGATAAGTTTTTTGTTTTGACAGTTATTCAAAATGGTGGACAGAATCGTCAAATCAAGATGGCGACCACACCATCTTGTAGATCTCGGTCATTTTATCTTAAGTTATAAAAAAAAATTGGATAATTTTTGGCCAAATACTTCTATAATAAAGCTGAAGAAAGTCCATTATATGTAATTTTATAATATAAATCATGCGTTTTTAGAAAGACTATAGTGAAAAAAAGGAATTTACTAAAAATAATTAACAAAATCGAAGTGGATTATTCTAGCCAGATAAATTTAGAATGGATTTGGGCAATTTACTTCTCTGAAATCGATTTTGGAATTGCATCTTCAGATAACTTTTTCGCGGAGTCGTTTTTTGACAAAATACCTATACTAGGATTTCATTGACTATTACTGAAACTACAAGAATCCTTTTGAGGATCATTGTACCTTACTTGGTACTTAGCATATCCCTATATACTTTGACATGGTAGACCGGATCGGCGAAGACTATCAAAAAGTGCTAGAATTATTCAAACTCTCACGAACAGCAGAGTGCAAAGTCACCCCCCGAGTGCAAAGTCACCCGCAACGACGGTAAGCTTCAAAAATACGTGAGAAGTGGATTCACGAAAGGGGTTCCAAGGCAATTTTGTAGTTTTAAATTAATTATTTTAATTCTAATTTAAAATAGCAAGAACACAAGACGCATTTACCACATATACACTATTTTCGAAAATATATTTGCAGGTGATGAGGTTTAACAAACAAAGAAAATAAAAAGTAAAGAGAAGTGCTTAAAAGCAGCGTATTATTTGAATATCTGAAAAACTGTTGTAAAGATAAAAAAAATAAATGAACATTTCTTTTATTTTTATAATTTTGTTAGGGTAAATGAATATATATAATAAAAGCCTCTATTAATTTTAGTCCAAATTATCTTGTAGATTATCGTTCATCTTACCATTGTATGTGAAGATCTTCATTGTCGTTTACAATTATGAATTGTTGGTTTTTTAGTATTTGTTAAAAAAAATGCAAGGTCACCCGTACCTTATCCAAATTGCAAAACTTTTTTCTTGATTTTTTTTTAATAAAAGCTAATGGCAAAAAAATCCATTGACTAACACTGAATACATATAATTTTACCCATTCACCTCCCTCTTTTAATTTAACGTACTTTTAAAGGGTATATAGTTGAAAAATGGCGAGAAAAAAGCGCAAAGCCACCCCAAACGACGGTATTATATACTTTACCCATATTGAATCATTAACGAAGTTTAATAACTCGGACAAATAATGCGCATACCTAAATTTCAAAGCATTGATTATTCCAAAATTCCTATAAGTTTGAGTATTTTGTGAAGAGTTTGCTGTTTGATCCTGAATGTAAATCACTTCTATTTTTCAATAATTTTTTTCACATTATACTTTTTTTTTTGTTAAATACGAGAAGAGCTTATAAATCTTGCGATTCAAAATCATTGCACCGTACTGTGTATCCACTTAATGTAGAAATATTGCAATCATTGTGAAAGGTCAGAATCGGTCTAAATGTGCATGAAATTTACCAATTACCTTCCTGATCTAATGGGGCAGAATGCAATGGAGTGTATTATCCTGTTCATAAATTTACGTTGGATTAACTGAATGAAAGGAGATGAAACTGGCTAATTATCAGTATAAATCTCTTCCCATGCAAATTCTACACTCCAATTCAATTGTGATTGACTTGGGTGTTATTTTTTTTTCACGAGAAATGCATTCGCGATGGTTTTCCTTGCTCATGCTAGTGGGTCAATTTGGTGCAGAATTAAAGTTGAACTTGAACACAAGTGGTCACAATGAAAAATTGCATTTGAGCAGTCAATTAGTTGACCGAAAAACTTTAATTGTGTGCCGAGAGAGATCAAAAATAGTCATGTTGGCGAGACATGAGGGTTTTATAAAATCTAGCTTTTGCTTTAGAGCTCAAGAGCCATTTGTTTCCTCTCAGCCTCTAGCCCATTCACACCAATGATGTGCGTGCTGCAAATAATTATTTCTTTCAAGTGCACTACAAAATATTATTATTTAGAGTGAGAGAGTCACCTCCGATGTCCGCACGACCAGATGGCCCGCGATATGGATTTTGATTTATGCATAGGGGGCAAGGATGATGGTGTTTATATCGACGTCGATCATCTGGTTGTCGTCGCAATGTTGCAGATCCTCATCGGTCGGTGTTGAGATTAATGGATCCCATCGGCAGACATACCGTTTAGGCGCACAGTAAAGTATAGCTGCTAATTAAAAATAGAAAAACCCCTGGCGTAGACAAACAAACATATAACTATATTGCCATCGGATTCGAAGCGAAAATTGATACATTTTTTCCTGAGACGAGGTGTGGTGGTGTCTTGTGGCCCTTTTACACCTCCTCCCGGAAATGCTGACGACAGTGGTTGTGTGTTTCTGCATATACTGTGTCCTCCCTAGGAACTGGGTCAGGTTAAGGTGTCACATCTTTTGTGCGAAAATCACTCCATGGTGTGTACCTCAATCGCGGCAGGAATCGAATCTTATTGGCAGTCCCTTCATTCTCTGCACAATTCTCCCCTTGCTAATTAATGGCAACTCACCACTGGTGTTTAATTAAAACAAATAAGAAAAGACACACATACCGTTCTCAATGCATCACAGATTAATTTAACACCGTAGCACAATTTCAACTAGGGAGTTGCATACTTTTCTCTGTGCTCCCTCCTCCTGCCCATGAAAATACCATTTGCACAAATCCAGAAGGATATACTTCAAATGGGATTTCTCCATGAAAACAGTCACATTGCAAAGATGAATTACTTTCCTGTAAGGAAAATCATCATACTCGTTTGCTGTCTTTTGTACCATCAAATGGATCCTTTCACGATATCTCCTTAAATTCCACTTCAATTTTCTGGATCACGTATCATTATATCTCCTCAAATTTTCAACAAAGTGGTGCCTCATATTGCTTTATTTCTTTAAAAAATGCGTTATTCACTTGAAAGAAGTATTTACCATTATTGGAACTCATATTCTCGTGATTATTTAAAGAATCTGTTTTTGTGTAAATATGGGCTTTCTGAGGTTTCGAATTTTACGATCTGCCTTGCTGTTTGCCTATTTTCGCTGCTTAGTTGTTATGAGATCTAGAGGTTAAATGGTTATAGATAGCGAATTGGGATCGTCTTGAATTTCCCATTAGTACACTTTAACCCATTCCTTACCATGGTATTATATATCATACGCAAATTGAGTGATTTTAGATGATTTATTCCTGGGCAACTGATATTCGAATTGCTGTCGGGAATGGATTGTTATAGTAACTTTAGTTGTTCAATTACTTGGGAAAAATAGTCCGACAGAGGTGAAAATACATTTTGTTATTGTTTTCTTGCTTCGCGAAAGGTCATGCAAAATTTTTGCTCAAAATGGCGGACGGAAAATTCGACATCCCGTCGAATTTATTAAAATTAGCCTCTTTCCTCTTTCCTGATTTGAATTCTGTTTGCCAATTTGTTTTCTTGGATAGTTACTCTATGTAAAGCAATAGAGTTTGTAATGAATTAATGCACAGAATTTAAATTCAGTGACCGTTAAGACGTGTGTTTGAGGGCGAATCTTCGCGACCCCATAACAGATAATTTTTTTTCTTTTCAAAAAATGCATCTATTAATCTGTAGGAAACTAATCATAAAATATGAACATTCTATCTCAAGTATTTCTGGTACATTGACTGAATGGGTTAAAGACGAGACGATTTTCACTGACTGGAAATCAATAATAAAAAACCAGTGATAATTCCAGATAAGCTTATGGTAGCTGAAATGCTTTACAGGCGACCTCGAAATGCGTGCAACTCGGGGTGCTTGCAACTCAGAATGCGTGAAAATTCAATTGTGAGTTAAATTTTGGGGGTGAAGAATCGCGTCGAGTAAACTGTTTTTGTCGGTCGAAATGAATAAAATTGGCTCGACGCGATTCTTTACCCCCAAAATTCAACTCACAATCGAATTTTTACATATTCCGAGTTGCAAGCACCCCAAATTGCACGCATTTCGAGGCCGCCTGTAAAGAATCTCAGCTACCATAAGCTTATTTGGGCTTATCACTGGTCATTTTCTATTTTAAATAGTCTTAAGTGGGGAAGGCCAACAAAAGAAAAAAAAAAAAGTTCATTGAGATCGTTTAATAAACATTAGAGATAGAATCCGGTCAATTTCGATATAGTACGGGTCAGGGTATAGTGGGGTGGTGTAGGGACGGTTGCGACCTATCATCAGAAAGGTCTTGATCTCAGATACAAAATTTCATCGAAATCGTTTCATAAATACTGAAGATATGATCCGGTCAGGTCATTTTTCTTTATAGCTTGGGTCAGGGTAGAGCTAGGGCAAAGTGCGACCCACCGTTGGAAAGTTCTTGACCTCAGCTACAAGATACTGAAATTTCATCAAAATTAAAAATGCAAGTTCCGAGTTATTCAACATTGAAATTTAGAAAATCGATTTTTCGCTTAATCGGACCTTCGATTAAATCGGATGAAAACTCGATGTTCAAATATTTGTAGCATTTAATGAGAGCTTTCTAAATCACAAAAATTTTTCAAATTCTGACAATTAGAACTGGAGATATGGCCATTTGAAAATTCAATTTTTGACTTCTTTTATCTCGGGTCAGGGGGGCTGGGGCAGCTTAAATTATTTTCATCGAAAGTTTTTCGGTCCAGTTATAACATACTAAAATTTGAGCCCGATCCATGCCATAGGAGCTGAGCTATTAAGAAAACAAAATTTGGGGGTATTCCAAAATGGCGGAAAGGGGGATGGGGGGATGGATCTGATGTCGTCCACCCTAAATTTAACCTTTGCCGAAAACCGCTTGTCGATATCTCTCTATCGGAATGCACAAATCCGAGCGTACTTGGAGTATCGAAGTCAACTCACTTTAATGAATGATATGGAAAGTTTCCGGGCTTTTAGTGATATTCTACGGTTCCCTTACATGAACAGGAAGAGAACTTGGTAAGATTAGTTCTTGAAATGGAGAATAATGGGCATCCAATTGAGGAGAATTACCTGTCCTGGAATACATATGAAGATATACAGTCAAGTTGCCCAAATTAACAACCAAGTTGTCTAAAATTCGAATCAAATTCACCTCTACATATTCATTTATTTTTAAATATATTAAGACTAATTTTAGTAAAAACAATGACAATAAAGCCTTACCAAGTTTATAAACAACCCTTCCGAAAAGGGAGTAACAAAAAAGCCACTTAGTATTGAAAATATCGCACTTCAAACTCAGTACATTGCATTGATATTTATAAGCAACCTGTCCAAAATTATGAACCCTTACCCTATCTCTTTATACCCGATGTTCTTAAGCCCAGGACCGCCTGTATTTGATTATTTAACTGAAATTTCTTTGAAAAATACAATACTATTTTATAGTTTTTTGTTTTATGTACTGGGGCATTTTGGTCATTTTGTACATTCAATTTTATTCAGTTTACAACCCAAATCAAAGAAATGGTTTCTATAGTAAAACTATATGTTGTAATTAATCAGTAAAAATGTACTTGAAATTTTAAATGTGGTAAAATTCAGGATAAAAAATTGTGTAATACTCTTTCAAATGGAATTCAATAGAATAGGAAATCCAATTTGACTAAAATCAACTGTTCCCTTTGAATCTCTTTGGTTTAAAATTCAATTTCGCGGTGGAAACTTATTGAACAATACATTAAAGAGGTTCGTAGCAAAAACACTATTTGAATATCTAACATTTGATCAGGCTCAAAACTACATTTTTTTTTGGTATAGCACCTATTTAGGTAAAAATAACATACGTAAGTCCATGGAAAAAAGGAAAAATTCAATAAAGCAGCAGCGCTCAATGCTTTTAGCATGTCCATTTTTGATGCAAGATCTAACAATGTATTAACGTTTAATAAATTTGTGGTGTTATTTCCATAATTCCTACTATTTTTCATTATTATTTGAGTATCGTCACTTCATTTAAATAACGTTTGTTTTTTTTCATGTACCTCATCTAGGAGTATTAATTAAAATTGTTTTTCTTTCTCTCCAAAAAATTTCACCACCTTTTTCAGCTGAGTTCATGAAAAAATCAATCCGCACCGCGTATCGGTGCTAAAAACTTGGAAAATTAAAACAAACATTGTTGGGAAATTGGTGATCGATGATGTTGGGCGATTGTTGGTGATTCTGTGGGTGATTGGAGTAATAAAAAAAAAATGCGTGTGTGTGAATTTTACCTATAAAATTCAGGTGAGAATAAAAAATGAGTTCGATGGAGTCTCGGTCGGTTGAAGTGGAGACGCCGGGTTTGATGTTATATATATAACGTGCGAAAGTTCTTGAGAATGATGAAAATGTTGGTACAAACAGGGTTCCGGCGGGTGTTTTGTGGCATTTAGGGAATTCTGGTTGCCAAATACTGTCTCTCTCAGGGGAGTTATATGTCAAAGAGTAAGGTTGTAGTTGGGGGGGATGGATGAGGGCTTTTTAGAGGGTGGTAAAATCAACAGGTCATTAACTGGGATGTGCGAGAGATTCATCACTCTCTGTCGTAAGTTTTCAAACATTTTGTGGCGGGAGGATGGCATCCGCACAACAGCCCGTGTGTATGGCTAAGATTAGCCAGAGAAAGCATCCCATAGAAATTATTGAATACCGAGGGAGTTGGTGCTGAGAGATCTGGTGTAAACCATGTCTCTGGCACAATTGCCATGGGTTGATATTCTGGCGCGTTGGGATGCCACTCTCTCTCTCTCTCTCTTTCTCTTTCTTGAATGTATTCTGAATGTGAGTGCGCCGAAGCTAAGACCATCGACTATTCGGGTTTTTGGTTAGCTCATGCGTTCGTGACACGCAACAAGTGGCGAAAGCCCACTTTTTGATGTTGACGCCACGCCGAAGTTAAACGGGCGAGCGGGATACTTCCTGGGGACTTGGAAGCGGCCAGCTACATTTCGCGCCTGATGATTGCCAGTTAGTTAGTCGTGATCTGACGGTCCTCCTCGAAACAGAGTCAGCAAATCAGTTCGGGGCTCCCTGAGTGTGAAATGTGAATGGGTTGTTGTCTCACTAAATTCTAATTATACACCGATCAAAATCACAATTGAATAAAGTTCTCACACAATTCAACCCACGATCTAAAGGTACTGATCAATTATTTCTCTAAAATATTTAAATAGTGAATTATTCTTTTTTTTATTGAACTGTTTTATTGGGATTTTTTTTGGTGGAGTTTTTATTGAAATTTACTTTTTTGCAAAAAAAAAATGTTCTGATCGAGAAAAATGAAGTTCTTATATTGCGAAATTACGATATTGAAATGGCCAAGTGATCGAAAAATAAAGAAAGGCACTAAAGTATAATTAAATTGTGAGAAAATTCAGTTAAAAAAAATGACTTCAATTCTTTAAGAGGATAATGAGATACATTTATTGCTGATTTGTGCCCACGGAGTCACTTTATTGGGAGGCAACGATTTTTTTGTTGTTCTTTTTTCAACTTCTGAGACATTTTGTTATTCACACAAGCAATAAACTAAACTCTGCTTAACAGAGGACAATTAAATAAATTAAATATTTCTCTCTTCTCTATCTTTTTTCGGTGACATCGTCTGGTGTGAAAACACGCGTTACTTCTCAAATATTGTGCACACCTGGAAGTTCAGTATTAAATTAGGAGCACTATCTTAGCAGCAACCTAGTCAAGGAGACACAGAAAAATCAAGAATGGCTTACTCATGGGATAACCGAGTGGATTTTGTCGTCCGATACATGTATGGTGAGTACCTCTAGCAGAATGATTCTATCTTCTATAAATTGCACCGAGTCAGGTGGATAAAAAATTTTGTGGAAAATAGAAGATAAACACAAAGATGGTATAAATTAATTGAGTGACTAAGATAAATTTTGCAGATTAAATAGGGATAGTAGAATCTTCTTTTTTTTTAAATATAGTCTCCCCGAGTCAGTTAATCAATATGGGCTAAAGAGAATCCCCTGTGGGTGAAATTAATCAAAATAAAAAAAAATCAAGGGAGATAATTGAATGTGTCCGAAAAAGTGATATTCTCCCTTTTGGTGTGATGTGAGTGGGAAAATTTAAATTTCATGGTTCTAATTTATCATAAATCCATCAAATGGTGGATAAATCACATTTAGGGCATCGAAAACATCCACTCGCCCTTCTCATACTGTTTTCATATCCCTCTCCACACAGTACAGTGAGAGCAGAGAAAGTTGGGAAATTTTCATTACAGGATACACAAAAGACTACCACCCTGCAGAAAATTATAGATATTTGTGTGGTGTATGTTTTGTGTGTGTGCCTGGAAAGATAATGTACATCCCCTATTGAGTGTACAAATAGAATACCTATAGAAATCACGGAGATGAAAAAAAAAGCTTTCCAGAGAAAATCAGGAAAAAGTCCCCTAAAATTTATTTTTTTTTCCCTTCATGCTTATGAGAAAATATCCAAATGTGTCGAAATTATCTTGTAATTTATATTATTTGATTTAATCTCAAAAGCTCTTTGGTGCTTTTTTCTTATTCCCATCCCCTTTCTCCAAAATGCTCACCAGTGTTTATCTTGCTTCAGTTGATCTGGCACAAAATTCCCATTCTCAATATTCTTATTGCACACCCTCTTCTCCCTATCGGCCAGATTGGGTGGGATTTGAATGGGTGAATTGTCAGAAAAAAAAGAAAGGAATAAAAAAAAAGTGCGAGGGATGAAAGAACTCAAATTCGGATACAAAATAGAAATTGATGTATGAGGGTGGGAGAAAAGCGTTTGATTGTACTTCAGAGACTAAGCAAAAACAAGCAATATTGAATCGTTGGAAAATTGATGGTATTACCAAAGGAACGAACTTATCAATTTAATCACTTCATTTACTTAAATATTTCATTACTATTTGTTTAACCTTGTTTCTAAATTCTTCCTTTTACGTTGTATCAGAATTTATTCAGATACAGCCAGTATAAGGATGAAAAAAAGCTGAGTAGAATGCCTCTTCTAAATTAATCTTCAACTTCTCTGATGCTTAGGAATTCTATCTTGTCACTATAGTTATGACCACAACAAGATAATCTTAGTAATGTGTTCTTGTCACATTCACATCTTGTGGTTTATAATCAGTGTAACGGATGCATTCAGAGGAAATAGTTTCTAATAGATTACAGGGAACTAGGGCAGATCGGAACAGGCGAAATTTCTTATAATGTGATTTTTCATTAGATATAAGGCTTCAGAACATGAGACTAATGCCAAATAATTCTTCCTAACATAACATGAATTTATGGAAATTTAAAGTTGAATGAATTAATTAAAATATCAGTAAAGTAGTCCTTTTCTGTATTTGCTTTAGAATAACATTTTTACTGAAGCTTTTTTTATTCTAAGATTTTGGAAAAACACAAACTGTCGATGAATAGTGAAGTAAAGAAAACGAGCTGCGATCTGTTTTTTTTTTATTGAGAAAATTTATTATATTTAATTCATTAAATTAATACTTTTTTTAATTTCACATTATAACCTGATTAAAGAAAATTAAAAAAAAACAGTTGGAATAGTCCTGTCGTTTAAATTTATCGTCAATCAATTTAAATTTTTTAAACCATCTATAGTAAAAACAATTTTATTTTTAGAAAATTTCCTTAACAGAGAAGAAATCAATGCTAGATTATAAGGTTATAGATTCAAATCATTCGGTAATTGAATGCATTTTGTAAACAAACAATGGTTCTCATCAAATTTTGGTGAAAAGTAATTAAGTTTACCACCGAAAGAACAATTTTTTTATGTGTGATTCCTTCTAATCACACCTTTGTAATCCTCGGATTTTCTCAAAGGGCTCCGATCGAGCTGAAATTCACAGGGTATATGTTTTGAACATCCCTGATGCCGAAAATCATAAGCCGGCAATTTCGGGTTCGGCTGCCATCCGGCCGTCCGTAATACGCAATATCTCTGGTTTTACTTTCTTATTATATTATCACTAACACTTAGGCCCTTAGGATTTCAAGAGCAGGAAGTTATAACAAGGGATGTTTTTACGAACTCATTACTGTTACTAAAGAAACAATAACATTATATCATACTACATGTGACTAAAAATTGAAACAAAATATATTGTTCGTAAGAACTGATTTTTTCGAAAATAAAAATATCCTTGCAAATTATAGAATTTCAAACAAGATCGATTTTATAAAACCCAATTTTAAAATAAAATAACAACTTTTGATAAATTATGATAAGCCTTTTTTTTCAAATAATAGTAAAAAATTTTCTAAAATTCCCATATGGAAAAGCTAAAAAAATCTTTTTGTTGTTGTGACTTTTTGTTTTGTTAACCGTAACATCTCATGGGCATAACAAGAAGTTTGTTTAACATTTAAAGATTTTTAAAGTACGTTAAGGTTCAAAATCACAAAAATACAATAATGGCTAACCTTTCAGAGAGGCAAAGCCACTCTAAATACAATTTAATTTTATAGGTATTTTCTGACGTTAAAGGTATTTGAATTGCGTTCAGGGAGATTCAGTGAAATTAATTCAACAAGAATTGGAACTAACAAATCCATCCTTGTATGTGAAAACATAATGCATGTATAGAAATCTCATGAGTAAGCTTAGATCTTCCCGTGTGGGATGGAAAATATTTTGCTGCATTTTATTCGCAGTAGAGCAATATAGGGGGAGGCTTTGATCGTTCGCACATACGCTACCTTCAAACCCTTCATATTTCTCTCATATTCCTTTATGAATCTCACATATGGCTATATATTGTAATAGCTAGCCTTAAATCCCATCTTTCCTGTATAACATTCATGTGGAAGAATTTACAAAAAAAAAAAAAATAATAATAATGGAAAAGTACATATTTTTTTTTACAAAATATTTTGAATTCATTTTTATATTTTTTAATAAATTGTACGGTGCAACATGACCATGCCTATGTTGTCGATTTAAGAAATTTCGTGATCTAATTTTGGTTTTTTTTCAACGATACAAAAAATTCAGCCAAAAAGTATAAAATTCTTTTCCAAGAGAATTTTGAATGCAGAACAAATAATATAATGGAATGAATTAAATTAATGTGTATACATATAAGTAAAAGGAAAAAGCAAATGCAGGAAGATATTTTATGGAGAATGGAAGAAAATGCCTACACAAGTAATCGTAAAGAGTCACTCAAGACTTAAAAGTCCTAACAGAGTTCTTAAGGCACAGAAATGTTTACAGCTGAGATGTAATTAAATTTTTATTCATGTCCTCAACTGAGGTAATTTAATTGGTGCTTTTAGTGAAAGTCTACGTATATATTCTTTCAAAATCATTCCTCCTCTTTAACTTTGGGTGCCTCAATTAAGTCATTTGGTGTGGAAAGAAAAATAAAATGAAATAATTCAATATCATTCGACTGTGTAAACCCCCCTCTTGCCATTCAAACATCCTTACTTTTCCCTTTTTTTTATTTTCAAGCACGAAAAGAGATACAATTGCGAAGATATTTGACGAGAAGAGGAGCTTTTTAGGGTTTTTGAGGCTGGAAAGATCAAGTGGGTGTGGATTTTCTCTGCAAAATCGGCACAATTTTCCCACATAAGTGGACCATTATTTTAGTGATGGAGATGCCTGGTGACAGAGAGTACTTATTACAGGAAAAGTTTTTTTTTGTGTCTCAGCTTAATATTCCTTATAGAATTTTGCTGGTTTTTGAAAAGCTGAAGATTGGCATTTTTCCCATACTTTTTCACCATCGTCAATTCCTGGCTTTTAATTTGGGATAAATTTTTTAATGTAAAATAAGGTGGTAAGAGGATGGAAAATGAATCCTAATTTCCATAATTTAATGAGATATTGAAGAAAGTTTTTTCACGAAGGATCTTTTTATTGGCCTATTTCTTTTTGGTAAATATAAACCTTAATCCTTAAATTATAAGTATAGATTATAAGATACATTAAGTATGGGGAAAAAATATCTTGACAATTTCATAATTTCCAAAAATTTTTAGAAACTTTTCATCCCATCTTAGAGGGTCAATAAAAAGAAAAGAAGTGCCTTTGGTAGTGAACGTAGTGAAGATAAATGGCAAAGGTCGATTATACTCTCCTGTGCATTTGAGCTTAATGTATTTATAAAATTGCACACTTACGAATTTGGTACACAAAATTACTGTACAAAATAATCATTAATTAATTGTGTCAGCAAAACCACCCAACACATTTGTATGTTTGCTGAATTTTCACACTTGATGGTGAACGAATTGAGAGTTGGCAGCCGGGCAGATCACATTTCGACGGAAAAGCTCTCATGAGGTGGTTCGATTTGGGACCTAATCAAATTTCTGCATCTCTGACGTGAATATGGGAAAACAATGTAGCTAAAATTATTAAGAAAGGTGGAATTTAGTTAAATAAAAATTGTACATCTTCGAAAACTAATTTTATAATTTTATAAAGGCAACAAGGAAGTTTTTTTTTTGATAATAAATTCGCAGGAAAAACTTTTAAATGCTAGCTCTCGCAACTAGTAAATATTTTTCAAAGATTTCGAAAATCCTTGACTAATTATAAGAGTTGTCTTAAATTATATTACAAAAATTAATATTTCCTCAGCTCATTGCAGACTTTTTCAAATATCGAAAAAAAATCCAGAATTATATTGTTACAAACATTCTAGAACATTATTCTCTCTAGTTTGATTTATTTTGACAAAAGTTGTCTAAGGTAAATGATTTTTTTTCCACCCTGCCCTTTGGCCCTTACAAGGTAAATGATAACAGATACGAAATTTATTTTAAAAGTATCCCAAAATAAATCATTTAAGATTGTACAAATAGGGATTTTCTATCCGTACTCATTATTATTTTAATTAAATTGTGATTTTGATTATAAATTTGAATATAAATTAATAGTCTATATGCCTTAATTACTGATATAAATACGAAAAATATAACAGCTGACCTATTTTAGAAAGTGTGTCGTACAATAACCAATAAATTTTATCAGTGAAACAGTATGATCAAAAAATGAAGAATCATTGATTAATCAATTGTATTATAATAAAATGATAAATTGTAAATGTTAAAAAACTTTAAAATTTTGAAATAGCCTTTTTAAAATCCTTCCCTTTTGGTGGAAATTCTATGAGTCCCTAATTAGGTTTTGCTTGAGTAAACTTTCAAAATTATCTCGTAAATAAATAAGGACTTTGAATGTAAAAGCTTTTGGGTAGAAAAATCAATCTAAATTAGTATCTTAATTTCTTGGTCAACGAAAAAGTTACGTAATCTACAGCAAATGTAGTCTTTATGGCTTATAAAAGGTTCAGAGCTTTTTTCCCTAATTAGACGTTCACTACTACGTATACATGAATGAAAGCTCCAATTTTCAAAACATATTCAAAACCAAAAATGATATTCAGAGTCGGCTTCGAGATACAGACAAATCAAGCTCTTACTTTAGATTTTAATCTTGAAAAGCTTCAAGACGGGAGGTTTTACGGATATTCTTATCTATTATAATTATGACTCATCATAATTTTCAACGCCTTATCCCTATTGGGGTCACGGGCACATAACATCAAGATTAACAACCTAAGCCTGTCGATCCTCCGCCACTTTAGGAACATGTTCAAGTTCGACCTCAAGGCACTCCAAGGCAAGATCCTGCATTTGATGCTTTGAGTGATTTAAGACACTTTTTATGGACCGAAAATCGACAATAAAAATGAAATCGATAAACAATACTTTTGAAACGTCCTGTATTTAACCTAACGTCTAACCTCTCCCATAACACTCCTATGAAAAAAATAGGACACGCCCTCTACAAGCTTTATAGTAAGGGGAGATGGTATTACATTGAACTTAGGCTACATTGAGATTGCCATATCTTTGCAAATTTCTGAAGAAAGTCGGGTTTTGACGCAATGTAATTTGAATAAACAAAAGACTTATAAATCTAAATTAAGTTATGGCTAGGTCCAGCTTCCTTTTAGAAATATTCCCCAGCTCAAGGTAGCCCTTCTTGCTACTACCAATGCATGATAATTTTCTTTTCAATGAAATTATGTGTAGTTAGTGTAACTTCAATAGTCCCAAGACGCTATTAATTCTCAAAAATGGGAACGCGAGAATTTCAATTCAATTCAATTAAATTCAATTTGAAATTTATTTCATGCCTAATGGGCCTAATTTCCAAAAAAAAATCCTAGATTCCTATACCCTCACATTTTGAAAATATTGCAGACATTAGAAAAAGAAACTTTAGAGTCAGAAAAATATTATTTTATCTATGGGACACCAGTGGCCCAATAATCCTTAAAAACTTAAACTTGTTCGGTGTTCCAAGTCTTTTTAAATATAATCCATGTTTACCTCAATATATTAAGAAATATTTTCTCAAAAGTTTTTTCTTAAATTTTTGAATTTTACTAACCAATAGAAGGGGGATATTTCAAAGGAATTTCATATCAAATTCAAAATTTATTAGTTATTTAAAGGTATTTTCCGCAATATTGTATTTCATCTATATCAAAGCATGTAGCATAAGAAAATTTGCAAAATTAATATTGTGTGGCTTTGTCAAACATTTGCCCCTTGGCTATAAACGTTGATTAAGTCATCTGCCTTGTGCCATGTAATTTGTTTTACAATTTTCTCATTCTAATACTGAAAGGAATGAAGTGATAATGATGCCGGAATTTTAAGGTTGATGCATCAGAATGATAATGCGTCACTTCATTGTGTGCTGACTAAAATATGTCATGTTTGCTTCATTTGAGTTATATACAAAACTGACACCAAACTGATCTCTATAGGATACAAGCAATATCCTTCAGCAGTCGCTGTTACGTATATGAGCCAATTTTTATCACAGAAACTAAACTTCTGCCTCTGTGATTGTTTTGAATATTTAACAATAATACACATCATTGAATTTATCTTACATTGGTTTCTCGGCGCCACGAGACGCAAGTGGCAATGAGGGAATGAAAATTGGCAAGTGAAGATGAGTGTTTATCGTATTCCAAGCTCTTTGAGCAATTCAAATGTGTCACAGAGAGTGATTAATTCATCAGGAGATTTATAATCAGGACAGGGAAAAATGTGGAACTCGCCAAGTTTTACTTAATAAATTATTGCATACACAATGAATAAATATGGGGTGGTGGTTTACTCTAATGATGCGAAAAGAGCGTGAACTTTGACTTTTACACGCATAGATTACCTACCCATATCAACTTGATTATATGGTGCTCAAATAAATGGAAGCAATATTCTGATATTAAGAAGAGCCTCAGGTGGACTCAAATTGAGATAATTGACAAACAATTTGTTGTGTAATATATAGGTATGTAAGGTGTTATTGTAAAAGTAGATAATTTTCGTATTTTAATAATTTTTTTTATAAATAAAATTATGTTTCATCACATTCAGTACTGTTATGCATTTTATAGGAAAAAAGGAGAAAGCGCGCTACCTTCGGACGACTCATGCTTCGGACAATTCAATTTTTTCTCTATGTTCCTTATGAATTTCACCCATGAAAATTTGAGGTATTGGATTACCTTAAAATATTAAAATATTAATATTATAATATTATTAAAATATAATATTAAAATATAATATTATAATTGGCCAAATTCATTTATAACACATTGAAAAAAGTGCTTTGTGCGAAGCATAAATCGTCCGAAAGTAGAGCGCTTTCCCCTATTTTATGAGTAATGCATAATACCCCACGCACAGTATCTTTTGTTTCGTTAACATGTCTTAATGCGTTTACACACTTGGAGTAATTAAAAAAAATGGTTTTTTTTTAAAGAAAATTCCCCTTATCATTGAAGGCAGAATCATCAATTTTTTTTAAAGACAATTTTTGACGAAAATTGCTTTTTTCGAATATTATGCATACAACACACAAGTTATTATACCTTGCTCATGAAACATTTATCACGCATCTTCGATCCAAAAACAAAAAAAAAATTCGTCTATATTAGAAAATTCTTAGTCTTTCAGATAATAAAAAAATGGGTCCCTGTTGATCGACTGGTCTTCAAATGTTTAATCCTTAACCCTTAACCCTTAACCATTTAAGAACGATAGGGAAACAGAGTGTCCTAAATTTTTTTTTCGTGCGACCTTCTAAATCCTAAATAAAGTTTTTGTTCCAAGAAGTCAGAAAAAGTGATTTTTTCTGATTCCCAATTTTAGACCCTTTCGTCCTTAAAGAGTTGAGAACGATTGGGCCACCGATGACTCAAGAAAAGTTTTCTTGCAACCATCTTTTAAAGTTGTGTTTTGCTCCAAAAATTCAAAAAAAAAAAGATTTTCTCTGACCCCTAATTTTTTGATCTTCACGTTATTAAAGGATTAAAATACAATTCTTAAGTAACAAGTTTTCTAAAAAAATAAGAATAAAGAAATTACAGTACTTAATCAAAATTTATATAGCTTACATCTAAAACCCTTGTTAATCAAGTTTGAAATTAGAGATACGGCTTAGCGTATATTATAATCAAAAAAATGATTTGACTAAAATCCCATCAATTTCTAACTAACTAAGCCGTTTCTCGGCTTAAGCCGAGAGACGGATTAGTCGGAAACTGATGGCAATGTAATCTAATACTTATTTTGATTATAATTACATTATAATCATAATTATAATTATAATTATTGTCTCTCGGCTTAAATCGTAAATGTGTCTAGGGTATTGTATACTAATTTGAAACTTGATTAACAAAGGCTTTAGATCTAAGCTATATCTACTAAGCTATATCCATTTTGATTAACTAATGTAATTTCGTTCCTGATATTTTTTTGGAATATTGTTACTTAAGAATTGTATTTTATCTCTTTAACCCTTTAAGGACGATTGGGTCACCGGTGACCCAAAAATTAAATTTTTCCTACGGCCTTCTAAAGTCATGTTTCGCTCTAAAAAAGCTGAAAAATTATTTTTCTGACCCCCAATTCTAAACCTTTTCGTCCTTAAAGGGTTAAGAACGTGAGGGTCAAAAAATGAACAGGACCTTAAAAAGAACTCCTGAAGTTTAAATTATCCATAATTTCGACTAATTATTCCGCCTATGTATTTATTTACGTTTTTCACCAACTGCTTACTCTCTTGGATAGTTTTATTACTTTATTTTTTTTAGGATATTTCTTGTTCATGTTTTCGCTTTTTTAATAGTTTAAAAAAGAGAGATTTATATCTCCTACCAATTCTATTTATCCATATTAGACCAGAAATATATTTTCTATTGCGAAAATTTATTTTAAAGGTATGGAAATATTTTTAAATTGACTTGAAGGGATAAACTTGATTTCTGAATTTTGATATCTTTTGCGAAGAAATATTGAAGGTGACAGTTAGAAATCAATTCTTGGACGAATCCAAGTGGATAATTTCCATAAAACGTATTTTCACCATTCTCAATCTCTTATTCACAAACATCGCATGATGATTGTGCAAATGTCTCCATTATCCGAGCATTTCACTACCCACAATTTTCTCCATACACCCCTTCATCACATTTATTTGTGACCCACTCAAATGTCGTGTCAATACCGAGATTTCTATTCCTTTCGAGTGCTCCTTCAATATACCATGATAATTCCATCTCGATATTGTATTACCCACATATTGCTCATCGCAATTTTTATTGTCATTGAGGAAAATTGTACAAATTCCCCAGGAAAAGATATCAATGTTAAGAAAATCACACATGGTTGCAGAACTATGCCAAAAATTTCTATTTTGATGAAATTCTTCAAGAAATTGTCAATTTCTTCAATATATACACATTACTTTTTTTTCTCTAGAACGCATGCAAGAAACACTAGAATTTCATACATTTCTTCTATGATGTTAAAAATGTATGCAATTTCTTAGTTTATATTTCTTTATAAAACACAAACGAATGATATTTTGTGTTACACATGTTGTGATGTTTCAATTTTATTTATTCTTCGGGAATCTTCTTGTTGTATTCAGTCACATGAGAAAAATTGAATCACTACTCGAAATTGTTTAAAATAGTATTGAAATATATTTCGAAATGTAATTCAATTTTTACTGACCGAATTGAACAGGGAAAGCGTATAATCCCTCGATTTTGAGTTATATATTATATTTCGACTTCTTAATCCCTAAAAGATCATATATTGGTAGAATTTTGGAAATCTGAAGTTTCGAGTTTTTGACCACCAGTTTTAGAGGCTAAACAGTTAGAGATAGAGATTTAGGGATTTCGGCGAAAACCCCATAAGTCAACCCAATGACTTTTAACATTCCCTAATTTTTCCCCACCCTCCCCCATTCCATCCAAAACCATGCATTTTGGGATTGATCGAAAATATGTTGTGTGATTTTTTAGATGGAACCTAAATTTAGATGTAACCTAGGCGGATATTTCGTCCCTAGGAGGAAGTGGCGCACCTTTGAAAGTGGGGCACCTTTGAAATTGGGATTTTTCTCATTTAACTGGAAATGAGACTCGTAATGTAATAATAATATCATAATAATGTAATTTAGCTTCTCAATCTGTTTTTGCAACTAAATTTTATTACGATAAGGCTCAATTTTATTTAAAAATAGGTAAAAAATCTCAATTTTAAAGGTGCTTCACTTCCCCCTAAGATAATACCGTTGAAGCATGCGTAATAACGATTTTTCAAGATCAAAGGTCAAAATGACTCTTAGAAAACAACCGAAGGAGTTTATGTTAAATTATGTTTATATTAAAAATAAAAATAACAATACATTTTTTGATATAGTCCCAAATTGTTGTACTCCGACAGGGGCATGAACTGAATAATAAATTAAAAAAATGTAAAGGGTTTTATCGCTGAAAAGATCCTGAAATTTCTGACGAGGTTGAACTGATTCTCATCAGTTTTGAATAGATAATGAACGGATTATAAACCGATAATTAATTTTTAACCGAAAAAATCAGTTGTATTACTCCAAAGATATCGACGGTTGCATTGACCGTTGTCGTATCTGCATTTAATACAAGCTACGATACAGACGTCGCTTCTAGCATGATATGCTGACACAGAAGAAGCGCCTTCACTTCTTTTGAGATACGACAATGATCGATGCAACCAACGATATTTTAAGTGATCTTTGTTGAGTAATTTATGAATTAATTCAAAGCAGTTTTGAACCGATTTTGATAAATGATGCGAAAGCCTTTCAAAGATATATAGCACCAAGTAATGATTTCGAGCATTTCGCAAAGTACTATTTTCCACTCCTTCTATTCAACTTTGAATTAAACCAATTTTGAGTTGGTTTCTGGAAATCAAAATTGAACGAATACTATGAGTATTTTACTAATCGTTTTTGTAAGGTAATACAATAACTTTCATTGGTAGTAGTAATATTTCTCACGAGAGTATAGTTTGAGATAAGAATAGAGCAGTCATTATTCCAAAAATACGAGGTATTTTTTATAGCTTAATCGTAAACACATTTTCAAAGTGTCATAAAAGACTTAAATTGAGTTCTTAGGCACTTTTCATAATTTACACCCCTGGATTATACTTGCTGTAATTTTAATGCATTTTGTATAAAAGTTTTAGGGATAAAATTTGAAAACTGTAATTATAATCTCAAACTTTTAGAAATCAAACATTTTCATTATTACATAAATTAGATCGAAAAAAACTGTCAATCATATAAAATATTTTCTGCTCAAATATATCATGAAGTTGATAACATATCTGTATTCTATTAAATTTACCTCAAAAAACTTTCTCAAAAGTATTACGTTTAAAAAGCATTAATTCCATCCTAATTGAATTCAAGAAAGAGTTGATGTTTTTGATATTCTTTTTCAGAAGAAATGTGGAAGTTTAACAGGTAACATTTCCCGGGAAATGCGTATTTGATTAATTTCTGAGCTCATATTGGATATATTTAGCTTGGCGAAAAACGTGCAATTTCTTTGATAATTGCACAGAATAACCCAAAATATAGAGTAAATATTTGTGTTGCTATAGCAAAGATTTCATGATCAGTTTTGGGATTTTGGACAAATCAAAGAGATTTAATTTAAATAAAAAAAGAAATTGTAAACTATTGGAATTGGTGTTCGTTTACGTGTTCACTATATTTTTTATGTGCTTTAAAGTGGCTATAATTCCTTTGTTTTCTATTTTAAGTATATTTGAAGAGCTTGTCACTATTTCCTATTTTTACTTTCATGATAAAAAGCAACGTTTACTTTTATTGTCGGAAGCTATAAAAACCTTGATAGTTTTATATATTTTTAGCCCATGTCTAAGGATAAGGTCAAGAAACGAGACTCGTAAGATGCCCAAATCGCGTATATTTAGTATTTCAAATTATTTATTGAGGAAATGACCAAAATTATTATATATTATTAAAATAGAATATCAGTTGCATCATATTCAGTGTTTTCTAAACTTAAGAAACCTCTTTAGAATACGAATGACTCTATTTAAAAAATAGACTTTTTATTTAAACGTAGTTTCAAAATTTAAATTCCTCTATGAAGAATTAATTTTTATTTTTTCCACTTCTCTTCTATTGAAATTCGTGGAACTTTCACACCACTCTCTATTAAACAATCATAAGTTTTCCATGAATTTATTAACTTAATACTCCAGTGAAGATTACGATTTAGACTGCAAAATTTGGCGGGAGAGAATAAGATAAAGAATATTTATTTTTTGAAAATAATTTTCAATCCCTGATCATGAATTCTAAGTATATGTAATTTGGACTGATTCTAAATTCTAGGATGGTCTTTACCGATCGAATAGGCAGAAGTACTAAAATTAAAGAAAAGCTTATGAACAGTAAGCGAGAAAGTGACGCAAGTGTTGAAGATTTTTCATATAAGCTGTAGAAGTGCTAAAGGATTATCACAAGAAAATACTGCACACTTATTCCCGTCATATTTTCTGTAGGCTAAAAACATAGGGTAAGTGTGCCAAATTTCGGCATAGTTGCATGCAAGCGCCAAAGTCTCAAATTTGAAATGTAATATCTTTAATAGAAATTGATTTTTTTTTCATTCCTTCTTCTTTAGGAGTGTTGCTTAGAACCTTGTAGACAGTTTATCCTTTTTATTTACTTTAAAATCGTTCTTAATACATTTTAAAATGAATAAAAATAAAGACATAGCTTTGGTGCCCTATTTCGGCCACCTTCATTCTCATAGTTCCTTGCCCATCCGGAATTCTTCCAATGTCTTTTTCACGTCATCTCGTTTGTCAAAGCTACATTTTTTGTTATTCTTTTGCATTGTATAATCTCTAGAGTATGTAAAAACTAAAAATTCATGGAAATTCGAGGAACAAAAAAGGTGGCCGATATTGCAAGCTGGCCGGAATTTGGCACACTTACCCTATCTGATTTAATCAGATATCATTCAATTGAAAATCATAGGAGTTAAAATTTTAACAGTGAATACACTGAGAAAAAAAGAGGCTGCGATTAACTTTTTTTCGTCATAACTTTAACACTTTTTGGGTGCAAAAATATCTCAATATTTTTTAATGTTAATTTTACACCTTTTAAGGATAAAATTAACATGAAAGAAGGGTAACTTTTACCTATAATACGCCTAAAAAGGGTTTACACCGTTTTCGGATCAATACTGCAGCGTAAAATTAACATTTCCGGAAAGTTATTTTAACTTTTTCGGATTTCTCTCAGTGTAGGGTATAGATTTAAGTGGTGATAAAATTTATGAATTGATGCAATCATCTTTATACAAGAACCCCTGATAAATTAAAATAAAAAATTATGAAACTTGATAAAAAAAAATAATTCATATTCCTAGAAGATCATCTTGATCTCTCATATCTGAAAAAGTCATAGTGGATCGAGGGGTAGTGAAATCATTTAATGCCATGCTCTATCAAACGCAATTTATTAGAAATTGATGTTTTTCCATAATTATTATGATGTTGTTAAAGAGAATTGTAAAGTATTGATTAAAGACTTTCATTTGAAAATTTTAAGTTTCGAAGTTTTGGAAAATATGTAAATTTATTAGAAATAGCATAGAAATAGAAATAACTCACTGCCCTACTAGAGTAAAGTGATACAAGTTGGACTTAGTGTTACAAGTTGGACAATTTGCCGGTACAAGTCAGACATGGTTTTTTTTTCTTGATAAATACAGTACAAAATTTGTTTTTAAGCACAAGGAACCAAATTATAAAACTAAAGCATTAAAAATATACAAATAAAAATTAAGTACTAAATTTATCAAGAAAAGAAAAGCCCTGTCTAACTTGTACCATTGTCCAACTTGTACCACTTTACTCTAGTTCAGGATATTTTGTACAAGAATTGAATTAAAAAATGTTGGTTTGCACCAATAGTTCAGATAATCAATTTTTTAAATGTAATTAAGCTTTAAATTTTCGAAAAAATAACAGTCTTAAATCACCACAGCGTCACTGAATTCCTCAGCAGAAATTTCTACATGAAGATAAGATTTTGCAAGTACAAATCTCTGTCTCAAATCTGTTTAATTTTACATGGATTTTCCTATCAAGCACTATAAAGCTCCTCTTGAGGGTTGCCTTCTTGGCAAATTGCGGGACAATTTTTATTAGAATAGATTTTCCAGTAGGAGAGAAGGAAAGTTGTTAGGAGTTAGGTGCAGAAGAGGAGGGAGAAGGATGAAAGGGAAAAATTGGTGTGATGTGCAAAAGGATTTTAAGATTGTAGAAACGATATTATTGTATCGGATAAACCATAAGTTTTCCACTCAATTGCTAGATATCGACAACAATGGATTCTTGGACGACAAGGACTTTGAGTGCATGGCAGTGAGAGCTGCCGTGATTGAGGGGAAAGGAAACGTCAACGACAACCGCCTCGGGGAATACCGGCACATCATGAAGAGTCTGTGGGATGAAATCTCAGAATTAGCTGACGATGACAAGGTGAGATCCCATCGTCAATTTCATATGAATTATTCATCTTATTCTTTTTTTTTGCGCCCTTTCTCTGACTTTTTGACCCATTGCAGGATGGAAAAATCAGCACGGAAGAGTTCAAAGGTGCTGTCCAGAAGACATGCGTAGGCAAGCCTTACGATGGATTTCCACAGGTAAGCAATGAGTTACCTTAAAGAGAACAGATAATTACTGTGGCAATTTCTTTGTCCACCTTGCTGGAAAATATTCTTTTATAAATATTTAGCCGTGAAAAGAGAAAAGAAAACTACCTTAGGGCTGACAAATACTATACCCCAAACTCTCCCTTTCAAAAGAAAATATACACAAAGTCAGTGATATAAGCCTAGATTAACTTATCGCGGGGAAGATTCTTAATGTGAAATTAGAAGATGGAATATGGGAATTTAAAACTGGCAGGTATTTAAAAAACGAAGATTTGAAATATTTTATAATTTTATTTTATGCATTAAGTATTTCACAAAACGAATCAATTTAAACGTAGCGGAATGCTTCATATTTCAGTTTAAGTTTAAGGTTAGTTTTCACTTTTAGTTGATTTAGGATAATTTTGAACTTCAAATAACTCGGATTATATTGCAATCCATACTAAAGAATCTGAGTATTAGTTTCTGATTCTACTGTTATAAGTAGGAATTTTATTAATATAAAGCTTAAAACACAGGCGATATATAATGTATGTAAGTGATCATAAGTTCCATGAAACACTTTGAAAAAGTCTAAGCCTGATCTGAAGGCATAAAGTTTTGTGACTATCACATTTAAGATTTTACCTAAAATATGAAAATGTCCAAAAGAAGAATCGAGGAAACAATCATTATAAATGAAATGTGGGATTTAGCAGAGTAAAGAAAAAGAGGGCAATCCAATAAAAAAATGTCCCCTTTCCTCAGTTATTTGCGTAAATTTTCACACTGCTCGTGCTCACCCACTCAAGAGTCAAGAAGTGATAATTTATGGTGAAATGTCTCGTTAGAATAGGACTAACCAGGAACACAAAACACAGAGGGATCTTCTTCCTTGGACAATGAATTTCTGTCAATAAAAAAAACTGTTGGTGGAAAACTGAACGAAATTACGCACAGAAACCTTGTCTTAATTCTTATTTTATTTTTTTTTGAAGTTGTAAATGAAGAAAAACAGTAAATTCACTTGGGATTTATCTTTCCATTCTATAAAATTTTTAATTACCCCATTTAAGGGTTTAATTCATCAGGAAGTTATGAGAATGTTTCAGAGAAAGGAAATAAAAGAAAAAAAATTAGAGAAAAAGCTTTGATAGGACGATACTCTTTTATTAGAAAATTAGCTAAAGTAAAAAAAATACTTTTCTACTCAGAACCATTTCTATATCAAAAGAGTACATCTTATGCATTTTTTCTTTCAGTTTCTTATGTTATAGTGGTCAAGCCACTTAGATTTACTTTTTATACAAATTGTGTTTAAATTTTAAATATTCCATCCTGACACTAAAATATATGCGGTAGGTTCGCCATAAAGAGATAGAGAGAAGATAAATATTAGTCCTTGCTTAACCCTTTAAGAACGAGACGCTTTTCCTGACCGAAAATCAACAAGAAAATGAAACAGATGAACAAAATCAGTGAAAGCCTTGGAAAATCCAACAGAGTCTGTGTCGGTGTATTTTTTACCTCTATAGGGGATGCCTGTCCATCCATAGGGCCAAAATAGTCCAAAAATTTAAATAATTTTTCTGACAATACCGATGAATAATATTTTCAATCTGATGAAAAATATTGTGTATAACTATTGTACTTTTCTAATGCCAAGAGGTTTTTGCTTAAGAAAAATTGGTAAAAAAATTGAAAAAAAAATCTTAAAAACTATTTCATTGGCCGAAAATCATTATTATTAAAAAAATCATTCATCAATGCGGTAATTTGAAAATTTGTCACTTTTGAGCTTTTATATTATGTATACAAACATTAGAAAGAAATAGTTTAAAAGTTAGAGAAAGAAATAGTTTAAAGTTTCTCTGCGGTCACCGGTGACCCAATCGTTCTTAAAAGGTTAAGCTGTATGACTTTCTACTGGCTTGATTGAAACGCTAAGAGCAAAAGTGGACCATTTTAAAAGAGAAATGCATACAAAGGAGACCACTCTTGCTCTGAGCGTCTCGATTAAAACCTAGTCTAGACGCAGACTCTTTTGGTGATTAAAGTTTTCAATCAAAATCGGAAGGGAGCTCAATGTTTGGCACATGGACGAAATGAAATGCGTAGTCGGTACGAGAACTGCAATGACAACGGACTTCAATTGCATTCAAAAGCTAAATTTAAAATATCCAAATACGAGAGATCATTCTAAGGAAGGGTGGAGTAGTGTAATATGGGCTTCAGTCCTAAGACTTAGCCATCTGGCTTAACTCTTCTAATTCCTTATCGGGCATTATTTTTTAGGAAATCGTTGTTTAGGATTGGATATTAAGGGCAAATGATCCATTAGATTTTGAAAAATCAATAAAATTGCTTGTTATTTAGATTTTTGAGACCTTCGAGAACTGGGCTAAACCTCCAGTCTGAAGCCGGCCTAACGCAGCTAAACTTTTCTGAAGACTGATTTGCTAAACAAATACAAACTAGCATCTACCTATCGAAAATCTAAATAACACGTTACCTTATGGTACTTAGAATGGCTAGAAAACAATGGAAAGAGAATGGCTTAGAAAACAACAGAGTGAACAATATAGATATGGAAATGGAATTATGAGCAAAAGTTGTCATAAAAGAGTCAATCCTTGAAGTTAGAGAGGAGAGAAAACCCTGGCCTCAGCTGATTAAAAAAAAACGAAAGCTCAGACGTTTACGAAAATTGTAATATTAAAAGTACGAAAGTAATATTAAATGGAATTATCAGAATTATAGTCCCAGTTGAATTCCTGATGGAGACAGGAATTTTTCCACTCTTTGGCAATGGTATTACTTATTTTGACTTACACTCTTTGCACAAAGAAATAAATTTAAATAAATGGACTAAGTTCATTCTAAGCGATGAAGGATCGCATCAGATTAAGAATGTACTAGCAACACAAATGATCAAAGAGAAAGTTATTATTCTTCGGAGGTGGTAATGTGCTGTTTTAAGAACCCAAAGCTTCAGACGCAAATAACGGTTTTCTAAAGATGCTCAGATTCTAAAGATGATTCAGGGGAGTTTGAAGAAAATAATGCGCTATGACTGTGACGTATGGAGTTCAGGAGTTCACCATCATCAACAAAACGATCCTCAGATATAGCACATCATTTCCAACGAACGTAATCGGGATTGAGATGAGGCACTAATATACAGCGACATAATGAAATCAATCATCACATATAATAAAGAAAGAAAATTAGTAATTTTTGATAGATTGATCCTACGAAGAATACTTGAACTTTTTTCTAGAGAGAACCTCTGAATTCTGACGAATATGAACATAACTTTTGAATTATGATATAGTTAACAAACATTATTCGTTTTATCTTTAGCGAGAAAATTTAGATATATTTCGAATATATAGTCTACATGGTTCATATATCCAAAAAGCTTGGAATAGATAATCGAAGGCAACAAAAGAGGAGTAATATGCTAACGATCGTTTTTTGCGGAACCATTTTGAAGAGGAGAGTTATGCAGGAAGCGTTGTTATTCAAATGAACGTAACGTTGCTTAAGTAATTAAGTAAGAAATTTTACTATATACTATATCTGAAATGGCATAGATACCATCTGTTCTTCCATATAAAGTAATAATAATAATAATGGTTGCCAGAGTTACATATAATTCCATTTCTATATTCCAAAAGACTTTCAATAACTCGCAATTGATAACATATTCCCTGAATTTGTGTTGTATATTATAAAAAATACAATTCAATGTATATATATATATATACATATAAGATATATGTATGCATTATATATAATATACTAATTAAAGCCTGTTATATCTGATGGGTGTGTAAAACGTGAAAACGGTAAAGTAATTTCTCTGCGGAGATTTTATTATAGCATCTCCTTGTGTAAATTGCTTTTGATGTTCGTCACATGAATGAACTTCATCATCGACAATTTAATTTCAAAGTTCTCTTTATTTTAATGTATATCGCAATATTATGTGGCTTGCCAATTCCAAGTCCATCATTGAACATCCCGAGTATAGATACAGTTCAGATAAAATATGTGGTTCACTTCCAATATTTCTGCACATACCTGATAGATGCTGAATAAATAAATGGGCAAAATGATCCATTACAAACATTTTCCACTTGTATGCATGAAAGATTCACCAAGTAGATATTCAGATGTGCATTTCAACCATTTCAACAATGAAAATATAATTATTGATTGGGAAATGTATATAATGGAATACCTTTGCTGATGTGATATGGTCGTGCAAAGCAAACAATATATTGCAAATGGTGTAATTTTAAGTATTTCCCTCCTTTCCTGTTATTGAAAATTGTCAACGAAAAAAAAATGTTATTTGTCTGCAGAGGGAGTTATATTGTATGTAATTTTGTACCCACGAAAATCGATATACAATCGCTGATTAATTTTTAATAGTTCTCCACCCTCCAATGTCAGCCATACATCTCCATCCCTTTCGATATAATGTTACAATTTCAAAACATTGTGACTGTTTTGTTGGGCTTCTGGCAAAGTGGAATTTGTCTGCGCGATCTTTTTGTTTATACATGATGGGGGGGTGCTATTGAATGTTTAATTAACTTACAGCACGACAAGGGAAAGTGTGAGAAAAAAGACATTAAAAATATGACTCAATTGGTAGGAATTTTTTTAACTCTTTAAAAAATATATGGCTATTTTTCATATTAAATCTTTATTATTAAGAGCTGATTGCACAGTTTATTGAAAATTATCATTGCTATTTAAATAATTATTTTACCATAGTAAACATCTATCAATTCAAGATTTTTTTCTATTACCATAATTTTCATGGTTTCCAATGTGCCTAGAGCATTACAATTTCTGTGCAAGACAGCTTTGATATCAAGTTTACAACACACCACTCGGTTTCATGATCTCTGATTGAATGGTCTGACTATGTAAATGAGGAGTTAATAATATTTCCAAGATTGCGATCCTATTCAAAAAGTGGACCTACATGTCCATAATTTGTAAGTGGAATAGGAGATGTCACTAATGGTTACATTTTCGATATTGTTATGGCTACATTTTTTAGAGTTCCGAAGCAGTAGATTGAACTCATGAGAAGCATAAATAATTTAACTTGGGTAGTCATCCGAGCAAATATGGATGCCATCAAGTATTAAGCTGATAAAAACAGTTAAAGAGAACTAACGGGAGATTGTACATGAAATGCTAGAACATTAGTGGTCTAAGCAGAAAATATTCCGTCACCCTACGATATGTTCACCGATTGTTATCGATCAAAGTAACAAAAATGGATAAAGAAAGACGCATATAAGAAAAAATTAAATTGACCATATGAAAAGGATGAAGACGACCAATCTTGAAAAGCCTTTAGAGGCTTCGAGAGGTCAAAGCTGATCCAGTGTATAATAGATCGATGGTGTGCACCAGGATGCCAGCTTATCAGTAGTGCAGAATTAGAAAACAATGACGCGTAACAGACTCGGCGATGTGTCTTGAGCTCGGCCAAGACAAGGAATTAATTATAACACCGGTTAAGTATATGACTTAAAGCACTGAAGCACTGAAATTGACTGAAATGCCTTGAAAAAGTTAAGTGAGATCGAAACAACAATTTTATATATATATATATATATATATATATATATATATATATATATATATATATATATACATAACATATCTACAGACCTGAGGCTTAGCCGTATGGCTTAACTTCTCTAATTTCTTGTAAATCATGATTTTTTTGGAAAAATTTAATCTAGGATTGAATTTATTAGAAATAAACGACTTGTAAGTTCTCGAAAAGCAATAAAATTGCTCACTATTTATAAATTATCTTCATTTTATTATTATTTTATAATTGTTTCCTAAACAGCTAAACATTTTCTGTTAGAAGATGAGTTAAACTGGGCATTTAATGAATGATTTTACTTTTCCTTGGTCACAACTTACTTTACAAGACGAAATAGGGGGAGGTGGGGTGGGACTACTTTGAGCTGTGGGGTTACATTAATATATGATTTTTTCGCCTATTTTTAAATGAAGCTGGTCTTTACAACTATTTTATTTACATTCACAATTTTCTTATCTATCTAGCTTACTTTAGAAATATGTGAAAAAATTGTATAACAATGTAGCCCCACAGCTCCCACAGCTCAAAGTAGTCCCACCTCCCCCTATAGTATAAAATACTTCTAAAATAATAATTTTTGTATAAATGCGCCCAAGAATTCGATTTTTTTTTTCAAAAATCCTTCGATCAAGGATTAGTTTAACTCATCTGTTAACAGGAAATATTTTTTGTTGAATCTACTTTCGGTAATCTAGTCCATTGAAACGTAAAATTTTTTCAAAAACGTCGCGTCGCCGAAAATTATATCCTAGCGGCTGTTTTTGTTTTTTTTTTTGAAATATTTGATTTAAAAATTTCAGAAAATATAATTTAAAATATGTACTTTGATATTTCTAAAAGCTTGAATTAAATTTTTTTTATTAAAAATAGGAAATAGAGAAAATTTTCTGTTTGTTTTTTAGTATTTTTGACCCATGTAACCTCTCAAGAAAATTAAAATCGATTTAATATTGTATTTAAAAAAGGAAACTTTGCAGCAAAGCTTTTGGACCCTAAAAACAAATTTTCATTCGTTTTTGATCAATTTTTTTCAATATTTTCTTCACGGATTTTTTTTTGTGTTATTTAGCAAACTTTCAACATAGAAATTTACCAGATTCTTCAAGAGAATGCATTCAAGTTGGATTTTTAAATATACAAAAAAACCTATTTCAAAATGTTTCAGAGATTTCTTTATATAAAAAAATCTTTGGTTTCTAAAAATAAAATTTTACAGCCAAAAAATCGATATGGAAGTCAATTTATGGTGTTTTTTTTTTAGATAGAGAAAGTTAGTAGAAAACTTGCAAAGCTAGTTTTAAGGAAATATTGAAGCTAATTTTTGATCTTTTGTTTTAAAATGAAAGCTAATTACATTAATTAATAAAAAAGTTTATCAGGTATCCCAACTATTTTAAATCAATTAAAATTAGATTAAAATAGGATCTATGATGATTTTTCAAGGAAAAGCTAAAGCTCAAGTATCAACAGACACCATTTCAAATTTTGCCTCACTTTTAATTATAAAAAATGCTGGCTACGCCCTTGCATAAAGATATTAATTTATAGATTTATTTTTCAATTCTTATGCTATACAAGTGACGTCCTACGTAACATGATGATTTGTTCACTTAATTTTAGAATTGTAGAGAAATTCCTTGTATTAAATATGAAATTTCAAATATTATATTTAATTTCCTTAGCAATAACTGTGAAATGCAGAACAATTTACGTATAATTGTGAGGTTTCATTGAGTATGAGAAATAATATTACCATTAACTAAATATGATTTCGTTGCGGAAGGTTTATTCATGACTCTGCAAATTAGCCCAGACAAAATATGACATTGGAATGGTATAATTGTAAAATTTTCATCAAGGAAATGAGATGCTATTAATTAAATTGAAATTGGCTCAAAGATAGATTGAAAATCATGTGTGTATAATTTTTGGTATTATAGTATGTGAATTAGTAGATTATTTAGAGATATGATGAACAATTACTGTGAATGAATATAAGCATGATTATACGAAACTTCATTTAAATTTCACGTGATTGAATGAGAACTGTAACGATTCTTGATATCCACCGGTTAACCTAGTGTTTTTTTTCTGGTATTTAACTATACTGGCTGCTTTTTCAGCTTTTCCAGAGTTGGGAAAATAGAGTCAGATTGGTAGGAGGAGAGATGAGGTATAAAATATTGGCGAGACGAGAGGTTAAATTGAAACATAAGCGAGATGTTTATCACTGGCAATTGTGTGTTGACTATCATATTCACATGGCTTAGGGGGAAAAGCATGGCGAGAAAATGCAATTTATCCACTCTATTTATTCTCCCGGATGTTCCCTCATAGGTGATATATTTAAAGCCTCCTCATCTTGTCAGGAAATGTAAATAGTCTAAGTTGAAATGAAGTCTCACACGAAGCTTTATTCTTCTTGCTTTTATATACATACAGAGGAATTTGGTGATACACACTCTTCTAAACCTCTCATCTTCTCAAACCTCCTGAAATCTCTCTCAAATGGAAAATCCAGAGAAAAGAGAATGTAGCTTGGATGTTTTTCCTGGGATAGAAAATGTGCGTTTCTAAAACTTTCCGAGTTGAGTTTTTCCAAAATGATTTATTCACAACACGGCAAAGAGACTCAGTCAAAATTAAATACACACCAAAGTTTCCGCCAAGTCACGAATATTGGGATGGTTATGTTTACCCAGAACAAAATAAACCCCTTCCTCTATTCAACATCCTCCAAGGTGAATCGAACCTTTCTATTGTGCTTAAGAAAGTTATTGCCATTAGTTTCCAAAAAGACATAAGGCTTCATTGAAACTTTTCTTCTCTCCGGCGGTCTTTTAGCAAGGAAGAGACAAATTGATGAAGATTGCCCCAAATTTGTGAGACACATTGATTAGTGGATCTTGTGGCTAAGATACTGATGTTCTTTGGTTATTTTCAGGCCATGAAAGCCTTCATTGAAGCCAACTTCAAAATGATTGACTTAAATTCAGATGGTATTATCAATTTGGAGGAATATCGTTACAACTGCATTACAAGGATCGCCGTGGACGATATCAAGGTCGTTGATGAAGGGTTCAACCGACTCCTGAATGTAAGTTTCTAATTGATAATTAAATTAAAATTAGATTTTCTAATTAAACGAACTTTTCGGTGATCCAAGTAAAAAATTTTAACCAATCATATACTCTATTATAAAATTTCTCAATGCGGTACATTTAAAGGCATTTACACTTAAGCGTATAATTTGAGAGAGAAAATCATAAATCATTAGGTAAATATGTTCAAGAAAACTGCATTCCTGACCTTAAACTAGCAGGACTGCAACTAAGATCATTTCAATCGCAGAACTTCTTTTTAAGTATTTTAGTCTAGAATATAGCATAGATATAAGCTACAACAGCCTTAGTTAGCAAAAACAGAGAAAAAGTTAAAGTGCAGAAATACCTCAAAAAAACGACCTTTTTAAAAATGACGAGTTTCAAAAGTATTTACTCGACGATGAATTTAAAATGTCTTTTAAGTGATTCTTTGAAAATATCAAAAATTATGAGACCTTCATACAATGTAACAAAATGATCAAAAATTATAACAACAAATAATCGAGATTGCACAGAAGCTTTTGAAATTAAAAAGATTGAAATTATCATTTAATTTTCACTATATAGAAAAAAATCATAAAATTAATCGTAAATGTTTGTAAATTCATATTGAGGACTTACGAAATTATCGTAAAACGTTTAGTTCACAAAAAAGTTCGTAAAAATTTGTAGTTTTTCCACAAACATTGTTCGTAACATGACCAGACCACTTGATGAACATTTTTTGTTCTTTTACAAACATTTGTTCGTAAATGTTCGTAAATACGCAAAAATATTCGTATACAATTTTGTCATTTGCTCGTGTAGTTTGGCCACACAAACAAAAATATGCAAACAAATGTTTGTAAAAGAACAAACAATTCTTGTCAAGCGATCATCTTGTCAAACGATCATTTAAAAAGAAACGAATTGTCTGGCGAACACCGGAAGAGCTGCAACTATATAAAACCCCGTCAGATAGATATTACATATAATTTTACGAAATATTTTTCTATGTAATAAAATTTTTTTGTGAAATGCCCAAATTCATGATTGCGGGTGTCTTAGCCTTCTTCCTATTCATTAGCTTTTCGAGCTTTTCTTTAATTTTAATGTTTAACCCTTTAAGGACGAGAAGGTCACAAATTGAGGGTCAGAAAAAATCGGTTTTTCTTATCCTGAAATATTCTGACATTTTAGAGCCAAATACAACTGTTTATGGCACAGTTTATGTTTGGGTCACCGGTGACCCAATCGTCCTTAAAGGGTTAAGAACGGTTCTCACCTATCAGACATGGTAGATTGGACCGGTAAAGACCATCCTTATGTTCTAGAAGTAAAGAAAAGGTTACTAACAGGTGGGTGTCAAAGTCACCCGCACTTACGGTAATTTACGGTAAAAGCGAAATTTTTCATATGAGATTTATATATAGATAGATTCATATAAAGATATGTTTTTCTCCAAAAAAAAAAAACAGAAGAATGAAATATTTCGTATCCCTAATTTTTTCCGTCTCAACTTTAAAGGATTACCACACATGGGGGAAGCTATGTTCATGACTTCAAGTATTTCGTAACGGTTTACCGATTTATATCCGTATGAAATTCAAAGATATTCCCAATAAATTTAAGGTTTTCTCATCTAGTTCCAATCGGTTGTGAAATACGCTCTGTGGAGTTGTTTAACCTTTGACCTTGAAAACGTCCTTAGAAAAAATAATTCAAGGCTTTTGTCGAATTCGAATATGGTCGAAAAATTAATTGAGACAACTTTACAAAATTTTCGTAAATTCCAAGAAATTTTTACAAGGTGGATTATTTATATTCAGAAAATTAAATAGGCAATTGCAAACACAAATATGATATTGAAGGACTATAGTCCACGGTTCTTTAGCATAATATTTACCATTAACTCCAACTCATAAGTTTCTAGTTTTAACAACATAGGGGGAGGTGGAACTATATTGAGCTGGGGCTACAATGAAAATGCTCTTTTTTCGCATATTCCTAAAGAAATCTGTACCTAGTCTCATAACATGTCATTTAAATTCGAACGCTCGGGGAACATTTTTGACATTTCTTACCTCCCAAATTCGAACAATTTTTTCAAAACTAACGAATTTTATGTGAGATTAAATTGTACTTTGAATCAAATTCTCGTACTTTCTCACAAGTCTTAATGGTAACATACTTCTTTTTAATTTTATATGATCATAATATATGTAAACATTTAGAAAGAAGCACATAAATATGATATTTATTCATCTAGAGTACGATTTTTTTTTGACATAACCCCACAATTGACATTTTGAATCCAATCGTGGTCGTTCGAATTTGAAAGATTCAGATTTGAGAGACTACAGTAATTTAGATCCGGAACTTAAGTTCGGCTTCCTTTAAAAATATGCGAAAAAAAGCGTTTTCAATGCAGCCCCCTCCCCCTATCACATACAAAAAAAATGATAATATTGTACTCTCTGTAGAGCAATAAAATTGTTGCATGCTTTTTTAAACTATTTTAACATAGAAGGGCTATCCATTAATGTCATTAAATGCATCGTCAAACCTTTTAAAACTTTCAAAGCTTTTAGAATGCTCAAAACCATTGTTAAAATCAAATTTCCACTTCATTTGTTGTAAAATTAATGCACTAATTGAATTAACAGACAAATTTAACATGTATAATGTGCAGGAATTTGAATATTGTTTAAAAGTTTTGCCATAGAAATCAATTTATTGAATAAAGTGCAATTTTGTGAAGAAATATTGTGCAAATATTATGCACTAAAAGTGTTGCCAAGACATTTAACGTTGAGCATTGAATTTTATTGTTAGGAGCAACAAGTTCATTTATCAGGACTTGACCTTATAACTGAAACTTCTAAGAATTTCCTAGAGTATAGTTGTTTCATATTTGGATGTCGTTATGATAGTAAAATGGAATTTTACTAAATTTATTTTAAGAAATGATTTATGATTATTTTTTATCGTTATGAATCTTTTGTCTGTACATACCTACTTCCTGTATAGGGTATAATGGGGTATTTTGGAATCAAATTTAAATTATAATTGTGAGATTTCCTAAGTGTTTCAAATGGGTGTAAGAAAAATTTCATGAAGAAGAACTTTTGAGTGTCTGGCTTGTGCCTCTGTTCTTTCATGTTCTTCTTTTTCTCTCTACCCATTTGAAAGAGTGAAGAAGTCTCAAAATTTCAATTTAGATTCGATTCTAAATTACCCCATTGCACCGTAAGTTTAATATTTTTTGGGTTGATTTTCAATTCTGTCACCCTCATTTGAAATTCTGCACAATTTCGATCCAAGACTTACCGCCCTTTGCTAAAGCGTGAAATTGCCATTTAATGAGAGAAATATTGACGAGATAAAGAAATTGTTAAAATTTATTCGACAGCATGAACGAGATTTATAGTGATGAAGAAAGGGATCTATGTAACATACAATAGAATTGCAGTTAATACTTCCCATGCTTATGATTAACTAAAGAGAATTATTTAGTAGAATTTTGACATAAATAATTCATGCTGTTCTCTGTACTTGTGGTAAATCCCTAGATGATTTTCATTGTTGGGATATCTAACTTGAAGCTTTTGCCCTGTATCATCTCGAACACGTGAGGAATAAGCACGTAAAAGTTTTCTGATGCGAGCAAACGAAGAGATTACTCCACTCCCTTCCGCTTTGTGGCGAATTCTTTTTTTCACCTGGAATTCACTAAACTCTGTTCACGTTCGAGAGCAATTTCCTACTTTTTTTTCTTCATACTCCCCCAGTCGAATCAATAAACTTACGTGAAACATAACGAGTCGCATATTTACCTGCCGTCTTCTTCAATTTCAACTATAAATAATTCACATCTGATTTACATGGAAAATAAACTCCTTCAGGTGCTTTGTACATAAAATATATAAAATTGTTAGAGAAATGAGTATATAAGTGATTTTCCTCAGGAAAACACGTGGACCAAATATATAAAAGAACCGGAAAAAGGAACCACTGCCCAGGTCAATTTAAGCAAAAAAAAAGAAGAGGTGAATAGAAAAAAAATATAAAAACTGCTCCAAAACACCTTCGTAGCCTTTATGTTGAAGGACTTCGAATCATTGTGCCGCAGGCAAATAAATTACAATTTTTTATTGCTCGAATTCCACAGGGAGAGCAATATATATAATCCATTGGTTTTTTTTTGTTCCCACAAAATTTCCATCTTACATCTCCCGGGAACCGAAAATATTCACATATCTAAATCAAACGATTTCTGAGAAACAATGTCAAGGGTTTGTTCGTTTTATCAATCCGTTCAGCTGAAAGGGAAACCTGAAGGCTAAGCAGTTAGAAATATCGACTTGGGGTCTTCGAGTGAACATAATTTTTCTTCAATTATCATGTATTTTGGAATATTTCAAAACACGTCGAGAGATGTTATTTTCACTTTCGGATACTTTCGGCAAGTATATACTCATTCAAAAAGTTTGGGAATCCCAAATAAATCAATACAAATCGATTATGAAGAGTTATAAACTTATACTTAAAATTTAATTTCATCATTCTTATACCTTAGACACACTTACTTAAGACTAGACTTAAGCCGAGAGACGGCTTAACGTAATTATAATCAAAATAATAATCAGATTAAATTTCCATTAATTTCTGACTAATCCGTTTCTCGACTTAAGCCGAGAAACACCTTAGTTAGAAGGAAACTGAGAGGAATTTAATTAATTTTTTTTTAAAATTCTTCTGGAGTCTGACGGAAACTTTTTAGCTCTCCGCAATGCTTCCAGTAGTCGTGCGATAAATATTTCTCTTTCAAATTAAAAGCATTGGTTTTTTTTCCAGAGCTTTCGACTCTTGGCGTAGGTCTTCTTCAGTATATCAATGTAAAAACTTTTAAATATTTGAAAAACGTCTAACGTCTGATTAAAAACTACACATCGCCACATTTGCTCTAAATTCCCGGGGGTATTAACTATTTTAGTAATTTTTAACTCTTATTTTTGATATTACTTGTTGCTTTACGAGTTGATAGACAAAACGATAGTAAGAGATCCAACTCGTAGAGCAACAAAAAGCCCGTGAATTAACTTCAGTGACACAGTAAAATTGCATATCTGCAGGAGATATCTTTGGGATAAGTTCTGGAAACGCCATGATGTATGCAAGAAATTTTCGGCGCCAAATTTTCAGCATTAACGGTTCATAAGAAATGTATTTCAAATTTACCGCGTGAAAAAAATTGGCATACATTTAGGGGCATTTCAAAAATTATTTTATAAATGAGCTCCCAATAGTAGGCAATTCTTGTCAAATTCTTTCAGTCCGTTTTCTCTCAAGCCGGAACTCCCTGTAACGTGAAATTTTACTTTTGAGGAATAGTATCTAAATCACATATACGAGCAGTCTGCAAAGCATGGGTTATTTTGTCACCGTTTTTGAAAATACAAGTAGGAGAAAAATAAATGGTTTTTTATACTCCAGAGTTAGAAGTAATTATTAAGGTTAGAGGATGTAGCGAAAAGTTTAGGTAGTAATTTCCATACAAATGGTCGTTTTACACATATACTATAATCTTCAAAATTCTATTACGTGGCCTCACGCCTAAATTAAATCCTTTTCGTGTGACACTTTTTCTCTAACAAAAAATATATAAAAAGTAATTTTTCGTAGAGCTACTTTTTATATTTGGATAGAATGGTTTTTGAATTGATTTTGACCATAAGGTTATTAAGTGATTACTACTATTAAATATTGTCACGCTCGAATTTTACTCGTTATGATGCTTGATGGAAATTCAATGAAGTTGATAAATTGGCAAATAAACTGCATTACGTTAAATGATTAATTACTCACAAGGTGTAATATAAATTGCTTATTGGGAAATAATAGTTGTTGACACATTTTCAGGTCAAATTAGTGTAAATGATGCGATGGACAATACTCGCTGTACCGTCGTTGCGGGTGACTTTGCACGTTTTTACGCTGTTTTTCAACTTTGCCCTCTAAAAGTGGATAGTTAAAGTGAAGGGAGGGGGGTATTTGAGTAAAATTGTTTGTATTCAGTTGTTAATGAATGGATTTTGTGCCACTAGCATAAATTTTATAAAATTTTACTATGTTTAAAAAAATCAAGAAAAAAGGCTTGCACTTGGGATAAGGTGCGGGTGACTTTGCACTTTTTAATAAATACTAAGAAATCAACAATGTCTGATAATATACGACTATGAAATTCTTCTGTTCTAAGGGTAAGATGCACGAGATCTACAAGATGACATGATCGCCATCTTGATTTCACGTTTCTGTCCGCCATTTTGAATAACTGTCAAAATCTAAAACAGGTTCGATTGGGTTGAAATTTTAGTATGTTGTAGCTGATATCAAGACCTTTTCAGAACGTATCTATGTTCCGGTCTACGTCAAGTATTTACCTTGATACAGAGGCTCAAAGTTTAAAAATTTGAAATATTCATATTTTGGCGATCTTTATTTTCTAATCCTGAATTTTAAAACCTAAACGAAATGACTCAGTAACCATTAGAAATGGTTGAGGCTTTTATTTTAAATATTTATTTACTCTTACATAATTAAAAAAAAAATGAAAAGTGCGTTTATTTATTTTTTTGTAGTTTTTTATCTTTGCAAAATTTTTTCAGATCCTCAAATAATATGCTGTTATAAAGAAAAACATTACTTTTCTTTTTGTTTGTTATTTAGATCTCATCGCCTAACGATAATACTGCCTTTTTTGTGATGGTTTCGATAAAAGAAGCTCTCCGTAGTTCTGTATTAATGAAAATGTCAAAATTTTGAACTTAGAGCCCCAGTATCCAGACAATCGCTTGACCTAGGTCGGATTTTATATATGTTCTGAAAAGGTCTTCACATCAGCCAGAACATACTAAAATTTCAGCTCAATCGGATAAGTTTTTTGTTTTGACAGTTATTCAAAATGGCGGACAGAATCGTCAAATCAAGATGGCGACCACACCATCTTGTAGATCTCGGTCATTTTATATTAAGTTATAAAAAATTGGATAATTTTTGGCCAAATACTTCTATAATAAAGCTTAAGAAAGTCCATTATATGCAATTTTATAATATAAATTATGCGTTCTTAGGAAGACTATAGTGAAAAAAAGGAATTTACTAAAAATAATGAATAAAATCGAAGTGGATTATTCTAGCCAGATAAATTTAGAATAGATTTGGGCAATTTACTTCTCTGAAATCGATTTTGGAATTGCATCTTCAGATAACTTTTTCGCGGAGTCGTTTTTTGACAAAATACCTATACTAGGATTTCATTGACTATTACTTAAACTACAAGAATCCTTTTGAGGATCATTGTACCTCACTTGGTACTTAACATATCCCTATATGCTTTGACATGGTAGACCGGATCGGCGAACACTATCAATAAGTGCTAGAATTGTTCAAAGTCTCACAAACAGCAGAGTGCAAAGTCACCCCCCGAGTGCAGTCACCCGCAACGACGGTACTTTACAACATTTTAAATAACTAAAAATCAATTCAACCCAAAAATTTCAAAATTGGACATGTAATAATTTTTCGTTTTCTGTTATGTATTTTAAGTTATTCTAAATTTGATATGGACCTCCATTGGAAAATTTTCAATAATAAATTAATCGATAGATATTTTACTAGGTTTTCTTTTAAAAATAAATTATCAATTTTACATTAAATTTAATAAAGAATAAGAAAAGAAAATAAAAGCCTATGTCTAAGCCTTGCTTATTAGGTCCTAAACCTCATTATTTCACAAAGGAGCATTATTCTTTTCTTTCTTTAAAGACAAAATTCAATTAAATATTTAGCATTTAGAAAGAATCTTTAACTAATTTTTTAATGTCTAACAAAATTTAACTTTAAATATTAATTTGAGGTAAACAACGTACAATATTACAGTTAAATTGTAATACATGCTAGATGATAATATTTATGATATGCAGCGTCCTGAGAAATTTAATTAATCTTGCTAGACTTGCCAGAGATGAAGACATCTGCTCTTGAAAGCAAACCTTTCAAACAAACTACAGAAAGTATTTTCCATATCTGTTCTATATTATTTGTGGCTATTCATTTGAAAGAAAAAAAAAGTTTTTTAATTTAATAAAATTCTATTTAGAGCGAAAATTGAACTCATAGTTTTCAATTTTCTTGTGGCATCTTGAAAATATGTGTATAATAATTCCTCAACATTCCCAATGGAGCATTAAAAAGTGGATGAGTTTTGAGCTATATTTGAAATTATTATATCCAGTGAAAATTTGCATAACTTTGCAGATTGTCTCCCCTGTAAATTGTTTGGGAAAATTGTATGACGAACTTTTCGGTGGGATTTTATTTGTTGCTAAAGATTTGAAGAAATCTTGGCGAAAAAAAAATCTTTTAAGGTTAAATCTCTGGAGTTCTACCCTTAAAGGAAGATCAATGTGATTTTGTAGACTTTTCAGAAGAAAATACATCTTTTCTATTACCTATGCGTGGGAATAAATGTTGAATGGTACAAATTGTAAAGGGAGATTTCAGTCTCACTTGTTGCCTGTTCATTTGTGAAGTTCTTTGGTGACACAAAGCAGGGAATTTGTCCCTGATCCCATTGTCTCGTGGGCGCATTTCTCTTGTCTCTCAGCAAATTTTCGGGGAGTACAAGAGAGCTTTACCCTTGAGTGTTGATTACTGCACTTGCAGCAAGTGCTCTTCTCGGCCAAGTGGCAACAGCTGAAGACAATTTCAATTTAATGCTCTTGATGCATATTTATAGAGGTTCATGGTGGTTGGGGAATTGTAATAGAGTTCAACTTTTATAAACTCACTGTATACATTAACAATGGCAAAGGGAAATTCGCAGAATGCTCGAAATAAAAGGAATTCAATTACTCCTTGATATTACGAGAATCACAGCTATTATACATATCAATCATCTCATTATATTTATATCAAAGAATATATTTTGAATGTGATTGTGCAACAAATCTGATTTGAAATGAAAGCTCGTCGTTTGCGTTAGCAATCGTGTTATAAATTCTTATTGTGTTCTTTTGAGAAATATTTTTCTTTTGATAAGGTACATGAAATTTTTGGCATTCTTTTTGCATTATTTAATAGATTTTTTGTTATTATTTGGTAATTCAATACACGGCATTTACAGATGATTATTAAATAAGACAGTTTATGATTTAACCGACTGTATCTTAGTATTTCTTCTTAAACATCATATTGCCTTTATTGAATTTGAATTTTGAAGAAAAAAAAAAGAAACGGTTCGGAAACGGTTTTGCCATTTTGTATTGAAAAGCTTCATGTACCGATCTTTCATTAAAGTATTAGCATGTTAGCATTTCAAATAAAAATTTTAAATTCTTTATTCTTCCAATCCTACATATCTTAAGCATTTTAGGACGAGTAGGGTCACCGGTGACTTAAAAAAATTTCGTTTTTTGACTATTTAATTAGATCACCGGTGGCCCTACTGTGTACACTTTTTGACCTTGAAAAAGTAATAAAATAAATAACAAAAGTCAATAAAATAGCGTCGCTTGGATTCAATTGTCGTAACTTACTTATTATCTAAATTAACTCGCTTAAACTATATAGTTCCTCGTTAATTATGAGAATTTCTCAGTTACTGACCGATTTCTTTGCGGCAATTGCTGATCGAATCGGTGACATATAGCTAAATTTGAGAAAAAAGAGAGATTTTTTTCATTATAACCTGAAAGTCATATTTTTAGATGATACGGAAACTGTAAACTTAAAGAGATACATACCAATAAATGTTATATTGAAGGTAATTAACTTAATCAGAGGGTTTATTTTTTGATTAACCCGCGACTGATCCTCCTCGACTGTCCTGTTAACTTGTTTATTCTAAAACACGCAGCTTAATTGACTTTAGGCATTGGAGGGCTAACTTCTGCGCGACCTAAATACACTTTGAGTGTGATGATTAGCAAAAGATTGACGATAATATCTCAAGATGTCACACCTGAAGTACCGACATCTATACCTGCTAGCATAAAGGGTGACTGTAGTTGTACTCTTGGGGACTTTATTAAAATTTAAAAGATCTATTATTAAAATCTGTTGTACAATGGACCTAATGAAGTTCCTCTAGTAGGTGTAAAGAGCATCATCAAAGACCAAAGTCAATATTTTACTGCTCGAACTCAACAGAGAAATCAGTATATTTAATAATGTTTAGTAATTTAACTTCTAAATGATACAAACGCCCTAATACGGAAACAAATGTCTTTAGAAATTAAAATTCAATATTTTGAAATACAACCACCTGGCAGGTTGGTACAGAACTAAATGCTTTTATTAAAAAAAACTAAAGAATTATATTAATTGTTCATCCTTTGAATTCGAGCAATAAAATTTTCAGCATCTCTAAAATCGGGTGGCGTGAAAAGTTTGAGGGATTGTGGTGCTAAAAGACTAGAGAATGGGAAATTTTTCCAAGAAATTTCCCATGACAAACAATCCCAAGAGTTTTTGCTTTCCTTTCTCCCTTTTTTTTGAGGGGTAAAAGTTTGAGCAAAATTTTACTTAATATTTTCAGAGTACAAAATATCACAGAGATACAACTTTATTGAGAGCTTTAGCCCAAGACGGATCTCTCAAAATGGCAGGGATGTATTTTTGAGGAGGTATAGGAATAGGATGTGTATTTCCTTTATTGATTGCCATTGTAAATAAATTTACACGTTTCTAAAGGAAATTGATATGTGATGCTCAGTATGTTTTCTGGCTGAAAGTTTAGGGGGGGGGGATTTAAATTTCAACTTTTTGATAGGATGTTCTTAACCTTACTGTTCTATATTTGTTAGCTTTAATATCAAAATTCCAAAATATTAAAAGAGTTTAAGATTTATATTAGCCATCGTAGTTTTTTTTAGGATAATTTTTTGTTTAGGGAATGTCATTCAACCATAATCATTTATAATTTAATAGCTTAAACTCTACAAATTTTTTTTTTAAATGTTTGATACCTCATAATTTCACTATCTGTTTTCTAATTGATTTTTAAAATTAAACAATTCGTCTATCCATGCGGTAATCATCAGACCAAGAGTCTAAACGACTAGAGATCACTATACTGCCTTTAGTTCACCACCCATAACGGAACATGGCCTTCATTTTTCAAAGTTAAAAGATAATACAAAGATTAAGTCAAAATGAGGCAGTAATCAATAGCTGCTCGCGGGCTGATTCGAACTCTTTGAAAAAAATATTTCTAATTTAATACGGATTTAGAATTTTCGTCGTGGTCAGAATTGATGCGTAATTGATTAGAGCCAATTATGCACTCATAATAGACTTTTAACCGAAATAACATTGTCTTGTCATTCTTTTAAAGCAAATTAGGAAAAATTTTAAGATGATCTATGAATCAGGTTATATCGATTATATAGTTATAAAAATTAAAGCTGTGATTTTGAAAAAAAAACCTTTATATGTTTTCAAATAAATTAGGGTAAACTTCGAAAAAGGAATTTTTGAAAAACCAATTCAAGGGCTTGGAAAATTCTTTTTAACCTCAAAAAAGTAAAGTAAATAGTCTTCAAAGTACTCTAGAATTACATTATTACTAAATTACTATTAGATTAAGGTTAGAACTTCCAAATTGACTTACTCGAAATTCCAATTTTATTCAAAATTTTCAAAAAGAAGTTTTTTTCTTAGAAAATTATGTAATTTAAGACCAAATGGAAGGAAAAATGTACTGATATTTTAAGAATTCTTGGACTCGTGATTTAGATGTTACTTACACCCTATAATTAGTTTCGCAGTATTTATTAATATATGGAAGTTACAAGGGATCAACTCATTTTCTTTGCGATTTTGAGATTTCAATGCACTTAGAAAGAAAGTTTAATAAATTTTCAGATGTGACCTCTACACATTGGGAGAAATTTTTGTCAAAAATTGCTTTTTTGAAGGAAATTCCCAGCTGCGTTGTAGGGGGAAACGTCAAATTTCTGTCAAAAACGCAATTTTTGACGAAAATTGCTCCCAATGTGTAGACGCCTTAATTTATTTTCGTTGTTAGAAAAGTTTACCGGAATTTTAAACTGTTTGATCGCTTGAGCAATTTTGTTTGAAGTCAAGAGGCACAAAATAGATTTATCGTTCAAATTTTTTTGAGACAAAAGGGACTAACTCAAGCAAGTTGATCCCTTGTCATTCTAATTTTATGAAAATTTGAGCATCATTCATAATGACAAGGAACTGGCTCATAAAAAAACATATTTTGAAAAGTAAAAATATATGAAAGTTTTGATGTTTATATTAATGTTCATACAAATGAAAAAGAAATAAATTGTTTTTGGCCAGTAATTGAATTGAGATAATTATTTATACACAAAGTTGAACCTTTCATGCTGTATCCTGAAAAATGGCTGAAAATGAGTTGGCCCCTTGTAATTTCCAAGGAGCGATATAGTTTCTTTTTGATTCAATTCATGATTAACAACCTCAAAAATAACTCAAAAAATTATCCATTCTGTTATGTAGTTCTTAACTTTTTCATTTTTTTTACTTCAATGGTAAAACTGTTGAACATCAGGGAAATGAGACAGCTTAGAAAATTCTTATTTTTCCAGAGCTTTCGGCTCATATTTGAAGTCTTCCTCAATGATCTCAGATCTTGTCTCCTTACGCTTTGTCATTATAATATGTTGATACACAGGACATGGAATATGAAGCACTGAACTTCATTTTCTGGATGTCTAAAATAAAATAAATATTTATATAAAATAAAATAAATAAAATAAATATTGGCAACTTCAAACTTTTCTTGTTTACTCTCTGAGATGTTTCTGTAATACTGACAAAGACTGTCTACTATTTGAGAGTGGCAGTATCACAAACATCACAAAGCATAATCTCAGAGAGAAAACAAGGAAAGTTTAAGTTGCCAAAATTAATTTAAATACTAAGAAATTGAAGTTTCATACCATGTATGTCACTGGATGACCAGTATTTCAGCTGGTCAGACAAGATTTTACAATTGCACCGTTTAGGGTCTGAGCCTAAAGTTCTCTTAAAAAATCATTTTTTTTTAAACTGCTTCTCTTCCTTGACACTCCACGTTTTCTTCTAATTAAAATACCTATTATTTATTATTACGGATTCACAGTCAAAATCTCACATTTAATCAATTTAAAATTCAAGTGAATTGGTCTCTTCACTTACACAATCCTTACCCAGGTCGCTATCTACATTCGTTTGAACTCTAGCTCCTATCACAACGAAGAACACCGCAAAAAAATAAGTGAAGCAATAATATTTTATTATACTTATCAAAAACTTTCTGATTTAAGAAGATAAATGTCGAAATATTGGATGCCAGATGGTGGAAAATATAATTTTGAGAACTTAAAAATCTAGAGAATGTTACTCTCTCTTTGATGTTCGAGTTTTAAAAGCAGTTATATAATCCTCCGATGTATTTGAGTCAGTAAAGTCACGATTTTTTTATAAGTTTAATAAGTTTTGAAACCTGGAACTTAATTCTCAATGAGCAGTTAGATTTTCATGACATATAAAAAAAAATAGTTTTTGACTCAAAAACTCTCAAAAAAAAAAAAAACTAAGGCTGTCTACACACTATGAGCATTTTTTAAAAAAATTCTTTAAAAAATAACCCTAAAAAGGTTTTTAAAAAGAATCGGCTCTACACTAGTGAAAACTTTTGTAAAAAAATGGATTTTTTACAGAAATTTGCCTAGTATGTAAGCAATTTTGTAAAAAAAACCGACCCATTTTTATTTTTTAAAATTTTTTTTAAAGAATTTTTTTAAAAAATGCTCATATGTGTAGACAGCTTAATAAAGATTTTTTATAGACAAGATGTGATTTTGCAATCTTTTGACAATTTTAAAAATATCCTGAACAGTCAAATAATTTTAATCGGATTTGTAATAAATTTTTAATATATTCAACATAATTTTAATGCTCTTTAAATTTAATAAATTCTCATGAAACATTGCAAGCTCAAATAAATAACTTTCAGTATCGTTTAATATCACACATTTCATCAAAATTATCCCATGCTTTTTCTAGGTACTCATGAAGAACATGTCGAGAGTAAGATCATGTTCAACATCATGTGAAAATATATCGTCAACTCAATTAAATGCCATTTTCTACAAGATATACATATATATATATATATATATATGGCCTGAGAAAAGTCGCACAAGAGTTAAGTAAACTTTTTGTAAATCTGCCACAAGTGAATGTGATGCTTTGGCGGAACATTAGAATATCTTGATACTGGTGCGAAAACTGTAAATATTCATATAAATAATATATTTTTGGCACTCAATTTTGTGCATAGCAGAGGATTTTCTGGGTGGAAGTTGTACCATGTTTTAAATACTATTTACATAAGAAAGAGGTCAGAAAGTGCAATATGAAATTCCGCATTTGATATTGTGACACCTGTCCCATTAATTAAATCACACCTCCTTCACTGGCAGGCAAACATTTTATGACTATTAAATTTTAATATTTTCATCTTTTCCTACAATGTTTCTCTGCTATAGGATGATGATAGGAAACGAGGTGGACTCACGTTGTCCAGATATCAGGAACTCTACAGCCACTACCTCGGCAATTTGGACGAGAAGAACCCCGGAGTCACCCTGTTTGGCCCACTCAATAACTAAGAAGGAACACCTCCGGCACCACGTCTTTCCCTCATCAGCTTTGCGTTTCACCTTCATGAATGACGACAAAGAAAATCACCCAAAAAAAAAGTAAGTTATACATTATGAAAAAAATATCCTTCTAGGCGTCAAGAAAAAGGCTTAGTATGGAATATCAGATAACCACAGTTATGCAAATTTCCGCCAAACAAATTGTGTTCAACATTTCAATTGAAACTTCCGTGCAAAATATTTTTACGGAAATTTATTCATGTATTTTTTTTTAATTGAAAAAAAAATCCTCTCTTAGTTCAATCCTTCTTTTTGTTCTCCAACAATCAAAAGTTTTATATGTTTTTGTTGCGAACTTTTAACGATGTGTGAAAAGTTGTGACACTGCAAGAGATTATTTCTGCATCCATTTAGCAACATTAGTTTGCAATTTAATGCATATCTTTTTATAGTACATTGAATAATGCGCATTCTATGCAATATTTTAACAAGAGTCTTAATTAAACATGACAGGAGCAATTACAGAAATATGCAAAAAGGTGCTTTTTCTTACTTCACTGAGAATAAAATTAAATTTAACTATAATTTGTTTAATTGTAGAAAACAAATTTTATGTTGGTTATTTTGAATTTTTCTGTATCATGTCCGTATTGCATTGAAAAGAAATAAAAGGAGTATAAGTGTACAAATAAAAAAAAAACATAATAAAATATGTTCTTCCTGAAATATTAATTAGAAGGTTGTCTTGAAATTTTCTGATCGAAAAGTAAATGTAGTTCAGTCCCTGAGTAGAACCATGATCAAATAAAGCCAGTCTACTTTCGTAAATTTACTCGTGTTCAGTGTGATCTCCATTTGATAAAATAAGCTACGCCCCATCCAAAAATTTCAATTAGAAATAAATTTTTACAGACTTGTATGAATTCATAGTTACTAAACGGATGTTTACCCACTGAAAAAATAATCGTCATAGTCCAAAACGTTTATAAATAAAAATAAGTGTTCAGTGCTACCCCATGCTCGGCGGTGCCCCATTTTCTCCTAATTTTATGGACTGCTGAATATAAAGAGATGGCGAAACTTCCCAGCTTGGCGGAATTCTCGGAATCACGAACGAAAGCTCTAGATGAATTAACATTTCGTACTGTTTTTGAATTTACATTGAGTAATTAAAGATTTAACTCTTTTAGGATAAAAGGATCAAAAATTGGTGATCAGAAAAAATCCCTTCTTCCAACTTCTTAGAGCAAAACTTAAGGGGTTACATGGGTCTCTCAGGTTAAAAAATAAGCCTTTTTTCTGATAATAATTTATTGTGTGGAAAATATTTTAGAAATTCCAACTTTTGGGATATCAAAGAGCAACTTTAGAACAAAATTTAAAAAAGAATTGAAAAATTTTGAAAATTCGACCGTTGGTAGCTGACTTTCGGAACCATTCCTCAAAAACAAAACCTTGCGGTAGGCAGGATTTCTCCCAGTAGGTCCAACAAATATCAAAAAACCAAATATACTCTGTTAGAGGATTAGTTGGACCCCTGGATGAACGAAGGATTTTTGAAAAAAAAAACAAAATTTGGATTTTTGGCAAAAGTTTTTGATCAATTTTACCCTATTTTTCAACACATTTGGTATTGTAAAAATTATTCTGATTAAGGAAAGTGCAAATCCTTCGTTTAAACAGTAGACAATACTTCTCAAAACAATTATGCAAAATTTCAGAAAGATCGGTTCAGTAGACTCTGAGTAATCTTGACTACCGCATTGTAAAACGGTGTTTTGAGAAAAACGCGTTTAAAGTTTTATAACAATATGCGCGCACGGGTGGAATGCTCCGAGAGTTTTACTCCGATTGACTTGAAAATTTCAGAAAATATTTTTCAAATGTTCTACTATAAAATAAAAAAAATCATTTTTTTTTACCTAAGAGACCCATGTAACCCCTTAACTTTAGAAGTCAGTAGGAAAATCTTTTTTGTGACACCGGTGTTCCAATCGTTCTTAATTCGTTAAATCGGTTCATAAATTTTCATAAAACCATTCCAAAATTGAAAGGATGCAATTGTTAATGTTTTGATTTTCTACTTTCAAGCAACTTTAAGGCCCAATCAAACTGTTCCTTAAAAACGTGAGCGAAAAGCTCGGCTAAGCACTTATTAAACCTTTTAAATTATTACAGAAATTTAAAAAAAAAACTGTAGGGTGAAAGGAACACCTATTGACACTTTAAGAACTCGTGTCAGGACCTATTGACACCCTACTTTGTACTATTTGGAATACGAAATTTGAACGTATATTCTAATCGGAAAACGTAGATTAATGAAAAAACGTCATAGGGTAAGTGTGCCAAATTTCGGCATAGTAGCATGCAAACGGCAAAGTCTCAAGTTTGAAATGTAACATTTTTAATACAAATTGATTTTTTTATTCCTTCTTTTTAAGGCGTGTTGCTTGGAACCTTGTAGACTGTTTATCGTCTTTATCTACTCTAAAATCATTCTTAATACATTTTAAAATGAATAAAAATATAGACATTGCATTGGTGTCCTATTTCGGCCACCTTCATTCTCATAGTTCCTTGCACTTCGGGAATTCTTCTAATGTCTTTTTCATATCATCTGGTTTGTCAAAGCTACAATTTTTGTTATTCTTTTGTATTGTATAATCTTTAGAGTAAGTAAAAATTAAAAATTCATGGAAATTCGAGGAACAAAAAAGGTGGCCGGAATTGCAAGCTGGCTGGAATTTGGCACACTTACCCTATTACTTAAATTTTATTAGATACACTTAATAAATTTCAACAATATGACAAAAGTGTCAATAGGGGTTCCCTGTCGAAAACGTGTTCCTTCGAGCCTACGATTCATTTTCGAAATAAATAAAAATGCAATGTTATGGATGTTAAAAAGCGGCATGGGGAGAAAAATGAGAAAACACATTTCTAGATAATACATCAATCTATAAGGGGTCATTGAAGACCAGAACTCGATATCTTATATCGATTGGCCGTTTGCGCGCGAACAAAATTTCAGACAACTAAAGAAGAAACATCGTAATAACATAGACCAATTACAGGTATTTACCGAGCTAATATCAATTTAGATAGATTCAGCGGGTTGAAAATTTCAAGACCTTTAAAAAAAATTCAAAATTGATGAATTCGCTGGAAAATATTGCAATGCTTTGAAAATATTCTACAAAAGTTCCATTTGGAGGTTTGGAAGGTGTTGTAGCTTGTTTTTATAAAAGGTTTAAAATTTAAAAAAAAAATCGAACTTTTATTAGCAATAACGTTTTAAATGCTACGACCTCGGACCAATACTACAGAACATTTCAACGCGTATCATGTTTTTTTTTCAAGAATAAAATGAGTTTACATGACATTAGTTTAGTTAAGTGTGGTTAAAACTTCTAATAAAATTTAACAATTTCGGTACGTGCAGCATTGCAATACATCACACAACAAGTACAATCAAATGACTATAAGCATGATATGCCATAAAGACGTCATTAGAACGTTTTTATTACCATGTTAGTCGAATGATTAAAGTTTTACTACTTTGAAAGCAATTAAAATTGATGTGAATTCAGTGTCAAACTGTCGGTAACTTATTATTAGGTGCTTTACGTCTATCAAAATCATGGATCAAACTTTGACTATTACTTTGCTGTCAGTTTACATAGAAAAATAGTTTTTATTTAAGTATATATTTTACTGCTTGAACAAAAAGAAAGATCAGTATATTTAATCTGCTTTTGTTGAACTTTTCACAAGGCTAGATGTCAAACTGTTTTCGATTATTTTCTCTCTGTATAGATCAAACTCTTTATTTAATTAATCTAAAATATAGAACAGGGCACTCAATGGGTCAAGTGGTAGAGCACTCGCTCTATGATGCAAGTGTTCCGGGTTTGAATCCACTTTAGGTTACCAGGAATTTTTCTGGCGTTAGGGGAAACTGGGGCACCACCAAACACGGGGTACCACCAAACACTAATTTTTATTTCTAAACTACTTGGACTATCTCGACCATTCCTTCAGTGGACAAGCATCCCTATAGTGACTATAAATTCCTATAGGTCTTATCCTCTGAAGTCGAATATCCGATTAAAAAATGGCAGTGTTTAGTGGAACCCCGTGTTTGGTGGTGCCCCAGTTTTCCCTAAAGGTGTTCGGATTGCATACAGTGAGCTTCACTGCACTTGATTCCACGGGCATGGGACTGACAACCTCATCCCGTTCAAGAAAAAATAATAATGCATGTCTAGAAATCCCCTTGCGGGAAGGCCTTGTTCCTTCATGGAATGTTGTGCCAGCATTATTATTATATTATAATATGTCAAACTGTAAGAATACTAACACTTGGTATTCGACGACCTTTTTAAAAACATTATCTAGAGATGTTTTTTCATCCATTTTTTTCCATTCTCCTCTTTTCTTCGGTGCATTTTTAGAGATTGTCCTGCCGGACATTTCGTCCTAATATTTTGAGTAATTTATACAGTAGACTCTCGCTCAATCGGCTCTTTCTCAATCGGGCGACAAATTTTGTTAACAATTTTCACGTTTAATTATGAAGCTAATATGCCCAAATTCGCTGTAGTTCTTCCTATTTTATCGTGATTCTTTATAATTGAGCGCTTTTTGTGGAATTTACAAAGGCTTTGACGCTCAATTCTATCGCTAAACCGGATGACATTTTGCCCCATATTCCCGATTGATAGAGAGTCTACTGTAAATCTGTTCAAATCAATTGTGTACCAGACCGGTAGTCAACCGGTTATGAGCCGATAAGTACTTTTTGTCTGAAAATTAATTCAATACGGTAAATGATACTTAAATGATGCGGAAGTACTTTTGAGAGACAGCATCGCATTCATACAGTCACGTGTTCAAGCACTTCGCAAAGCATGAGATGCTTTGCTACATCTTTTTTTTATTTTCTTGTATTTTTGGAGATAGTCCATGCAAACTCTTTGTCCATAAATACCTACCTATGACATAAATGCTTTTCGATATTAATTTTTCGAGACCGAAGTCGAATTTTAGGGATCTTATTTCTAAATCGATTTCGTCGAATTTAAAGTTCTTGTATAAATACAGTAGACTCTCACTTAATCGGCTCTTTTTCAATCGAGCGCCAAATTTTGACGATTTTCACGTTTGATTTTAAAGCAAATTTGTTCAAATTTGCTGTATTTCTCTTTGTTTTATCGTGATTCTTTAAATTTCAGCGCTTTTTGTGGAATTTATAATAATTTTGATGCCCAAATCTCTCGATAATTTGGATGACATTTTGCCCCATGTGCCCGACTGAGAGAGAGTTTACTGTATCTTGAAATTTCCAACCCAGCTGCATTTGTTCTAATCGATAGTGCATAAATAAAGTACCCCAAAATGATTTATTTTGCTTGAATATTCTTATTTGTATACCTCAGAATGAAATCATATGCTTTAACCATAGGGGAAAGTGCCCAAGCTTGATACGATCTAAGCTTGATAATAACTATTTTTTTCCTGTGTTAATCAATAATTATGACTGATAGCAATATATTTTAATAGCTGGTCCTAAGCCTCACATTTCCTAAAAAAAAAATAGGATCCCAGCTCTTTTCTCCTAGTTTCAGGAAGCAAAAATCAAAAATGGGTCCGAAACTGTAATTTCGATACATGATATTTCATAAGTATTTCTTAATTAATGTCGTTGTTCAGGAAAACTACTATCATAGGCACATAGAGGGTTCATCAGTATTAATATTTATGTAATAAATATTTTTACTTGGGACACTGTTTTTGTCGGTGGTGACAAATTCATAAATTCTACCTGTGTCCATCCTATATTTTAAGAAGGGTCCATGAATGATAATTTAAATGTGGCAACTCTATCATTAGATGTGATTCTTTCATAATTACACCTATTGTAATCCTCCAATTTTATCGACAATTGACATAGCCTTCAACCCTGTTGTCTGAATTTTAAGGTTGCAGAGTGACATTTTCATGGACTCAAAGTGAAAAAATGGTTTCGCTAGCGCCCTAATGTCATAAAAACATGGCTTAGAAAAATTGCATAAGAGTGATTTTAAAACTAATAGCCAGTCTTACAAACGATTTAAGCAGATACATTAGAGTTCCGTCTAAATAGTGATGTGCAATTTTTTGTATCCGGTGAAATTTTTGCAGTGAAAATTGGCCTCCGAATTGTCGAATCAATTATTATACAGGAAGGCCCCGGACCCAACTTGTATAAAAATCGCCACTGAATTTCCATTTTCTTCTTGAGGAAAATCTAAGGATTTCCAGAAACTATTTGAGGTGGGATTATAAACCTAATAAGTGAAACATTTTTTTGTCATAGTGGAAGAATCGCTTCGGTTTGCGTGGTAATCAGAAAAAAATCAAAAACCTTGGAAATCATTTTATAGTATCAAGCATGGGCACTTTCTCCTACACAGAAAAAAATATTTTGTAAAATTGTTCGTAAATTTTTATGAAATCCTATGGAGGACTTACGAAATGTTCGTGAATCATATAACCCACGAACAAGTTCGTAAAATTTTGTACTTTTTTCACAAACATTGTTCGTAAAATGATCATTTGACGAACTTTTTTGTACTCTTACAAACATTTGTTCGTAAATGTTCGTAAACACACAAAAAAATGTTCGTAAAATTTTGTCATTTGTTCGTATTTGTTTGTAAATTTTTGTTTGTCTGGCAAAATGTTACAAACAAATGTTTGTAAAATTACAAAAAATGTTCGTAAAATTATCATTTTACGAACAATGTTTGTGAAAAAAGTACAAAATTTTACGAACTTGTTTGTGGGTTATACGATTCACGAGCATTTCGTAAGTCTGCAACAGGATTTCACAAACATTTACGAACAATTTTACAAAATATTTTTTTCTGTGTAAGATATGTTCAATTTTCATTCTGAGCTCCACATTTATGAGTCCTATAATATTTGATCAGTGTGGAAGCTAAAAGTTTAAAGGTACAGATTTTCGATCTTCGGTGACCCCTCCCATAAGTCTACCGGCTTCAGACCTAAGGTTTAGCCCAGTTCCTGATGATCTCAAAATTCAAAATAACAATCAATTTTATTGCTTTTTCAAAATTTAATGGATCACTTGCCCAGATACTTATGGTATAAAAATTTTCAATATCGAGATTTTCAATGTTAAATCACTTAAAAATTGTCACTATCTTATCAGTTTACAATTTTGTCATGGGTTTCTTTAATATTATAATCAGTTTAAATAGATAGTAAGCCAATGGCCCTGAAACACTGCTTAGATATTATTTACGGAGAGTTTTTGTGAGTTCAAGCATTCCGCAGAGCTGAGACATTTTGCCATATCACGAGAACATGCTTTTGTGTTTTATTTTTTAAAGTTTTTGAAACGTTACACCAACATTCCGAATAAAATTGTTGCGCATTGCGGAAGTTCTCGCTACGACTAGTTATATGACTTTAAAAGGTTTTAAATATCAAACTTAGTTAATACGTCAAAATTTTAAAGACATAAACTCTATTTTAATAATTTGAAATTTGAAGTAAAATAGCAAATACTTCATTGGAGTATTAATAGCTTTTTTCTTTTTTTTTTTGCAGATATGGTATTCCTTGTCATGTTGAGCTAAAAATAAAAGATTTAAAAAAAAGCGTAAAAAAGAACACCATCCATCGAATCGGGGCGACGTCGTTAGAATTAATTAAGTTTAAATACTAAAGTGAAGAAAAAAGAGATAATGATTAAAAAATTACAATAAATATAACATTAAATGTTAATTGTATAATGGTAAATGTGATTCCCAGAACCGAAACAAGATTTAAAAAAAAAACTACTTGACATGTTGACGTTAATTGTAAAGAGATGAAGAAAAAAAAATAGATAAAAAATATATATTATGTTCTATGTTTGATGTTCTGTTATTGTCGAGTTATTTTATTGCATTATTATTACTTTTTAGATGAAACAGAAAAAAATATAAATGTAATTGAAGAAAATACGCAAAACAATTAACTCTGAAAGATCATTTTTTTGCAATATTACCACACACCACACTTTAACATCACAGAGAAGAAATAAAAATTTATGTGAAGAACAAATTATAGATGGAATAAATTTAAAGAAATTAATAAATGTGCTACTAAATGGTTAATGGAACAACTGATAGAAGCTACAACAACAGCAAAGATGAGAATTTAAGGACTAAGATAATGAAAAACGTATCAATTATTGTAAATGTTAAGATGGAGTTTAATGCTTTTTGTCGTTTTTCCCCTCTTCAACGGACATTTTAGGCTTCTTCTTCGTCTTTCCAGCAGACGACATCCCCATATATTTCCCCATATTACGTTTCTGGGTTTTATCTTGTTTTATTTTCCAATGAAGTAGTAGAAAATGAAGAAAAGAAACAGAAAATAGAGAAATTCTTCTTTTATTTTTTTTTAGCCATTTAAGTGAACAACGAAAATTCCTCCGCTGAGTGTCCCCGAAGAAAGAGACCCTTCCTGCACAACTCCAAAAGATTCCATTGTCGAATATGTCAATTCCTTTAATTTAAAGTTACAATCCAAATTATGATGGGAAAGTAAGTGTAATTTAGAGACAGATAATATCTGAAAAAAAATGTAAAAGGATTACTGTTAAGGACAAGAAAAAATTAAGAAAGATAAATCTTACCAAAATTCATATGAATATGAGGCATTGTTCGCAAAAATAAGATGTTTCGTACCAAACTCCAAAATAAAAAAAAATTAGAGAAAAAAAAACTTATGATGATGTGTCTCTTTAATATGAAACAAGAAAAAAGAAATAAATTAATTGTATAAAATGGGTTGAGAAATATGTGGGCTTTTATTTATGCTCCCCTTGAGGGAGACCCAGCACAAACAAGCGTCCCTTTTCCTTCCATTGCAGCGTGTGGCGTGACCCTTATCCCTGGAACACTCCTTAGTCCTCGATAAGTCGCTTCCGCAGAATAATCCCTTCAACCCTTTGAAGTCAAGGTGCAGGCAGTTCCAACAAGTGTACGGTAAATAAAATCTTCAGGACATTTGAATTAAGATTAAGGTAGGGTTGAATCACCAGTTCTCGCCAGTGCCCCACTTCTCGCCACTTACATTGAAATCGCTATTTTTCGCAATTTATGAAATAAATGAGTCGCAATTTTTTTGTATTGTTTCTGCTTCTACGCATAGAATCGAAAAATAATAATTATTCGTTTTGGATTCACGATTTTGATCACTTTTTAGAGCAATATTTTAAGCAAGTGCATCGAATCCAACATCTCTTACCAAATGTACTAAGTGTCGTCAAATTTTCATCAGGCCAAAAATACCTATTTGGGTAAATAATTTGTCTATTGAATATTTAATTGCACTTGTGGAATACATAAAATTTGTATTTAGTCAATTATTATTTAATTTTATATTATTTTTGTATAAAAATGAGGCATGACGAGAAGTGGTAATATTCTGGAATTGATTTTACCACCTGTCGCCATATCTTTTCAATAGGTGACGCTAACTTCACTTCGTACATTCTCAGTTGTCAATTCTGCATTGTTTACTTTCTGCAAAAGCCCCATAATTTGATTTCTCAAATAAAAGTGAAGAAAAATCATTTAAAGAGAGTAATAATAAAGTGATCACAAGGAAAGAGAAATGGTGAATGTATTCTTTTCATAGCATTGCCTAAAATAACCGAGTGTGGTTCTTTTCAAGTGGGTGGCGAGAAGTGGTTACAAATTTTACAAAACTGGCGAAAAGTGGTAAAAAGTGGCGACGAAATGGTTATTTTTGCATTATTAATAAAAATCAGTTTTTTAAGTAGTCCAGCGTTATGTTCTAGGATTATTGTTTTCACGTATCTAGAGCCAATACATCTAAGTAACTTTGTGTCAAATTTGACTTATCTTGTAACAAGGATTCAAAAGTTATGATTAAATGAATTTAATTTTTTCCTAAACATGGCGATAGCCGGTTATTCCACCCTAGCCTTCATGAACCTTCTTAAACTTACAAAGTTTCAAGGGATTCGAGGAAGAATTATGTGAAATAAAAAATAATGAAATTTTGAGCCCAATTTTTGGAATAATTGGCTTACAGAAAATATCAATACTGATTAGCTCAATTTAAGCACATTTTTCATTAAGATAGAGAAAAATTATCTTCGACAAAGTTGTAGAGGAATAAATTTCCTATAAAATATGCCTATTTGATAATTTTAACGTTTGCGAGGCTAAAACGTCACAAATTATCCGAAGACTGACAGAATTTGCCCCAGCAATTTTCAGAATCTCCACAAAATCGACTTTTAGAAAATGATTCGAAAATCACACTTCTTTCGAGATAGAGGAAAATAGTCTTGTGCAATGTTGTAGAGCAGTAAATTTCCTATAAGAATATGCTCATTATAAAACGTTTAAGTTTTCTCAGAGCTCGTGAAAGAATTAAAAATGCTTTTTGACAAGTTTTGCCCCAGTCTCCCCTATATTAGAAGGATTTATGTTTTTTCAAATTTAATTTTTTGTAACTCAATTTTTTCTGTTTTGATATTATGATTAAACACTCATTTTAACTTTTTCGTCCAGAAATAATTATCAATTTTAAAGCACACAGCAATATGTTAGCTATTCAATATTAAATGCTGCAACAAGACGTATAGAAATTTTGTAAAAATTTTTATTGTTGATTTTCGGTCAGTGAAGAGTATTTCATCTAATCTAAATAAATAAAGAACTCAAATGTACAGATGATACTATAAGTGAAATACTAGAATTTCAAGAGTTTCAATTGGCATATATAAGAATTCCAAGAAATATATGTTAAAGCATAAATTTAAGAAATAAATTTAACAAAATCACGGAGAATAAAGTGAATTAAGGGGTTGTGGACCAAAAAGAATTAAAAAACAAAAACTAAATATTCTCTCAATCTTTTTAGCATAATAAAAAAAAATTATTTAATTCAAGATCTTTGGCATATGTATCAATACCACTTTCAAATCATATTTTCTGAAATTTTCATTTAAAAATTTTACAAAACTCAGAAATTGAAATTTGATTTTTGAAGTTTTTTTTAAGACTTACATTTCGGTGGACAAAATTTATCGGAACTGGTTCATTTGCATGATATCACAAATGCAAATATTTCCTGCTAGTTTAACTCACAACTTATTCTACAAGACGAAACATGGTGTAAAAGGGACAGATAATCCTAACCGGCTTATGTAGGTGAGATTCTTAATGTGAGCTAACTCGGAATGCATGCAAATTCGATTTAAAGCTGAAGTTGTGGGACGCCATTCAGTTATCCTGAAAAATATCAAGGATTTGGATGGACTGGCAGAAAAGTGATGTATGGGTGAAATGTAGACCAGAATGTTCTCTATAATTTTCCCGTAGAACTTGATCTCATCGATTAATCAGAAGCCGAGATAATCGAGGTTGTTTGTTTCTGAACTTGTCTTTTCGACCAGAGCGCCCCAAGTGTTCATTTGATGAACTTCAACTATATCAAAGAATTGTTGTATTTTGTGGGACTTTCCATTTAAAACCCTATTTTAAGTGTCTTGGTGGAGTAGAAGCAGTTAAATTGGAATCTTATTGGTATCAAGGTGTTATTATGGGAAAAGTCAATTTTTTTCACACTTAAACGGGAAAATCGGAGTGATAGCATTGTCTGAGCGGAAAATGATGTATGGACGAAATATAGAGACAAATGTCCTCTACAATTATTTCCAAGTAATCATCAAAATAGATTCAGCAACAGTCGAGATAATTGAGGTTGTGTGATATTGAAATTGGTTTTTCGACTGTGGCGCCCCTGGTGTTGATCCTACGAAGTTCAAATGTTCTAGAAAGTTGTATCATTTGGGGAGATCTTTTGTTTAAGCCCTCACTCATCAAAATCGGTCACATAGAACCGGAGATATGTTTTTTTGAATTTCGTAAATTTTGACCCCTCATATCTCCGGTTCTATTGAAACCACAGCGCACTTATGCACCATTTTGGAAATGTCCTAGACTAGACTACAACATTCTAAAATTTGATTAACTTGCACAATGCCGTTTTTGAGAAAAATGAGTTTGAATTTTGATGAATTTTGACGCTATCGCAGCGCCACTTGTGGTGAATTTTTCAACTTCCATCTGAAAGTGCTCATCGAAACGAAACCAAAAACCCAAAATTAAGCTCAAAATGTTAATTAGAACCGGAGATAGAGGCCGGTCAATATTCGATCTTTGACCCCTTATAGCTCGGGTCAGGGGTTATGGATCGACTTAAGTATTTTTTTTGTTTGATAGGTATAATCAACGGCTACAACATACTAAAATTTCAGCCCGATGCACAATGGAATTTTTGAGTTATTTAACTTAGAAAATTGAAAAATCATCTTTTTTAAAAATAGCGCCCCTAGCGGTGGTTTTATGAACTTTCGATGTTAGAAGTGGAAGTGTCATTTCACGAGAGCTTTCCAAAACGCCCTCACTTTTTAAATTCTGACAATTAGAACCGGAGTCATGGCGATTTTAAGAAATTTTTTTGGACCTTTATAACACGGGCCAGGGGGGTCGGGGGACCTTAAGTTTGATATTGAAGGAAAGCTCTAAGGCCCAGCTATAACATACTAAAATTTGAGCCCGCTCGATGCCATAGGGGCGGAGCTATTGAGAAAACAAAAAAGGGGGGTCTTCAAAATGGCGGAAGGAGGGGTGGGGGGTGGGGGGTCAATGCACCAAGTTGCAATTTTCACCCGATTATAACCTTTGCCGAAAACCGCAAGTCGATATTTCTTTTAGTTTCGGAGCTATTAAGCTCCAAAGAGCGGCCGGCCGGCTGGGAACGTAACTTAGCCCTCTATATATTCGTGATCAGGAAGTGCTGAAACACATTTTGGCAAAGTTTGGGGCCGATGGGACGACATGAAATTTTGTTAGGATTATAGTAGGTGAGATTATTAAGAATCTCACTTAATAGGAGAAATAAACCATTTATAGAGCTCTGCCCAATTTAAAGGTGCCTCACTTCCCCCAACTGAGAGTGTTTAACTGAGAATAATTTCTAAAATTGAAGAGAAGCTACTATTTTTTGGCGAGAGGGAGCTCTGTTTGCGAAAGATTTGTATGCTAAGGAAATATACAGTAGACTCTCTCAAATTCGGGCATATAGGACCGAAATGTTAGCCGAATTCCACAGAAATTCGGGCGACAAACTCTTTGAAATGCAACGATTTTTTATTCATGTGCATGTAGATATTGCATTTACACACTCATATATAACGTAAATTGCATGAAAATCCCTCAATAATGCAAAATCACATCAAAACTAAGACAAACCATGCCAAATTTGAGCATATTTGATTCATTTGATAATCGTAATCAAACTTGAAAAATGACAACAAACTTTTTTCAAATGTAACCGCTGCCCGAATTAAAAAGTAGCCCGATCTTAAAAGAGCCGAATTTGCGAGAGTCTACTGTACTACACTCAGTCCCGGTCCCGGGATTATGCACATTTTCGGGACCGAGAAAAAACGCGCTAAATGACATTATGCATCGAGAAAATTTGCATAACCGCAGGGGCTTTCTTTTGAATAAATCGGCCGTAGAACGAATTTCGTGCGGAGTAAAAGTAGTTCAAACAAAAAGATTCAATTGTTTAATAGAAAGGCATTAACAAACAGTACTTTTTGGTCAGAGTTCTTCAATAAATGGTTAGAATATTTAAAAAAAAAATTACCCTAATAAAAGAAATTAAAGTTTTATTCTGTAAAATGTTTTCAAATGTCCCGCGTTGCACTATAGTATACATTCAGGCGTATTTCAAAAATGAGTTCATAAATTGACTCCTAAGGGTAGGCAAACTTGCATAATTGTATGTGCATAATTCCGTCAGGTGCATAATCCCGAACGACTTAATGCCGGGACTGAGTGTATACGGAAACTACGCTGGAATTAAAAATTTGTGCCAATTTTCATGTAATTTTTTTTCCTTAAAGTGAATAAAATTAGTGTAACAACAAACGGTGTTTGTAATGGTTAATTTTTATTTTAATGTGCAAAATTAAAATTAAGTAACCGTTAAGATGTTCCCTAAGATACACTCAGTCCCGGCATTAAGCACTTCGGGATAATGCACCTGATGGAATTATGCATATACAATAATCCAAGTTGGCCTACCATTGGGAGTCAATTCATGAAATCATTTCTGAAATACGCCTGAATGTATACTATTTTGTGACGCGGGAAATTTGAAGACGTTATGTTTATTTTTCAGCAGGGGCATGACATTTCCTATGTTTCCCATATGTTTCTAGCGCGCCGAAAAAACTTTTGAGTTTATTAGCTGTTTTCTGTCATTGTGGAATGAATTAGCAAAAAATACAAATACAAAATAAAAGCCAATTTAATAAGGAAGAGGCAACCGAAAACCCCAAATTGGCAACCTACGTAGTTTTAAAGATATTTTGTGAAATGTGTACGAAAACAGGAAAAAATTTACACTAAAACTGGTCGCATTTTTCAGAGCTAATGTCACCCCCCTGTTTTTCAGAATAAAACTTTAATTTCTCTTATTATATTATTAATATTTCTCTCAATTGGATTCTAATTGGATTCCAATTGACACCCCCGACCAATACCATCCCCAAACGGGTTGTTATATGATGCTCTTGTTGCTCCTAGCAATTAACACAGGTAATTCAGTGAGTGAGCATCAATAGCCGTGGAAGTGAAAGTAAGAGTGACCAGCCTCACAGATTTGTAATTTTATTTAGTTGAGCTCCATCAGGTCTTATAAGATACATTAACCTTTTAAGAACAAGTGGGTTACCTGTGATCCATAGGGAAAATAATTTTTACTGACTACCTAAAGTAATTTCTTTCTAATATTTGTGCATAATCGTAAAGTAAAAGATTGTGGGAATCAAGGATATTTTTTGCAAATCTTCAACTAGGGTGAAAGGAACACCTATTGACATTTTAGGAACTCGTGTCAGGCCTTATTGACACCCTACTTTGCACCATTTGGAATACGAAATTCGCACATTCATCCTTATCGAAAAACGCAGAATAATGACAACACGTTATATTACTTAGATTTTATTGGATGCATTAAATAAATTTCAACATTTTGATAAAAGTGTCAAAAGGGGTTCCCTGTCGAAGAGGTGTTCCTTCGAATCTACATATTTGCTATGTAATAAATATTTAATAGGGTGTTTCTTCAACCATACGACGAGCTTTCTAGGACAAATTTGACTCGATTTTACAATATTACTTCTCCCAATTTTACTTGATAATCGATTTTGCAGGCATTCCTAGCTACAGCTACCCTTCAATAATCTCATCTAGGGTTATTACTATATTTTTTTAATTCAATATACCTGCCCATGTATAATAAATGAGAAAGCTCTATTTGAAAAATTGTGGGGTAGAATTTTCTATAAAATTTGAGAATAGTGTAATAAATTTTACCTTGAAAAAACATTTGAACATTTGAAGACCGGAATATCCCATATCCCATGAGCATTAGCAAACCTTAAAGAAAAGTTTAGTAACTAGACATGCAACAGGTTCCTCCTCGGTCTCAGTCTGCTTGAACTTTCACCTTCATTCACGAAATTCAGGAAAGCTCTCTCAAAAGAACACTCTCTTTATTCAATGTTTGTTTTTTTTTTATTTTACATAAAAAATCAATTCGCTTTATAATCTGTACAAATTTTTGAACCCACCAATGTTTAGTTTTTCACAAAAAATTTCAACTATTGATTAAGACTTTTTTTTTCAATTGTTACACAAAAGAAAACATCAATTAAATATTTTCCATTTATCTTCATAAACTTGTTTCTCTTTTTTTTTTCTTTGTAGTAAGCTCATGACATTTACAAGAGTTTGTAAGCTAAATATTTAACCTTTATCAAATGCTATGTATTTTATCATTATTTTCCATTTTTTTTCTCAGAAGATTAGAACAAAATTAAATTAAAATTAAATCCTTCGCCAGTCTCAATTCCTATAAATTTATTTTCACATTAGTTCTGGCTCCTTTCGCAAAAAAAACCAAATCCATTCACTCATTTTTATTTTCCTAATTTTTTTTTGTAGTAAATCCTATCACTTTTCTCCTTTCTCCTTTGTTTTTTTTTCCATAATTACAGATCTATCTCTCTTAGCACTTAGAAAGGTGAAAATGTTGTAATTTTTTTCCAAAAATTCTTTATGCAGTTTATAGAAAGAAAAGGCCACTAGCCGACTTTATGCTGACTTAATTATTATTTCAATAATTTTTTTTTTAAAATTATATCAAGGACAAAAACGAAATAAATTATATGTATCTATCGAAGCCTCAATTTTTGCCGAAAGAAGACAAAAAGTAGTTAGAACCATGTCACAATTTTGCTTTTTTTTTAAACTTAGATAATCATGTCGCCACGAAAAACAATATGAGGAGGTAGGGTAAGTGTGCCAAATTTCGGCATAGTTGCATGCAAGCGCCAAAGTCTCAAGTTTGAAAAGTAATATATTTAATAGAAATTGTTTTTTTTTTAATTCCTTCTACTTAAGGAGTGTTGTTTAGAACCTTGTAGACAGTTTATCGTCTTTATTTACTATGAAAATCATTCTTAATACATTTTAAAATGAATAAAAATGTAGACATAGCTTTAGTGCCCTATTTCGGCCACCTTAATTCTCACTGATCCTTGCCCTTCGGGAATTCTTGAAGTGTCTTTTTTACGTCATCTCGTTTGTCTACATTTTTTGTTATTCTGTTGAACTGTATAATCTCTGGAGTATGTAAAAACTAAATATTCATAAAAATTCGAGGAACAAAAGAGGTGGCCGGAATTGCAAGCTGTCCGGAATTTGGCACACTTGTCCTAGGGCACTTTTGAATTGCGGCAGCTTGGAAATTGGGCTTTCTTTTTCCTTTTTTAGTTTCGTAACTAGTTTGTGAAGCAAAATTATATCATAATAAAGTCCAGTTTTATTTAAAAATAGGAGAAAAATCGCTCAATTTCAAAGCTGCCTCACTTACCCCTAATAATTTTTTTTTCCTATCTAGGGAAGGTCAATTATGCACTTCATGATCAATAACCAATAAAATAAGAATAATTTAATTTGAATAAATTATGACAATTACTTTAAAAAAAAACTTTGTTGTTAAAATTAGTGACAATTTTGTTGAAAATTATTTTTTAATGGAGAGAGAACTTACTAAATTGACCTTTCCCTGTTAAATGTCTCTTTCGAGAGTTACATTTTCTCATTCTAAACTATCCTAAATAAAATACTTGTTCACATGTTCCTTCAGTATGATAAACAAAATGAGACAAAAATAATTTTCTTCCCTATATTTAACAAGTTAATAAAATGGAATCACAAAAAAATATTTCTGCTATTATATTAATATTTATAATGCCACAAATTTCTCAAAAGCTTCTTCCTCAAAGATTTTCTACTGTTTTTTTTTTTCTTTTAAATAATTTAGTTTGAAAAGGACTCTAGTCATGGATTTTTGTCGTATTTCGTTCAAATAAATAAAATATGCTGCAAATAAAATACTTATTTGAATTTCATATGGATATTTTATAATGTTTTTTATAAAAAAAAAGATTTAAGGTAAAAATCTTGAGGAATTTTAAACAGGGAAAAAATTGGTAGGGGAAAGTGCTCTCCCTTCGAACGTTCATGTCTTCAAATAATGTGAATTTCTTTTGTTTTTCGTAAGAGATTTATGGCCTCCACACATTGGAAGCAATTTTTGTCAAAAATTGCTTTTTGAAATTCCCTGCAGCGTTGTAGGGGGAAACGTCAAATTTCTGTCAAAAGCGCAATTTTTGACGAAAATTGCTCCAAATGTGTAGACGCCTTTACACTAAATTATCACGGAATTATCAACAATTGATGATAAGCCAACTAATATTTAATAGAAATGTGTAATTCTCTTAGGAAAACTCAAAGAAAATTCACATTATTCGAAGGCATGAATGTTCGAAGGGAGAGTACTTTCCCCTATAATAGTGTTTGAGAAAGTCGCAAGATAAAAAAAATTATTCAGTGCTCCTGCTAGAGATTTTTGTCTATTAACAGTAGAGAGAATGAAATAAATTCTTGGCATTTCTTGTCGACTTAATATTGAAAAATAGTTTTTTACTAGACATTTCACCACTCATTTCCATGGATTTTTATTTTAGGCATTTCCCAAATCAAATGGAATTTTATTAAAATAGCCATTTAAAGTTGATAGAATTTATTCAAACAGAATTTTCTATCAATCTCTTAATAATTGAAGTCCATTGAAAAATTTAAATGTGCAATGAATTATTGAGTGATTGTAAAAGTCCCTGCTCGATTCAAAGGTAATCTTCAATTTTTGAGTTTCGTTCTAAAATTTATAAATTTTTTGTTATAGTTATTTATTAAAATTCGTCAGAGCGTCTGATAATTACAGGAGGTCCTCGGATTCATGACATAGCCGGGCGGGACCTAAGAAATCCGCCTGAATTTGGAAGAAGCAAAATAGAATAATTGCATACGCACAAGAGATATCCTTCGAAATCCAAGATATTTTCAGTACAAATTAAAAGAAAAGATATATTTTTTAAGATGTAATGTGAAAATAATAAAGAATTTTTTGCTCGGATCTTCTCAATTAATTGCTAGAATATCCAAAAAGTTAAAAAAAATCTTATAATTTTTTTTCTATATTAAATAACTGAAATACTGGGGGTCCCAGGATTATGCATATTTTCGGGAACGAAAAAAATTGTGCGAAATGGCTTTATGCATACAGAAAATTTGGATACCTTCAGGAGATTTCTTACGAATAATTCACATGAACGCCGTAAAATATGCAAAATACAACTGGCGCCAATTTCTTGGGCTATTTTCAGCGTCAACGACTCATAAGAAGTTAATTTCAAATTTAACGCCCACCAAAAAAAATTGCATACACTTAGGGGTATTTCGAAAATGATTTCACAAATTAGCTCCTAGTGGTAGGCCAATATGCATACACTGAGAAAAAAAGAGGCTGCGATTAACTTTTTTCGTCATAACTTTAACACTTTTTGGGTATAAAAATATATCAACATTTTTTAATGTTAATTTTACGCCTTTTAAGGGTAAAATCAACATGAAAGAAGGGTAACTTTAACCCATTATACACCTAAAAAGGGTAATATTTACACCGTTTTCGGATCAATACTGCAGGGTAAAATTAACATTTCCGGAATGTTATTTTAACTTTTTCGGATTTCTCTTAGTGTATATATGTTTGCATTATCCCATTTATTCATAATCCCGATATGCATAACCCCGGGACCTCCTGTAATATTTAATGTTAAAATGATGCGCGTCAATAATTGTATACCGTGCTAACACAAGGTAAGCTTTTACTATCGCTATGCTGTGCAGAAAGATATTGTCAATGTTCTTAAAAAACAGGAGTGCACCGATAACTTTTCGATACTATCGAATCGATAGTATCGATGAATTTATATCTGTAAGATTAAGTGAATGACGACTTTTTATGCATTGCCATTTATTCACTCAGAAAAATAATCGAGTAAGACTTACTCGAATCGATGTTGAATTAACTCTTTTTCGTTGTGATTTTCGATTAACTATATTTTAGAGTTGATTTTACTGCTGTTTAGGTGAAATATTCGGAAGAGTTGTTTTAACTTTTTTGTCCTAAAATTTACATGACAAAAGAATGTAAATAACTCTTTCTAACTCTTATAACTCCTATAACTCTCATAACTCTTTCTTCTTCTCGTTTCATGAGTTAAAAAAATGTTGAGTTAAAATAAGTCTTTCAACCCAAAATGGATAGATTTTGTAATTTTATGTCTTTTTTCTAAATGTTATTATTTTCTTTTTTACTATTTTCTTGACTTCAAGTTCCCTATGTTCCGAGCGAAATATCACGTATGATGCACGCACATGTCTTTATGAAACACTGTTAGGTATATTTCTAGTTGATGTTCCATATGAACTTTACCATACGAAGATCTTCTTGACTGAAGTATATTCTTAAAATGAAAACACTTAAGCATATACTTCAGTCGAGATGAAAATTAACATCGAAAAAGTGTAATAATTACATCGATATCCGACGAATTAATTCAACTCGCACGAAGAGTTGTTCAACTTTATTTACTAAAATTTACAACGAAAAAGAGTAACAATTACATCGATATTCGTGTTAATTCAACTCGGCGATAGAGTTGTTTCAACTCTACAGTTTTTTTTCTTAGTGTTGCAATGTTCTTAAAAAAATGTGATAGATGATAAATTTCTATATCAACAATACGAAGTGTAGCTAGCTATCGTTAACATTTTTCAGAATCGACACTCGATACTATCGAAAATAAGTTATCATGTCTCCTCTCCAGCTTTGTTCAAGTGCATGAATTAAGTCCTTAATAAGTACTTATTAAGTCCTAATAGAGATACTTTCTGCAAATAATTCACACATCCACGGCAGGAGATCGCAATGAACCTTAGGACGATGCACAGGCAATCTGTGCATCGTCCTAAGTTTCATTGTGATCTCCTGCCGTAGATATGTGAATTATCTTTTGTGTTTCTTCGCCAGGGTGCTGCACCTGTCGCTCTGTGAGTGTATAATTTTCTAATTGAGTATGTACTTCAAATCTCTATGTCAATTATTGCACTGAGAGGAATACGAAAAAGTCAAAATAACATTCCGGAAATGTTAATTTTACCCTGCAGTATTGATCGAAAACGGTGTAAATATTACACTTTTTAGGTGTATTAGTGATTAAATTAACCCTTTTTCACGTTAATTTTACACTTAAAAAGGTGCAAAATTAACATGAAAAAATGTTGCCATATTTTTACACCTAAAAAGTGTTAAAGTTACGAGGAAAAAAAGTTAATCGCACCCCCTTTTTTTCTCAGTGAAGGAGGTTACAGGTTATGAAAAGGAGGCAAAAATTATTCAACTTTGAAACTATGTCGACCATTGATCAATGGCTTCTACATACTACAGAAATTTATGTTCATATTGAAGCAAATTACCTACGATTGTGTAGGAAAACCTATCCAATATGGACATAAAATTATCTAGTGTGTAGAGGCCATAATAGTCAGCTTAGGTAGAAAAGGGGTTAATCGCCAAGACCAGTCAATCTTTTAGCGCTTTTCCACTGCAAGTTGTCTCCTTTTGCCTACCAAATTACCTCTTTTGCTTCCTGCGTGGACTTATTTTATTATGGACTTATATTCGGGACACTTACATCATAGAACGAGTACTTTACAAATTAATTCATTGCATCTCGGGCGAATTAATCCTTGATATTTCTTTGCAGTTTTTATTTTATTTATTTTTTTTTTGAAAATTTCTAAAGATCGCAAAAATCAAAATACGCTTCTAATTCACGAGTAGATGGCGCTTCAGGTAAATGTCAATTTGAATTCGAATATGGCAGTTTAGAATCCTGAAAATTTCATTTCTCAGCTTTAAATCATGACGATTGCTGAGATATTAAATATTTAAATCACTTCATATATTTTTCTTCAAAAAATTCATTAAATAAATCAACTTGTAATAAATGGCTATTTTATAAAAATCCATTGCAAAACCGAAAAAGTTTAAACACCTTGACATTCTGGAGCTTTCTTCATTTTCATCTTAATGATAATTTGCAGGACGGTGAATGGCAATTTTTTCTTAATAATTAAGCCACAAAAAGAATGACTAAAGTTTATTGCTAGATGCTGAAAAAATATACTATTGACAGATGGCTTTTCATTTTTTTTTATAAATAAAAATGATAAAATACTTTCATTTTTTTTCAGCAATTCTTCCTGGGATATGTTTCTCGTTGATGTTATGTAGTTGTTCTCTAAGTACAAGAAAGAACATTGTGATTCCTTTCAATTGAGGTCTATGGTACTTGCTTTTCATTCTTGTAATTTCTATAGCTCACGTTTATCCCCCTTCATTTTGTCATAAGTACAAAAAATCCATGGAATTGCCACATTTAACAAAATCTCTCATTATTTTCTCATTCATCTTCCCTCATCTCAATCTTCCCCTAATATAAAAAATGTTTCTTTTTTTAAATACAATATATCGATACAAAAGAAATTCTAGGCATTTTTTTTCTTCATTGAGTTCAGTTTTGATTTTACAATGAATTCACTTTATTACAACAGCAGTTTCTTTTTTTTTTCATTAGCCTATCATCTATTTAGGAAAAATATTCATTCTTTTTTTTTTCTTCAGCTATTTCATTTTAGTAATTTAGATTTCTCTGAGATTTTCCCCATTCATCTCATCAAATTTTTCAGCCACACTGACAAATATTTGGGTAATTATTCTTAGTTTATTTCTTATTATTTCCCTTAAAAAGTAATATTTCTGTTCATTTTTTTTTTAAATTGTATATGAATATAGAAAAAAATACTGGTTTATGTTTTCAGTGTCTCTTCTATCTTGGTTATGCTTAATTTTCTTCTTTAAATATGCTTTAAATTTTTTTATCGTGACTTTTTCTCAAATTCCTCTTTAACTTTCTCCCCCTCCCCAGCCCGCGGAAAATTAACAAAAATATAACAAGAGGTGGTTTTTCCCTATACAATAAGATTCATACTTTACCTCCCTCACAGTCTCCCTGAAAATTTGTCCCTCATGAGATGTCAATGGGCTTGTAGACACCAGCTTCATGATGCTGGATATCGTGAATTCCGGACACCGTGCTGATGCCACTGGTGCCCGGAATGGGCTGATCATCGATGGAATTCACAGATCCGTAGGTGGGATGCGATGACAGAAGAGGTGAAACAGAGTGCGTCGGTGTTCCTGGATTTGGGGTGGCTGATGCTGTGGTGTTGGTGACATTGGTGACGTCGGAACGTCGTTTTCTATACATCACGCCTGAGTAAAGACAGAAAAGCATCTCGGTTACCCATTCAACTTCACTGTCAAGTGCATATTACAACGTCTGTGACAAAAAAAAAGAGCAGGATCTAGTTTTCTCGTCTGTGCAGACGAAGAAAAAATTCCCCGCAGATGGTTTCATCAACAACTCACGTAAGAGGTTTAATTCGAGGAGGAGGTTTTCGATTTGCTCGAAATCAAAAAGAGAGCAGTTATATAATTCACTTTTTCAACGACCCCCCCCCTCCGTAGGAGAACATTATCTATAGGACAGTCTAGACAGTGTTTAACCCAACCCCTGCTAACTCAACCAAACCATGTTTTTTTTGTTTTCTTTTCGTAAATGGCTCCTATTTTTTTAACTGCTCGAACTCCAAGAGAGAGCCGTTTTCACAATCGACTTTTTTTTTCAACTTTGCAACATCCTAGCTGCTAAACGGTAAGAGATATTGACTTCCGGTCTTCGGTGACCCCCCCAGAAATCAATACATTCTATCTAACTAACTTACCCAAATTACCCATTCCCCCTTCATGCGTTCCCTATCCCCCAAAAATAGGCAAAAAATGAGGTTTTTCTAATTTAAAAAAAAATTGGTCCTGACGATTTCCTTCATTTTTGGATATGTTATGGAGGTAGTCCAGCTGAATATTTCGTCCTTAGACACCTATCACCAGAAAAATCGCCATCTTGAATTATTCAAGGTCAAAGGTCAACTACCCTAGAGAGCCTAATTTTCAACGGATTTGGACAAATTTGGACATTTTTGAAAGATCTTTTAATTCTGAACCCGACTGCATCGGTCACAATCGGTGATGGATCGGGAAAGTAACGGTAATAGTCCTATTTAAAAAAAAAAACAGTTTTTCGCAATTTTCAGTCTTTTGACCCATTTAAAAAATCAACGGTAAGAGATATCAACTTCCGGTCTTCGGTGACCCCTCCTCAAATGACATTATCTCGAACGTATTTTTTTTGTTTTTACCCCCTCCCCCTTCATACGCTCCCTATCCCCCAAAAATAGGCAAAAAATGAGGTTTTTCTAATTTTAAAAAAAATTGGCCCTGACGATTTCCTTCATTTTTGGATATGTTATGGAGGTAGTCCAGCTGAACATTTCGTCCTTAGACACCTATCACCGGAAAAATCGCCATCTTGAATTATTCAAGGTCAAAGGTAAACCAGCCTGGAGGGCCTAATTTTCAACGGATTTGAACAAATTTGGACATTTTTGAAAGATCTTTTAATTCTGAACCCGACTGCATCGGTCACAATCGGTGATGGATCGGGAAAGTAACGGTAGGGTGAAAGGAACGTCTGTTCGACAGGGAACCCCTATTGACACTTTCATCAAAACATTGAAATTTATTTAATATAAATTGTTTATATCTAGTGAAATTCATGTAATCTGACCTGCTTTCCTTTAACCTACTCTTTTCTAGAACTGTTCTGCGAATTTAAGAAGGTTTTAAAAAGGTTTAAGCAATTTCAATTGTCGACGTGGAGAAATTTCAAGATTCTTATGAAAAAGTGTAAGAAAGAAGCTTTTACAATAATAATTTTTTTCTATTTTTTTTAATAAAATGAACGTATATCTGTTGCATAACAGTCAAAAAATAACTAAATTTTAATTTAATACACAATTTGCATCAATTTATTTTAATTAAAATGAATTTAATTACAGTGTCAATAAACCGAGACAAAATCGTCGATTTCAACGTCTATTGACAGGTACAGATTGCGCGACTTTTGTATCAGCTTGATAGATGAAGAAGAATAAGAAGAATGAATAAAAGTAAACAAAGTTGCTGCATTTTTGTGAAAGAAATAGTGAAATTACTAACAAGTTAAGTGTTTGTGCGCAAAAAAGACTAAGAATGTTTGTTGGTTGTAACATATAGATGGCTCTGCCATAATTATAGAATGATGTTTGTATGGACTGACGGGAGTTAGTTGAATTAAAGATATCAAGCTGAACACAACACCTCGTGTTTTAATCTTATATGAATATTACTTGGTGTCAGAAGTTAAGTGATTAAAAGATGTCGAAAGGCGATACAGAAAGTTCAGCAAGCCCAATGAATCCTGGGGTGAAGCAGCCTGATCCTTTGAAAGTGGAACCTGATATGGAGATGCACATAACCTGGAAACACTGGGAAAATTTGTTTTCGTGGTACTGCAAAGCTATCCAGCTTAAAAAGTCCCCAAAGGAAGTGCAAGCAGCAGTCCTAATGACTGTAATAGGCCCCGAGGTGACAGATATTTTCGAGTCTTTCAATTTGTCCGAGTCAGAGAAGGGAGACATGGATGTCATACTGAAAAAGTTCAGAGAATATTTCAGTCCGAAATGCAACGAGATCTATGAGTCTTACCAATTCTTTCTCATGAGACAAAATCCTGATGAAAAATTTCACGACTTCTTGGTACGAGTACGTGTTCAGATAAAGAAATGCAATTACGCAGCTGGCGTAGTTGACAGACTCATTCGAGACAAAATTGTTTCCGGATTGAGTTCAGAGAGACTTAAAGAGAAACTACTTGCGGCTGACAATCCCAGTTTGAATGAGACTATAAAAGTTTGCCAGGCGTATGAGCAGGCCAGTCGACAGATGAAAAAGATGAATTCTGAAAAAACAGAAAATGAAATTGCTGCTGTCGAAAAGTCAGGGGATTCCAAATCTGCCAAGAGTAAAGCAAAGTCAAAAACTCAAGATGTATTCGATTGCAGTCGTTGTCTCACGAAGCATGGACCGAGAAAATGCCCAGCATTTAACAAGAAATGTCCTAATTGTGGTTACAGGGGACATGTAAAAGAGGCTTGTAGATCTCGTCGCAAAGTGCAGAAGGTTTCCCAGGAGGATGAAGAGGACGAAGATGAATCATCTGATGAAGCTGAAGTGGAAGAATTGAAAATTTTCTCTGTCACGGGCAAACATTCCAGTGATTGGACCGAAGAGCTCCAGTATCAAAACAAAAAATTCAGGGTAAAAATTGATACCGGAGCAGAATGTTGTGTGCTGCCGATGAAGATCTTGAAGCGCTTGGGAGTGGAAAAAGTGACAAAAACTGGAGTGAAAAGGCTCATTTCATATGATGGCGGTATTATTGACGTTGTTGGAAAAGTGAGGTTACAGTGTCTTGTCAGAGGGAAACCTATTAAAGTTGTGTTTCAAGTGATAAACAAAGACTGTACCCCTGTGATTGACGGAGATACATCAACCAGAGCTAAAATTATCCAGAGAGTGAGTTCAGTGAGAGAAGACATTTTTCAAGGATTGGGATGTGTGAAAGATTTCGTTTACGACGTCGATTTATGTGACAATCCCAAGTGGCAGATTCATAAGCCCAGAACAATTCCTCACTCAGCTCGTGACGACGTGAAGGCAGAAATTGACAAAATGGTCCACATGAAGGTAATCCAACCCTGCACAGAGCCCAGAGAGATGGTATCTCCACTTGTGATAGTACGGAAAAACGGCAAGTACAGAGTTTGCATAGATTTAACGGATGTCAATAAGAATATCAAACGAAGGCATTTTCCACTAAAAACTCTTGATGAAATTGTAGCCAGAATATCCGGAAGCAAGAGATTCACGAAGTTGGATTGTACAAAGGGTTTCTGGCAGCTAAAAGTGTCCGAAAAGACATCAAAGATTCTCACCTTCACAACTCCTTGGGGAAGATATGAATGCTTGTGTCTTCCATTTGGTCTTGCCTCTGCGCCCGAGATATATCAACAAATCATGGAAGGTATGCTTGGACACCTAGAAGGTGTTGAAGTTTCGATGGATGACGTGTTGATTCATGCAGAGACACCGGAAAAGCTGGCTGAGATCACAGAAAAGGTAGTTCAGATTCTTTCAAACAATGGGCTCAAATTGAATAAGGAAAAGTGTGAGTTTAATCAGTCAAAAATTAAATTTCTGGGTCATGTTTTTACTGAAAAGGGGTTGGAGGTCGATCCTGAAAAAGTTGAGGCAATAAAAAACTTGAGAATGCCAAAGGACAAAGAGGCATTGCAGAGGCTTTTGGGCGCTGTCACTTATTTGGGGAAATTTGTACCAAACCTGTCTCAAATAACTAGTCCTTTGCGAGAGCTTCTCAAGAAAGGTACAGCGTGGCACTGGGAAATTCAACATGAACAAGCGTATCACAAAATTATCGAGGCCTTGGTCAATGCTCCGGTGCTTCAATTTTATGACGTCAAGGAAGATGTGACACTTTCCGTCGACAGTTCGTCTAAAGCTTTTGGAGGAGTGTTAATGCAGAACGGACATCCAGTAGCATATGCGTCTAAATCCCTCACCTCTAGTGAGCAAAATTGGCCCCAGATTGAAAAGGAGGCTGGAGCGATCAGGTATGCTTGTGCAAAATTTCATGACATGATTTGGGGCAAGAAAATTGTGATTGAAACTGATCACAAACCCCTTGAGAGCATTTTTAAGAAAACACTTACCCAAGCACCTCCACGTCTTCGCAGAATTCTATTTGATGTAAAACCCTACAATCCCACTATTGTCTATAAGCGTGGCAAAGATATACCGCTAGCAGATGCTTTAAGCAGGGACTCAGAAGGTTCAGGTGACGGTAATTCTGAGGAGCAATGCGAAGTATTACTTACTCTTTGTCTGCACGGGGGAGCAAAGGAGCGATTCACGAAAGCTACAGATGCTGACAAAGAAATGCAAACCTTGAAAAAATTTATCCTCAAAGGTTGGCCAGGAAGTCAAAAGGAAGTCCCAGCAATTATCCGACCCTACTTCACGCACAGAGATGAAATTTCTATGGCAGAGGGGTTAATATTCAAAGGTGATAGATGCGTGGTGCCACCATCAGAACGAAAAAATGTTCTTAAGAACATTCACAATGGACATTGGGGCATTCAATCGTGCTTGAGAAGAGCGAGAGAGTTTGTTTATTGGCCCAAGATGAATGAAGAAATCTGTGAGATGGTCAATAGATGTTCAGTATGCGAAAAACATCAAAATTTGCCACCCAGAGAAGAACTCAAGATGAAGGAAATTCCCAAAGCACCGTTTCAGATCGTGTCAACAGATCTATTCAGTCTTAATGGAGATGAATATGTACTCCTGGCTGATTCTTTCAGCGGATATTTCGATTTTAAGAAGCTCAGGACCACTTCATCAGAGGCAGTTATAACTTTTCTTAAGGAGAAGTTTTCGGATTGGGGTATACCAGAACAAGTTCATTCAGATGGAGGACCGCAATATGCATCTCGTGAGTTCAGGCAGTTTTCCGCAGATTGGGGGTTTGAGCACATCATATCGAGTCCATATTTTCCCCGTTCAAATGGCTTGGCTGAAAGATATGTACAAACAGCCAAGAAAATGATTAAGAAATGCATTGCTGACAAACAGGATATACGTTTGGCACTTCTTATGTCCAGGATAACACCGGGAAATGGTCTCAAGTCCGTCGGAGAAAGGATTTGTGGGAGAAAATTGAGAAACCCTCTCTCATTTGAGCGATTTAGTTCCCCAGAATTGGAACAGCAAAGCGAAGTGCTGTTGAAGGCAAGAGAGAAACAGAAGATAAACTCAGACAGAGGGGTCACTGCGAAGAAACATAAGCCTTTGTGTGTGGGTGATCGAGTTCGAGTAAAGGAGTCATCTGGGAACTGGAAGTTTGGTAGGATCAAGAAGAAGTGCACAGAGAGATCCTACTTAGTAGGTCTCGATGATGGCAAGACAATACGAAGAAATTCGAAGTTCATTCATCCTACCAAAGTAGAGGCTTCTATCGTCACAGAGCCTGACAACAGTTGCCTGATTGACATTGTTCCTGATCGTGCCACACCTGAGCGGGTTGCAGCGTCTCCTCAACACCAATCACCACCTCCGGGAACACCACGATCCCGTTTTGGAAGACCTATTCGTAGGCCAGTGAGATTGGATCTTTAATTCTTATTTTTTTTTTCTCACATTATTCACTTTAAAACATTATTTTGAATTATATTTCATTTCGAATATCTATTGTATGGAGGGGTAGGAGGAGGATGGAGTTAATTTGTTTAAGAAGGGAGATGTAACATATAGATGGCTCTGCCATAATTATAGAATGATGTTTGTATGGACTGACGGGAGTTAGTTGAATTAAAGATATCAAGCTGAACACAACACCTCGTGTTTTAATCTTATATGAATATTACTTTGGTGAGTTGCCACTTGGTGATATTTTTATAGTAGAACTTCCTTCAGCTCTAGCACTGCAGAAATCTAATGCGTGACAAAAATTTCGACTGCACCAGAGATGCCCCAATGAAAAGAGTATTGTCTATAAGCTGTTGAGAGAGAATTCTTAAGGAGAGTGTCAAGTTTTATAAATCTAAAAGCTGCCCATTGCATCCTGTAAGGAATACAATGTAAGATTATGAGGATAGAGAAGTTCATCATCACGAGAATGGCTGCTGTGAAGGGACATAAGATTTACAGAAATCTCTGTGAGGAAGAGTTTCTTACGGATGGACGGGGCATTCTGGATGGAGATTTAATAGATTCCCTGGTTGGCAGTCCCCCAGATGGAGTCATCCAGTGCAATAAGCAAGTTTTCAGCCAAAATATCAATCAAAGGTGTAAAGAAAAAGTGTCCAATAGGTGTTCAAATTTCGTGTGTCAATAGATACCGAAAGTGTCAATAGATATGGCATTTAGTCATGATTTTAAAAAATACAGTTTTTTTTAGTTTTTCAAACATTTTGAAAAAAGTGAATGATACTGAATGGTAGTCAAATTAATAAGTAGATATAAGTTAATATTTAAACATAAAAAAAATTAATACAATAGAAGATATCAGTCAGGAAAGTTACGAAAGTTCTTAAAGTGTCAATAGACGTTCCTTTGACCCTAATAGATTTATTTTAAAAATACTGTTTTTCGCACTTTTACAGTCTTTTCATCCATATAAAATTCAAACGGTAAGAGATATCGACTTCCAGTCTTCGATGACCCCTCCTCAAATGACATTATCTCGTACCCAACCTCTTTACTTTTCCCCCTCCCCTTTCATACGTTCCCTATCCCTCAAAAATAGGTCAAAAGTGAGGTTTATCTAATTTTAAAAAAAATTGGCCCTGACGATTTCCTTCATTTTTGGATATATTATGGAGGTAGTCCAGCTGATCATTTCGTCCTTAGACAACTATCACCGGAAAAATCGCCATCTTGAATTATTCAAGGTCAAAGGCCGACTACCCTAGAGGGCCTAATTTTCAACGGATTTGGACAAGTTTGGACATTTTTGAAAGATCTTTTAATCCTGAACACGACTGCATCGGTCACAATCGGTGATGGATCGGGAAAGTAACGGTAATATATTTATTTTAAAAATACTGTTTTTCGCACTTTTTATTTTCGAATATCATTTCGAGGTAGTCAAGGTGAATATTTCGTCCTTAGAACCTATGTTCGAAAAACATTTTGATACCGAATTTTCGGAGGGTCAAAGTTAAACCACTTTGGAGGGCCAATTTTTCAACCGATTTGCTTGAATTTTTTGAAAGACCTTGTGAAATCTCTAACCTAGCCCTATTGGACCTAATGATATTACTTTTCTTAGATTTACTTTTTTTGTTCGTATGCTCGTTACTCATGCTAAAATATTCTATAATGTGCCTTTTTTTTAAGTGTTTTTTTTTTTATTTACGAATTAATTTAATCTGTAGGAAACCAGCATGCACACAAAGAGCATTCGAAAAGATAATACGCAAAGGGTTCTTTCTCGTGAGTTCGATAACTCCGCGAAGCTGGGATGCTTTGTCATCTCTTTTATACTAAACAAATTGTTTCTCTATTTACTTCTGTGAATATGAAACATTCTCCAAAATTCAAATGATTTCAAATAAGTTTGTGCTCCACGAATGGACTGAAAAACCTTAAAGCCCAACTATAATATAGACCACGCCCCCATAGCATACTACAAAAACGACGAATTGAGTTCAACAATAAGTTCAGGGGAATAATTTGGAATCGGATCTAAATTGGAATTTTGAGATTAACTGAGATTCTTTACAATCTCAGCTTCTCTGGTCCGAGGTGAAATGCGACCTCGTTAGATGAGACTCAAATTTATCATGTACACGTTTTGACTCTTGTAGATCACGAATATCATACTCGCAAAAAAACCGATTTTCGTGATCGTTCTGTACAGCAATATCTTCAGAAAAATCGAATTTTATAAAATGGCACGAAATTGACGAGATTGACGAAAATAATCTTCCGTAAAGTTGTAGAGCAATAAATTTCCTACAATATTCGCAATACAAATCATTCGAGTCTTATAAGAGCCAGTGAAAAAAAATATCAATTTTGTGAGTCTGTCCGAATATTCGCTATTGCAAACGTAAAACAAGTGATTGTACTATACAACTGGAAAGATGCCTAAACCTGTAAAACACTTATTTTTCACGGTTAAATATATTTTTGAAAATTCATATTTGGAACCGGTTCCTATCCGGATATCCTGGCACGGATGTTAATAGAACGGAGTAACCGGAAATTTCAAAATACCCGGGGTATTTGGAAATACACACGGCTCTTCGTTATCCGGGTGACAGCTGCCAAACGCAGACGGTTGATGTATTCAAAACGATTTTTTTTACGAAACATGCAGTTTGTCCAGAGTGAATTAATATGTTATTTTCATTTTATCAAAGTTTTTGACACACAATCGTGCTACAAAATGAAACATAAACACACCACAAAGAAAATTCTGTTGTTTTTCGACAGAAAACAAATTCCCACAGCAGAAAATATTAAAAAAAAACGTTGACCAGATTCAAAAAACCAAAATGTCATTTTGTCCCCACGTCAGCCGGATAACGAAGAGTCAAGTGTACTAAAATGTAGGGTAAACTCATCACTTATGGACATTGTGAAAAAACCTTAAATTCTTACCTAAAACAGATTTTGAAAAATCATAAAATTATCCGTTTATGATGTGCTTAACAATTTTGTGATTTTTCGAAACCTGTTTTAGATAAGAACTTAAGATTTTTACAAGCTGTCCATAAGACCGGCTTCAGACTAGAGGTTGAGCCCAGTTCCCGAAGATTTCAAAATCCTAAAGAGCGAGCAATTTTAATGCTTTTTGATAACCCTATAGGTCAATTATCTGTAATAATCCACTCCTAAGTTAAATTTTTCCGAAAAATCGTGATTGATAGAAAAATAGGGCAGTTAAGCCATATGGTTAAGTCTTAGGTCTGAAGCTCGTATAAGTGTAACATCCATCGATGATGACTCCACCCTAATTGCGCAAAATGTGTAAAAGATAAGATTTCCAAAGACAAAGTGTCCAAAAACAAAGATTACCGAATACAAAAATTTCAAAGACAAACTGGGAAAAACAAAAATGTAAAATACAAAATGAAAAAAAAAACAAAAATTCCGGATGGCTTTGTTAGAAAAAGGACTTTAAATTCCTGAAAAATCTGACAGGATTCCAATTAGTTCTGTACCGTTTATAAATCGTTAATTACTGCTCGAACTCCCCGATGATTTCTGTCCCGCTGTTTGTCTGGCTGTTCGTCCGACCGTTATGACGCCTAGAGCCGAAACGATTTTAGAAATTCTAGACATTCGCCTAGATAGCGAACGGCCCCCAGTTCAAACCTGGGTGGAGGCAGGAATTTTTTTCTGCCTCTATTTGGGTAAAATTGAGGATTGTCGCCTCTCTGTGCAAAAACACAAATACTCTTGGGCTTACATACCAAGCGAGCAGAAGTCTGTTCAAAAAACACTGACGATTTTAGAAATAGGCCTTTCGGACCTTCGGAGAACCCCTTATAAATCGACCCTGGGAGCATTACATGCCCTTCATTTTCCCCAGAGTCCTCCCACCCCTCCAAAACCATGTTTTTTTTTGGGATTGCTCGTAAATGCGTCGTGTGATTTTTTTTTTCTTTTTTTGGATATGTTTTAGAGGTTGTCCTGGTGAAAATTTCGTCCATATTCGAAAATACTCGTTCCTAATAACGGTTTTTTTAAGGTTACAGGTCAAAAAGGCTCTCTAGAGAGTGTATTTGTCAACCGAATGGGGTCATGTTTAGGTTTATTGGAAAGATCTTGAAATTCCTGATCAGCTCAAGTCAATTTCAATCGGTTATGAACCGGTAATAAACCGGTTTACAACCGATAAATGATTTTTATTCAAAAATCAATTTTATTCCTCTTTAAGCTATGTTTAGCAATCTTTTGAGTAATCTATGAATCGGTTAAGAACCAGTAAACGATAAATGATGCGAATGCACTTTTGAGCTTTAGAATATAAGTCACGAGTTCGAGAACTTCTGAAAGCCTGGGATGCTTTGCCATAACTTTTCTTTTATCATTACAAAAACCTTTCAGTTTCTACTCTGAATAAGGATTTTGCTGATTTCGAGGATAATGTGTTTTAGTGGTTTTTGCCCTAAAGAGGCATGACATTTCCTATGTTTCCCATATGTTTCTAGCGAGCCGAAAAAAATTTTGAGTTTATTAGCTGTTTTTTGTCATTGTAGAATGAATTAGGAAAAAATACTAATACAAAATAAAAGCCAATTTAATAACGAAGAGGCAACCGAAAACCCTAAATTAGCAATCTACGTAGTTTTGCAGATATCTCGTGAAATGTGTACGAAAACAGGGAAAAATTACACTAAAACTGGTCGCATTTTTCAGAGCTAATGTCACCCCCCTGTCTAAAACGCAATGATTTTCAAAATTTATTAACGTATTCAAAATAATAAAAAAAAACAACAGAATCCAACAATAATTGTTCTTAAGGGCAGCAGAATCACATTGACCGTAAAATGCTCGCCGTATTTCGTTAATTTACGCATTTTCATTGCAATTCTTAGGCAAATTCTCGATTACCGTATTACCTTATCTCATACTCGGTGGCACTAGGTGAAAATAATGTAAGAAAATTGAAGGAATAAAACGTAAATGCGATAAACGGTGAGCAAAAAAGACTGTACGATTAATTTCTCTTACAGATTTTTTTTTGCTTACCGTTTATCGAATTTTCGTTTTATTTCTTCAAATTTCTTATTATTATTTTCACCTAGTGCCATCGAGTATGAGATAAGGTAATACGGTAATCGAGTATTTGCGTATGAATTGCATTGAAAATGCGTAAATTAACGAAATACGGTGAGGGTACGGCGGGCATTTTATTGTCAATGTGATTCTTCCCTAAGTTACAAAAAAAAATTGTATTTTTGCTTTCGCTCTAATAAAGGCGAGAATGGGAATTTATAATTTACTCATTTGTAATTATTGCAAAACTCTTGTCAAACACTTTAAACTTGACTCAACTCATGTCTCCGCCGAGCAATTGTGTCATTAGCTTCTCACCTTCAGTGGATCAATCAAAGAAAAATTAATATTGTTGTGATGATCGCAATGACACACATTTAAATGCCATTTACTTTAGCCTCGATTTTGAATCATTTTCTTGGGGGCAAGAATTCAAATCAATCTAGCCAATATATCTGGAAAATAGATTTTTTTGGTTGAGAACCTCCAAGTAATAGTTAGGGGAAAGTACTCTCCCTTCGAAAGTTCATGCCTTCGAATAATGTGAATTTTCTTTTACTTTTCCTAGGAGACTTACACATTTCTATTAAATATTTGTTAACTTATTATCAATTATTAATAATTATGTGATAATTAAGTGAAATCTCTTAGGAAAAATAAAAGAAAATTCACATTATTCGAAGGCATGAACTTTCGAAGGGAGAGTACTTTTCCCTACGTTTAACTGTTGTTGATGAAACCATTAAATACTCATATCACTAAATTCACTAGACCCTAAAAATTATTGACACATTAATTACAACAATGACAATTGTAGCGAATACAAATCGATATATGTATACATTGAGAACAAATAAGTAAAACACAATCAACAACCATTTCCATGATGAAATTAATAATGTAAATACGATAAGTACAATAATATTCCTTCCACCCAAAACTGAATGATTGAAATGACCCCAAGCATTTTGTGTGGTACTATGTAAATTTAGAATTTCAGACAGATTAAACAAAAATAAGAAAGAAAAGAAAAAAAAGAAAACTCACTTTCAGCCAATTCTTTTGCTTATTCCATATTTTTTTTTAATGTGTTTTTTTTTCTATCACTTGTTTACCTCATGCATTTTAAATTATTTTCAACAGAATTTGTTGCACAATGAAGCATCAGATAAATGAGAGAAAAACAATGATTAGAATTGCTAATGAAGAATGTGAAGAATGATTTAATGGGATTTGATATCCTATAACAATTGAAGCCTCTAAATGATCCTTTGTTGTTTTTTTTTGTTTTGCTTAATTTTCCTGTACAAATGTGTGCATTGCAATATCATTCAAATCACCGTTTTTACAATCATTATCACATCTACTATCCTCTGTATCCAAATTTAGCATGTGATTGTGATATTTATATTCAGTGCCATTTAAAAAGATCCTTACTGTTGATAGCGACGTCTCCTGAATCTGATACACTCGTCGTTTGTAGTCCGCCAATTTGACTTTATTGATGGGTGCTCCTGTAGCCGCATTTAAAGCAATTTTCATATCAATTTAATTATTATCCATACACGCAAAAGCGTAAGTAATTAGAGATCATATTTTTTTTGTTTGTATCATTATGTTTTCGCATTTGATTGTAAGTTGGGTAGGTATGATAGAAAAAAAAGAAAAGATAGAGAATTTCAATTAGTTTTCTTTTTCAACATTTTCTCTCTACTGCAAAAAAATACTTTAAACTTTTGACTAATCCATACACTATTCCCACCATTTTATTTATTTTAAAAATACTTTTCAATGAATTAGTATACAATGTACTACCTTTTAGTAGCTAAATTTATTTTTCTTTCAATGTTTTTTTTTTAATGTGATTCATATGAAAGTGGTCAGTAATATTTGCCCATTTCCAGTATGATTTGTGCTTTAATGTCAACATTTTGAAAAAAAAAAACTTGTTGATAAATTTGATAAAACAAACACGAAGCAAATTTATATTAGCATGTTTCTTCCGAAATGACTTTACACCGCAATATTCATTGTCATTTTTATATTCTTTCCCAGAAAGAATACACTAAATTAATTAAATTAAATACAGAGTGCGCTAATAAGATTTCTTTTGTTTAATCACTGCTACATTAAATAAATGCCAATTGTCGCTTTCATAAAAAGATACATTTTTTTCTACAAAAAAATGGTTTGCGGAATCTTCGTTTTTCCATTTTGTTTTTTTTATACTTTTGTTTTTCCCAGTTTGTCTTTGGAATCTTTGTCTTCGGTAATCTTTGTTTTTGGACACTTTGAGGCTACTTACACTACCGCATTAGATTGGGATTGAACTTAAACGATTTCATTGAGGTCATTTAGACTGCCGTATTAGATTCTGACTGAATTGGCCCAAAAACCGATTTTGGGACAATTCAAACTCAATCCAATGCGGCGGTGTAAATGTCCTCTTTGTCTTGGAAATCTCGTCTTTCATACATTTTGCACAGGTTATATTTTATAAAATAAAATATTACAAACGTAAGGACTTTTATGCGGCTCGGGTCTGAGTTTAGAGTCGAACTTCAAGCTCTTTAATATAATGAACGGGTCCCGGTCAAAATCCCGAAAGCCAAAATCCCGAAAGCTAAAATCGGGAACGCCAAAATCCCTAATACCAAAATCCCAAATGGGCCAAAATCCCGAAAGCCAAAATCCCGAATTCTTAAAAGTGTCATAACTAATCCTACGATTGCACCTGCGCTTTCTGGAGGCAAAGGGAAATCTTCTGTGTCTTAGGAAATTATTCTACACATTTTCCTCTATATAATTTCATCCCTTTCACGATTTTGAATATTCGGGATTTTGGCGTTCGGGATTTTGGCTTTCGGGATTTTGGCTGCCACCGTAATCAACATCGCCTGTTAGGGGCAAAGGGAAATTTTCTGTGCTTTGGTAAGTTGTCAGTATCGTCTGTTTTGGTACAGAAGTGCTTCAAAAAAGTTTTTCCTGAAGGTAAGTTGACTGTTTATTAATTACATCTGAAATCTGATCGTAGGATTTCATAATCTTTTCCTATCATGAAAGTTCTTTTACTGCTCGAACTCCACAGAAAGGGCAGTATATAATCCCTCAATTTTTTTACCCCCCCCCCCCAAAATTTTCACCTTCAACCCCGCGGGGCCCTTTTTCCCAGCATATCTTCGCGTTTCAGACGATTTCTGAGAAATGATGTTACACTGTTTGACCGTCTGTCCGTCTGTCTGTCTAGCCATTACCACGATAGAGCCCAAAGGGTAAATCCCAAAATAGACAGAGGGACCGGTTTAGGGATCAGCTCGAGAAATGAGGATTGATAGCAATACACTCAGAGATCAGCCTAAAATTTGGAGGATCAGGCTGAGCTTCTAAATTCATGAGGTCTACTGAAATTTACGAGCATTATCCACATCAGCACCAGTGGCAAAAATATAAAATGGTACGCAATGTCACAAAATCTTTAAATGCATTAAGATTGGGGTAATGGCAAGGTCAGAGTACTATCTGTACGATAATTGCATTGATATTGCATTTAAGAAGAACGCTAATCCTTGATCGTAAATTCTCAGTATATGAAAGTTGGGCTGATCTTTTACCGCAAAATTTTTCGAGCTGAATATTCTCGAGGATCAGCCTGTGTGTATTTTCGTCATACGAAATAGCTATTTGAGACCTTCGAGGGACCCCCCTATAAGTCGACCAAACGATAATGGCTCCATTCAATAATATTTCGAAGAGACAAAGCGACACCAAAGCCAAGCCTATTCGAAAATCTACCGGAAGCCTAAAGTGCAAGTTCATATACCCGCCACTTTAACGCTGATTGTTCCTGCCATTTCGAATTTCGAAAAACATTTGCTGCAAAAAGTGAATTTTTGTGTAGTTCTGTGAAATTTCAGGATGGCATAATGTCGTAATTGCAATTTCATTCAAAGAAATGTCCTTTTGATGAACTTGAACATTTTTGTGTAACTCGTCGGTTTAAACGTTCGAACTTCCAATGGGTTATTAGGTAACTTCCCTCTGATATACCTTCGAATCGGTAAAGGAAAACCCTTTACCGGATAGAGCTCTCAAATCGGGAAGGTTATTTCTGAACGAGAGGATTTTGTTGACGATTGAAGTGTCAAGAATATCGAAATTCGAAATGGCAGAACAATCAGCGCTAAAGCGGCAGGTATATGAACTTGCACTTTAGGCTTCCGGTAGATTTTCGAATAGGTTTGGCCTGGCTTTGGAGTGGCTTTGTCTCTTCGAAAGGTTATTACTGAACGGAGTCAATCGGGAAGGTCATTACTGAACGAGAGGATTACGTCTCGAATATTAAGGGTTGCCTTAGTAGAGCATTTATTGCTAGTAGACTCTCTCTCAATTGGGCATTTGGGGCAAAGTGTCATCCGGTTTATCGATAGATTTGGGCGTCAAAGCCTTTGTAAATTCCACAAAAAGCGCTCAATTATAAAGAATCACGATAAAATAGGAAGAACTACAGCGAATTTGAGCAAATTAGCTTCATAATTAAACGTGAAAATTGTCAGTAAAATTTTTCGCCCGATTAAAAAAGAGCCGATTGAGGGAGAGTCTACTGTATAAGGCGGGAAATTTAAGCTCTACATTATCTAGACGACGATTTCGTCTTAACGGTTTTTCAAGGTCAATCGTTCGTTCAAAACAAGGTTTCGGATCGTTGCAAAGGTATTGGAATTTACGACAAGAACGAAATCGTTCCAAACGGTTCTGAACTGGTTCATAAGCGATAACTATTTTTTATCCGAAATTTAATTGTATTACTCTTGAGGTGTATATTGGACAATGTTTTGAGTGATTTATAAATCGGCTCAAATCGATTGTGAACCGGTAATGAACCGTAGTAAGACTCATTCGTTATGTACATAACAAAAAAAAATACAACGAAAAGTTTTGTCGCTCATTTTCAGAATTTTGTAATATTACAATATTGATAATATTGCTTTCATATTATTCCTGTTGCGTTATTAAATTAATTTATAATAACTGAGTAGCTCCTTCCTTTGACAGTTTATGACTGTTGCATTTCATAAAATTTTATCTCCGGCGGTGAACTCACCGAATAAGTATAAACACAAGTATAGAGTTTGATTCTCCAATATAGTGTCTTACATAAAAGATAAATAGTAATTCTATTTCCACAAAAATTCATTGAAGTTCTCAGAATTCAAAGTCATTTTCGAATTATTATTAAATTTTCGCACAAGTTGAGGAAAATTTATGAAGTATCACGCTGAAAAGCTCGCAAAAAAGTTCCTCGTGGGACAGAAGCAATAAACGTAATTGCTTTGTTTTTTTCCTCACAACAAAGTGAAGGCCTACATTTTGACATTTGAGCACTTCGAAATTCGAACAGGATGTATTTTAGGCACTTTGTGGAATTATCAAGAATGTTATGCCCTAGACACACTTACGACATAAGCCGAGAGACGAATTAGTGAAAAATGATGGAAATGATGTCTAACCATTATTTCGAAAATAATTACGCTAAGCCTTCTATCGGCTAATCAAGTCTATCAAGGCCCATAGAATGTATTTTTTGGCTTTTCAAATAGATCCTCGAATTTTTCAAACTCTACGTACGAATGGTAAGAATTGGGATTTAGAGATATAATCGACTATTCGAAATCGAATTTTCGAAAATCTGTTATTCGATTATGTTTCTCGAAAAATATCAACAATATAATAATAATAATATTATTATCATTAATATTCTTCTATTTTTCAAACTTTGTTTCCAATTTTAAAATTAAATTTTCACACAAGGTGGAAAAAATTTATAAAATATTATACTAAAAAGCTATAAAAATATTACCCAGTGATTATTAGAAATATTATAATAAAATAATCAGTGTTTCTTTGATTTTGCAAACAACAAAGGAGAAACAGATACATTTTGGCACACGAGATATTTCGAAATTCTAACAGGAAGTACTTCAGCCACCATGAGGATGAAACATGAAGTAAAAATGTATTTTATTTAGCTTTCGAAACTGATATTCGAATTTTTAAGCTCGCGCTGTGAATGAAGCAACTTAGAGGTTGCACGTAAAATCTCAGTTATCAAATGCTTATATGGACATATCCCTATAGGGGAATTCTGTAATTTTCGTGGCATTGTCACGCGTGAGTTCGAAACCTGATAACCCTAATCGAGCTTTTTTTGTCATACCATATGAGTTCGAAAATGCAATTCATTGATTTTTTAATAAAATCTCCCTTTACTTGATGATTTTATGAAAATACATTTACGTCTTGGTTGATTTGTTTAACAAAAGTCATTGTCATTAGAATTGCCAGACATCTCAAATATGTGACTTCTGACAATGCCACGCGAGCTGAAATCGCAATATCACGGCTACAGAATCGCATTTTCGAAAAAGCTCTCCTAAGATTCGAACCCAATTTGTAATATGGCATTGTCAGAGCGTTACAGAATTCTCCTCCTGATTTTTGAAATGTTTTCAAATCTAAGTTTTTAAATTTTTCGATAATTTTTTTTCAACTGAATATTTCCAAACTGATTTTTTTTTACAATTTATTTATTTTTATTAATCAAAAGACGAAATCTTGAAGCGCACTCTGTATTTAAAAAAAAATACCTAAAAATATATTTTTTTTTTTGAAAAGAAAGAATAAAAAGCAATTTAAACTCACCGACATAGCTCAGGAGAACTGGTAGAAAGATGAGTCCATGTGCTGCACCAAAGAGAACGATGCCCAAGTACATCCGGAAGTAGAAAACTTGGAATATTTGACTCTTGGCAAAGGCCAGCACAAGAATCCCTGCAAATTTCGTCAGTGTGATGCCCGAGAAGACTGAACTGCCCAATTTAGTTAAGGCATCGGCAGATCGTCTCTCCCGGGTCTGTTCCATCGAAACCGAAAAGCAGTGTACAAGATGCGAACAGAACTCCACAGCAATTCCCACCGCCATCACGAGATTCACCAGTGAAACGGCATTCAGGGAGATATTCCACATGTACATCAAACCACCCAAATTGATGACAATCATCGTGATAGTGATGACTACAATGAGCGATGAGTGAATGTCAAAGCCCATCAGGAGGAATGTCACGATGAAAATGGCCAACACGGAGATTCCCATGCTTTTCAGTGTATCTGGCCACATGGTTAGATATTGTTCATAGAAGACATAAAAGACAGAATAGGGGAATACCTCAATTTGCGATATATACCCCTCATCTTTACCCTGAAGTCTCAATTTTGCATGAATCGTTGACGTTATGTTACGTGATATCTTTCTAGCTGATCGCATGGCTTCGTAGTAATCTGAAGAACTCTTCAAAATCGTATGATATGCCATGAAATACGATGATCCCACCTGAGTTTGTTTGTAGCGCTTGCTGTAGGCATAGTTAACACCATGACCATAGGCTGCATGGCCTGCTTTAGCACAAACATCATCTGGATTGTCTTGCAAGAAGAAGGGCAAGTACTTGCTGAAACCAGTTGCATTGGGACGTTTGTTGTCCGGATCCAGCACAATCTGACACGATTGGCAATTGTAGGCTGTTTGTTTGTTTGTTTGTTTTTTTGGCCGGAAGACAAGAAAAAAGAAAAAAAACAGAAGAGGATAACATTACAAAAATAGCTCTCCAAACACGAATGGCAGAAGAAAAAAAAATGTTACAAATGGAAAGTGGGATAAAAGCCAAAATGACGCAAATTTGCATTCTATTTTAATTGGATCAGCAAAATTTGTATCAATTGAGGAGGATGTTACTATAGGCATTCCTCGTATGTAATGTATTTTATGTGGAAGTGCTATTTTTATTGCATAAATACAACAGAGAGAGAAATAATTTTACAAATGTTCTAATATTAAATGCCTTCCAATCAAGGAATATGTGTCCAATGGGTGGTTAAAAAAATTTTTCCGGTTGTCCGCTAGTTCGTCTGGACCCTCTTTTGAACTTAATAACTCGCAAAATTTTGTGAATTCCAAAATAGATATCAACATGCGGTTTTAGCAAATGTTATCGGGTGAAAATTGCAACTTGGTGCATTAACCCTTTAACGACGAGACACTTTTTACGAACAGAAAATCAACAATAAAAATTAAACTGGGAAACATAATCAATGATAAGTCTTTCATTTAACCTTGGAAAGTCCAACAGTCTGATTCGGTGTATTTTTTGCTTCAATGAACGATAGGGACAAATATAACCCAAAAATTGAAGTAATTTTTCTGACAATACCAATGAATAATATTTTTCGCTTTAATGAAAAATATTACGTATGAGTATTGTAGTTTATAATGCCAAAAGGGTTCTGCTTAAAAAACATTGGAAGTATAAAAGATAAATAAAATCAATAATGAAATGGATTGGACGATTGGACACCAGTGTTCCAATCGTCCTTAAAGGGTTAAGAATTTGATATGATGAATTGCCTACTAGACATATCGTCGGTTGCGTCTACCTATGTCGTATCTGCATTTCTTTTGTGTCAGCATTTCACGCAAGGGGGGTTTGTCTGTATAGTAGCTTGCACCGAATGCAGATACAAATCAAATGCAGATACGACAAAGGTTGCAACCGACGATATTTCTAATTGATGTTCCTTATGAACTTTGTCACACGAAAATCTTCATGACTGAAGTATATTTTTAAAACGAAAACACTTAAGCATATACTTCAGTCGAGGTGAAATTTTACATCGAAAAAGAGTAATAAATACATCGATATCCGACGAATTAATTCAACACGCACAAAGAGTTGTTTTTACTCTATTTACTAAAATTTACAACGAAAAAGAGTAACAATTACATCGATATTCGTAGAGTTAATTCAACACTGCCATACAGTTGTTTCAACTTTTAAGGTTTTTTTTTTAGTTTACTTATGAACTATTGACGCACAATAAGGGCGAAAAATTGACGCCGAAAATGATTTGCATACATCACGGCGTTTCCATAACTTCATCCAAAGACCTCTCCTGTGGGTATGCAATTTTTCTGTGTCACTAGAGTGAATTCGCGGGCTTTTTTCGGTCCAGAGAATTTCCTTCAAAGCGGCATTTTCCGTATTGTGCGCTAAGCAAAACATGATTTTTGCTTTGAATTTATTATTTTGAACATTTTTCGGACTAGGTCAAAGCGCGCTACCTTCGGACGATTTATGCTTCGTACAAATTATTTTTTCTCAATGTGTTATGAATGAATTTGGCTCATTATAATATTATATTTTAATATCTAGTCCAATTCTTCAAATTTTCACAAAAGAGTTATGGGTGAAATTCATAAGGAACATAGAGAAAAAATTGAGCTGTCCGAAGTTTAAATCGTCCAAAGTTAGCGTACTTTCCCCTGCTATTCTCACCAAGTGCATTGAATCCAATATTGAACTAAATATACCACGAGTCATGAAATTTTCTTGGAACAGAAATTTTGGCTTTTGGGTAAATAGCTTGTCTGTTGAATATTTAATTAAATTCTTAGAATAAATTAAATTTGTATTTAGTTAGTTAATATTGATGATTAAATAAATATAATAATATTTCATTTTATATTATTTTTATTAAAAAATGAAGAATGGCGGAAAGTGTAAATATTCTGAAATTGATATTTTACTACCTGTTTGCCTTTGCTAAAATATTGTTTATCCACTGTTTATCAAATATACAGTGAATAATAAAAAGATAATTAACTGGAAAGATCAACGATGGATATTTTCTTTTATTAAACATTCTTCAAAATAATCGAGTTTGAATCAATTCAAATAAAAGTATTAAAAAGTGGCGACGAAGTGGTTATTTTTGAGTTATTAATAAAACAGTTTTTGAAGTACTCCAGCATTAAATTTCAATACAATTGGATTGGAGGATGAATCTGTACCCAATGCATCTAGGGTAAGTGTGGAAAATTTCAGCATAGTTGCATGCAAGCGCCAAAGTCTCAAGTTTGAAATGTAATATTTTTAATACAAATTAATTTTTTTGTTACTTCTTCTTAAGGAGTGTTGCTTGTAATCTTGTAGTCAGTTTATCGACAATTATTTAAAATCATTCATAATACATTTTAAAATAAATGAAAATGTAGACATAGCTTTTGTGGCCTATTTTGGCAACCTTCATTCTGACAGTTTCTTGTCCTTCCGGAATTTTTCCAATGTCTTTTTCACATAATCTCGTTTGTCGAAGCCACATTTTTTTATTTTATTTTTTTCTTGTATACAAAAACTAAAAAATCATGGATGTTCGAGGAACAAAAAAAAGTGGCCGGAATTGCAAGATGGCCGAAATTTGGTACACTTACCCTAAGTAACTTTAGGTCAAATTTTAGTTACTTTATAATAAGGGTTCAAAAGTCATAATTAAAATAATTTCACTTTTTCCTAAAAGTGGCGATAAGTGGTTACTCTGACCTAGCTTGATTTTTAAGTACAGTAGACTCTCAAATCCGGGCATTTGGGACCGAAATGTCACCCGAATTAGAGAGAAATTCGGGTGACATATGTTTTGTTTGAAATGTAACGATTTTTTGTTTATCTGCATACTCATACTAAGTTTACATACTCATGTTTATGGTCAATTTAGTGAAAACTCCTTAATAATGTAAAATCACATCATGACTAAAGGGAAGAATTCGGACCTTCGGACGAATTTCTTTATGAAACTTTGCATATTACCTAATTTGGGCACGACAAATACGATGGTGATAGTAAGAACCCTGGCAATTTGTTGTGTCACCCGTTACAGGGTGGGGAGGAGTGTTTGGGGGACAAAATTCACATTTTTGGCTGTAGGAGCCAGAGGGTTGGAGATAGCGACTTGGGGTCTTCGGGTAACCCCCCTATAAGTTGACCTGGGGAATCTAAATATGAGCTTCGTTTTTCCCCCACACCTCCCCTTTCCCTAAAAAAAACACGTTTTTTGTAATACCTCGAAAACTACTCTTCAGATAATTTTCATTGGCTGATATGTTTTAGACCTTGTCCAGAATGATATTTTGTCCATATATGCCAATGACCTTGAAAAATTCCTTCATGGTGTTTTTCAAGGTCAAATGTACTACTGTCAAAAAATCAATTTTTTCAATAAATTTTATCAAAGTATAATTTTTTATGAACCCTAATCGATTGCTTAATCAATATAAGCCAATTTAAGCCACTTTGATTCCATTGACAGGCTTTTGACATTTATATATACTTCTAATCCAAATGACAATTTAAAAACATTATATGTCTACCAACATCTAATATTTGGTTTTGACTGATTTCCTGAAGTATGACATCATGACAATGAAATTTTCCTGAAATTTGTAAAATTTATGAAATTTTATGAAATTTTTGAAAATTTTCTGGATAATGTTTTAACAACTGCTGATCAATGATTTTAAATTTATAACATGGATTATCATTTGCAAATGAAATGAAATGGGACATATTAGGAGAAAACCAACATCCATTACGACAATAATCCATTGAATTTCGAGTATATAAAAAGGCCTATATGCAATCATGAATAAAAAATGCTACTTTCTGGAAGGCATAATTTTCAAAACTAAATATTTTAAAGTCATACTAGACATCTTTAAAAACTACGCAAATCCATCATAAAACCGTAAAAAGTATATTTAAAACATGTATAGTTCATGTATAAAACGACTAACCATGGGCTGCAAATAGCTCAAGTATAAAATGGTTAGAGAAAAGGCTACAAATACGCACAGCTCAATCATAAAACGGTTCACCTAGCGTTTAAATACACGCACATCTTTATCATTAACGGTTAAGATCGTTCTTAAAAACGTGCACAGCTGAACCATAGAACGGTTAAGATTGCGCTTAAAAATACGAACAACAGAATCATAAAATGCTAAAGATTACGCTCAAAATCACGAACAGATCAATCATAAAATTGTTATGAATGCGCATAAAAAACGTCAGCTGAATAATAAAACGGTAAATGTGCTTAAAATCACGCAGAGCTCAGTTATAAAACGGTTAAGTTTGCGTTTAAAATCACGCACAGCTCAATCATAAAATGGTAAATGCGCTTAAAATCACGCACAACTCAATCTTAAAACGGTAAATGCCCGCTTAAAATCACGCACAGCTCCATCATAAAACGGAAAACGTGCTTAAAATCAAATAGAATAGAGAAATCCGAAAAAGTTAAAATAACATTCCGCAAATGTTTATTTTACCCTGCATTATTGATCCGAAATTGGTGTAAATATTATGCTTTTTAGGTGTATTAGGGGTTAAAGTTACCCTTTTTCATGTAAATTTTACCCTTAAAAAGGTGTAAAATTAACATTAAAAAATGTTGATATATTTTTACACATAAAAAGTGTTAAAGTTATGAGGAAAAAAAGTTAATCGCACCCCCGTTTTTTTCTCAGTGTAGGGCATTAGAGTTCTTAGAAATTTCATTCATCCCTTTTTTTAATTTTTAATTTTATAACATTTATAAAATTTTACAAAAACATTTATTTGAATTAAAAAATACTTTGTAGTTCCACAAAATTGATTTCCCAGACTTTTTCAAAGAAAAAAATCATCGTAAACTAAAGAGTGCTTTATCACTTAATATTTCAAAATTTAATTAGCCAACGTCCGTCAGAGAAACAATGAAAAGTTTGCTCGGAAAAATCAATACCATTGAATTATCTTACTCATTAAAAATTCACAACCATTAAATAACAAAATTCTTGCTGTGTTTTTTTTTCTGTTATGGAGTTTCCAAAGTCTCTCGGGTTGCGTTTTAAATTTTAAATGAGGAAAAAAAAGGGTAATAAAATCTGAAACACAAAGTGCCCCAAAGCGTCGTCGTTGTTGGTGAAGAGAATCATGAAATATTGAAAAAGGAAACACAAAAAAAGCAAAAGGATATAAACTTACATGAATGTGGACAGAAGCTTCCGTTGTTGGGGTAGAAGCGACAACACGATGGTGATGCTGACCAGTCAAAGTAGTCATCGATCCAACTAGAAGCCGGTCTGGCAATGTACGATGACTCTGGTGTCTTGCTGGCAATGTAAATTTGTGTGGACATACTGTCAATATTGCAATATTGTCCACCACAAATTAAATTCTGATGGGCTGTATCGGAGAAATTGAGTCCAGATTTGAGGACAAAGTACATTAGTGGTCCAATACTGAGGTACTGTTGGAGGAATTTAAAGTAATTGAGAACAAAACTATCCTCAGGCATTGACAATTCCTGATCGAGGCCAACATCAATGTGTGGAGCCACAGAAATACTGGCACAGAGCCATCCAAAGAAGATGATCATGACACCAATGCGTACTTTGCGTTGCATGAGGAAAGGCACATAGAGTACTTTGAAGAATTTATAGAGAACACCCTCAACATTGACCGGTAAATCGGTTTTCTTTCCACGTGCAAAGCAGAAGATGTCAAAACGATTCTCAGACTGTCGTATGGCATCCAGGGACAGAAGACTCACAAAACATGTCACTTGAAGGAGAAAATCAATCAGAAGTGCCATTCCGGCATAGAGTGCAAATGCCCGAACTGCTGGCATATCCGACAGTCCACCCAGGAAGAAGCAACAACTCTCACTGACAGCTGTCAGGAGAATCGACGGTCCAACCTTTCCCAGAATCCGTCCAATATGTTCAGCATTGGTTTCTGTGGGTTTTTTCGGATCTCTCTGATGTGTCTGAACCATAATGAAGATATTATCAACACCAACAGCAAGGACCAAAAATGGTATAACTTCAACAATTATCAATGTTGCTGGTACACCAATAAATCCAAAAAGTCCCACAGATGACACCACTGATGCCAAAACAATTATCACTCCTCCAAGTCCCAATGTTATCTTACTATCAATCAATATCCTACTGAATTCCTCCACATGTCCCAGCGATATGGCAATATAGGCAAACATAATGATGTAAGATACAAGAATTGTCGATACATCCGACTGAGATTCACGCTTCAGTTCATCCTGTATGGACCGTTCAGATGTGAAGGCAATATTCATATTTGTCTTATTACCCTTCACCCAATCCTGCATAAATTTCACATATGTCTCTTCCCACTCCATTGCCGGTGCCAGTCTCGATTTATTATGATAGTTATTCGCCAAAAATGTAAGAATAACTGTATTTGCACGTTCATAGTGTGGTTTCCCTGATAACACCTCACCCGCCTTCAAGAAACCACCCAATGCTATAGCTGGATCCACAGGACCACCATATGGTGCCAGACATTCTGGATTGAATGGATTCCCAAAGCACATTGCCAAATGATCCAAATAATTTATCTCAAAGCCATTGTCATCATCAGTATTTTCAAATGTATCCATGTCATCCTGAAAATATCCCCAGATACTCTGAACCACACAATCTGACGTAACAACAGGACCACGAAAATCTGAACTCATAGGTGCATAGCAGATCTTCTCCAGGCTCACCCCATTCTCCCTGCCAAGTTGCTTTATTGCCTCTTGCAACTCAAAAACATCCAACAGGAATTGCTTATTGAATGCCGGACCAAATTCAATTGGACCATTTGACGTATTGTGTACAATACTAGGCAGATTTGCTGCATTGATGATTACCTAAAAATTCACATAATATTCCATGTAAATCATTCTGTCCCTGTCTGTACGATTATGCAAAAGATTTTTTTTTGAAATTCAGAGATTCGTACAAGAAATATTAAAATAACATCGACAAATTACCTATTCATAATTTTCTATTATAAAAGTTCTTTAATATGATTGCATAATAATGGAACAGAACAGTCCTAATGATGATATAATTTCGCTTCACAAACTAGTTACGAAACTAAAAAAGGAAAAAGAAAGCCCAATTTCAAAGCTGCCGCAATTCAAAAGTGCCCTAGGGCAAGTGTGCCATATTCCGGCTAGCTTGTAATTCCGGCCACCATTTTTGTTCCTCGAATTTCCATGAATTTTTAGTTTTTACATACTCCAGAGATTATACAGTTCAAAAGAATAACAAAAAATGTAGCTTCGACAAACGAGATGACGTCAAAAAGACATTTTAAGAATTCCCGAAGGGCAAGGAACTATGAGAATGAAGGTGGCCGAAATAGGGCACCAAAGCTATGTCTACATTTTTATTCATTTTAAAATGGATTATTAAGAATGATTTTCATAGTAAATAAAAACGACAAACTGTCTACAAGGTTCTAAGCAACACTCCTAAAGTAGAAGGAATGAAAAAAATCAATTTCTATTAAAGATATTACATTTTAAACTTGAGACTTTAACGTTTGCATGCAACTATGCCGAAATTTGGCACACTTACCCTATTAAAAAAAAAAGAATAAAATTTAATAGAGAGAACGTCCTCCTTTATTACACTCTCTGAATTAAAATTAAGAAAAGATATGACAAAGCGTCCCAAACTTTAGAAAATGCTAAAATTCACGACAAGTACAGCTTTCCGTGAATTACTTTCTTGCATGATTTTTAGGTATATACCGGATTAATACCGATTAAATTCAGGCATGGTAAACCATGATAATATTTATCATAATTCATTTATTATTATATTGTATGTTTGATAATTCATTATGTATATATACAGCACAGGTGTGCAAGAAACCGTTGAAACCTAATTAACGTCAAAATAAGTTTGTTATAGTAGCGTTTTGACCATTGACATACATGTTTCATTTGACGTTAATTCGGTTTCAACGGTTTTTTGCACACCTCTGATATACAGTATCGGCCTAAAGTTTCTTGACAAAAGCAATGTTCGAGAAATCAGATGGAAAAAAATGAAAGAAAAAATAACTTATTAAAATTTTTCTTTTTATAAATGAATTGCCTGTAATACATAGGGGAAGTGCGCCAAATTTCGACCAGCTTTTAATTTCGGCCACTTTGAGTGTAATTTCGACCATGGAAATAAATTAATTAAAATTATGTATGTAATCTTCGAATAGTCAATGAATTCATTTTGCTTTTAAATATTTATTCATTTTAGGATATATTAACATAAAGACCGTGAAATTTCAGGTATAATTTGAATATAAATTGCGTTGTAAAAACTCAGTGTGGAAAGAGTCTTACAAAAAATGTGACAGATCGATTGTGTTTCTAGCAGCAATTTGTGGTGAAGTGCAAGAGGTTTTCCTTCGGTGTTTTTCATGAAAATTGATTAGTTTTCATTAAATATTGTTTCTGTTTATCTTGTTACGGTTGCATTTATGGATTCAAAAAAATATTTAAATTTCTTCTCCTATAATTTTATGGGATTGAATGGGAGAGTGGGAGAAGCAAGGAATTGCTGGAGATATAGAGAGTCTTGGTCTGTCTGTCAGTCTGTCCAGATCAAGTGTAGTTTTGTTTCGTGTTAAGTGTGTTAATAGTTTGAGTGCGCGACTCAGGAGGTGGAGGGACCCTAATATCACAAGTATTGTGACCCTGGTGGTAACAATGTTTATAGTGAATCAATCTTTAAATTTCGTGTAAAATTTCTCGGGTGGATCCTGTATTTCGCGTAAAAAAGTATACTTTGTGAGCGTCTCTCCGGTGCGGTAGTGTTGCCTATTCCGGCAATATCTTTCCTAAATTTTTTATTCATTTTATGTTTTTTTTTTTTTCAATTTCTGAGTTCTATAATGTCCCGAGAAAAAAAACCATCGCTTCTATGAAAAAGATAATGTGGAAAAGGCCTTGGAAGAGTTCAGTAAGGGCCAATTGCTACGGGAATCTGCGCGTAAATTTGAGATGCTACTGTTCAGGTCTTCAGAACAAATTCCACGGAAGATCTCAGGGCTTGTGGGTCATATAAACGTATTAAACTAAATATTAAACTCGTTCCGCTTGACGTTTTGAAATTTTCTATCCGTTGCGTCACAAAAGGTGGTCAGAAAAAAGGTTGCCGGTATTTCACTCAGTGGCCGGAATACTACCCAAAGCAATGTCTGGGCACTTTTCCCTACTTAAAAATTTAATTTAGATTAGAGAACACAGGGTGGTATGCACAGTAACAACTTATTTATTAATTAATCAGAAAACCTATGCACAGACACAGAAAATGACGTCCTGAAAGCTCTGTTAATAAATCAGTGGGTTTCCTCTATCTACCGCCCGAGGGCAGAACTAGCGCTGAGAAAAACTTGAGAGGTTTCTAAGTTTAAAGAATTTTGTACATTTTGACACATTCAAGAATTTTTTTTTGGTTTATTTTAGGGTTTTTCACTGTAAGATGTTTAATTTTTTTTTGTGATGTATGAGCATTTATTTTCTTCGTGAATTTCGCAAAGAAAATGTTACTAATTTGTGGAAGGAAATGTGCATTCGTTTTTTATAACACACGAACCCTAAGCAATTTTTTATACAAATATTTGATGAAAAAACTAATGAATAATCAGAAAATATTATAGAGCAAAATCAGAATATACGACGAATTTGAAAATATTCACGAATTAATTGAAAGAATGGCTCAATTTTTGGGTAGATAAAAATTACAGATTAATGGTTCAAAAAGAAAGAAATTTTTCAGTAAATATAATGTAGAAAAGGTAATCTGATTATTATTTGTCAAATGAGGTTTATGTGTTTAATAAAAATCGTTAAGATCCAAACTTTTTTGAAAAATATAAAATTGCCTGACAGTCCCAGCTTATTTTCATATGATTACAAAAAAATGAAAGTTTCTTAAAGAGTTTCATCAAAAATATCTTGCTTGATTTTAAGGCGATCACCTGTAAAACTGCCTAAAACCACATCAATCGTAATTTACTGCATGAAATTTATCAATTATTAATGTTTTTTCTACTTAATTTGACGATAATAAGTGTAACATTTTTATAAATAAAAAATTTTATTAGTTAATAGAATGTTAGGAACTGTGCATAGGAACACTTATTAAATTGAAATTAAGCTTTTAACGGCCATTTTAATAAGTAACTTATTTATAAATAAGTAAACTGGTTACTGTGCATAGGTTTTCTTATTTATTGACGAATTAATAAATCAACTGGTTACTGTACATACCCCCCATAATGCAGGAATTTTAAATCAATTTTTTAGTTAAATATAAATTTTTAATTTTAACCAAGATAACAAAAAAAAAAATAAATTTGACAAGGGGTAGATACAGTGTCGCTCGCGGGTCACTCGAGTGCTGACCTGCCGATCAAGTGAGTAAGTGACGATTTGCCGATTTGGTACCAATTTTGTCGATCTCATGCCAATCTGTCAATCTTGTGCCGGGTTAACGACTAAGTCTAGAAGATTAATGCTTCCATTGTGCAACACAAACCGACGTAATATAGTTAACGAGGTGGGGATTCCGGAAATCGTCGGGAAAATACAATTCACTCAGGGAAAACTCATCAACTTTTTCCAGAGCTTTCGGCTCGGTCTCCAAGCCTTCATAAGTGGTCAAGTCTTTCAAATGTTCTCTAAAATTCGTTCATTAATTGGGTTAGGATATTGACAGGGCAAGTAGAGGGAATGGGGGTAGTACTTTTTTTTTTACAATTTTCTAGAATTTCTCTAACAACGTTTTTCACAATTTTATTCACTTTTCTTCTTTCTTGGGTTTCGATACCTCGAAAACACCTCTACATGCCCTGTGAATATCCTGACCCAATTAATGAAGGAAACTCAGAGAACATTTGAAAGACTTAACCACTTGATGAAGGCTTGGAGACCGAGCCGAATGCTCTGGATGATGAGTTTTCCTTGAGTGAATTGTATTTTTCCGCCGATTTCCGGAATCCCCACCTCATTAATGCTTCCAGTACATTAAAATATACCACTGACTGGAATTGTCTGTAGGAAATTTATGATGTTACACGAGTTTAAACGAACATTATACATTCTACACTGAGAAAAAAACGGGGTGCGATTAACTTTTTTTACTCATAACTTTCACACCTTTTAGGTGTAAAAATATATCAACATTTTTTAATGTTAATTTTACACCTCTTTAAGGGTAAAATTAACATGAAAAAGGATAACTTTAACCCCTAATACACCTAAAAAGCATAATATTTACACCAATTTCGGATCAATACTGCAGGGTAAAATAAACATTTGCGGAATGTTATTTTAACTTTTTCGGATTTCTCTCAGTGTATACATCATAAGAACAAACTGACATCTAATTCTGTCGATTTTCAGTTAAAATCGCGTCGATCTGCCGATTTTTGTTAATAAACACGCCGACCTGTCACTTTCTGGTCAAATTGTGCCGATCTGTTAATTTCTTGGCAAAAAAATGCCGATCTGTCGCAGATCTTTTTTAGCTCCAGATCGGCGCAATATTTTAGATCGCAGCTCACGGTTCACTCTGAGACACTTATTCACCCATTTATTTTTGAATAATATAAATTTCTCCTCAAATATATCACTAAACATAATATCAAGCGCATAATTTGATACAAGCGCCTCGTCTTGAGTAATTTTAATTAATATAATTTGCTGTAAAATTCTATTTTCTTAAACGAATCTCCTCTTCTCTTGCAATATAGAATACACAAAAATGGGAAAGAGTGTCAAAATTGAATTTTTTTACTTACTTGCTCAATACGATAGAATGGTTCAAACTCTTTGTCATAGTATTCACGCTCAACTCTCGAACGTGATGTTGGTGATGCCCACAATTCCACAGGATCTGTCGTGATAATGAGCATTTTAATTCCATGTCCCATGGCTACGACAAAGCAGAAACCAAGAAAGAGTATAAGCCATGGGTATGATGCACAGAAATGACCCCATTTCGTGAAAAACATCTCCAAGAAATTCTCCGTCTTTGCACCCAATTTCTCAAAATATCCCGATTCTTCATCCCCAAATGTGGTCACTGTGGCTGGATGAACACGAAGTTCCTGCTCATTCTCCCATGTTCCACCTAATTTTTGGGGAAAAGCAAAACGAGGGGTGGTTAAAAGAAAAACTAAAAGTTTTTCCATCTGATAAAAAAATACCATCAATTGCTAAAAGTAGAACATTGAACATAACACATATATTTTTGTACAATTTCAAGCACAATTAAGCTCAGTTTTTTGTTTTTGAAATGTTTTTTTTTGTCATGGGAAAGTATAAAAGAAAAATATGTTTTTGAAATTTTATGTTCAGTGCTTTTTTTGTTTTTTTTTTTTGGTGAGAAATGTGCAGGAAAAGTGTTTTAGAGCTGGAAACACGAATATTCCCAAGGAAGAATTACATTTTCTTTTGTATTTCTATAGTGATGGCAGTGTTAATGTCTTTTGTGGTTTACTTTCATGATGATCAAATCATATTTTGAAGTATGGTGCAGTCTATAGTCTAGAGAAAGCATTTTCCTCTCTAACACAGAACACGAAATAAACACATAGAACAAGAAAGTGCACTGTAAGATGGAATGAAGTTGTGCTAATGAATTTTCTTGCTTCTATTGCCACAATAAACCCCATTTTGCATATATCCCCAAAAGTGAAATTTCAATTTCTGAATATTATGAGTGTTTTGTGAGACAATTGAAGATGAGAAAACAATACCAAGCCAACAAAGTTTGTGCAAAGACGACAATTCTATAATGATGGACTTAATGATGAGTATATTATTGCTTTGTGAGAATTGATTTTATCACCTAATCTAAACTTTAAAGCTAATAACTCTTCACACGACTTTCACAGTCAAGTTTATTATTCCTTTTTTTTATGATAGACTTTGAGACAAAAAAAAAACTTAAAGCAACATCTAATGACTAAAAGCTCTAGCGATTCTAAAAGGAAACCAATTAGATTTTTTTTCAAAAGTAATTTCATAGGATTACGGCAATATTGTATTAGAATTTTTAGTTTTTGCTTTTGGTCTTATTTTTTTTTTAGAACACATACTCGATCTTTTAGATTGTAGGGGAGAATCTTCACGGTCAGTCGCCAATTCACCACTTGAGTGTCCACCAGCCAAACGACGTCCAATACTAGAACGTAGATCACTAGAACTGCCTTCACCACGCAACACCACACCCTCTAGATAGAGATCATTGAATATAGGAAAATTATTTTATGTTTACTATTGCATTCCTTTGAAAATATTACTATTTTTTTTTTATTATAATTTTAATTCAAATAAAATTAGTATTAGGACAGATCAAGAAGAGTTTTTCCATTCTTAACATCAAGAGTGAAGCGTTATTTTGAAAGTGATTTATGTCTTTTTACTACTAATTCGGTTTTAAAATCTTTTTAATGGTTAAAAAAAACAACAACATTCAATTAAATACAACGTACTTAAAAACACCAAAATAACTAAATCAACTTAAAAAAAAAATTAACAAATAATTTTCCAATCACTACTTTCTTGTGAAATATTCATATTGTATGTATTTATGAAAATCTTTTTGTAAATAGAATAGTCGCCAAAAGTAAGGTTACGTTGGAAATAGGGTAATGTTGGCATGGTTCGTACAGAGTGAGCCTTCAAACAACGCAAATTTTCTCTTTATTTGCAAAATAGTTCGTCATTTCTTAGTCATAAGATAGATAATTATTAAGCTCATGAAACGAGATGAGAAACGGTAAGTCAGCTCTTTACAAACAAAGAGAAAATTCTCATTGTTTGAAGGTTCTCTTTGTGCAAACCATGCCTACATTTCCCTACCATAACCTAAAATAATTTCCCTTAATTAGTGAAAATTTCCGAAATTTTCATTTGTTAAGTGGATTTAAGCTCAATGTAATCTTAACATTTAACGCAAAAAATTGAAATATTCACACTATTCACAATTTTTTCCAATGAAAAAACTGTTTTGAAAATAAAAACGCAACTAAAGAACTCACTAAGCGGTCTTGATTAGGCCCTGTTTCCGTAGGTCTCAAAATCGTAAATAGCAACCAATTTAATTGTTTTTTTTTTGGAATCTTATGGAACATTTGTTCTTAATATTTAAATCCAATCGTAAGTTAAAATTTTTACAAAAATTTTGACCGATAAAAAATTGGATAAGTTAAGCTATATTGTTAAATCTTAGAACTCGAATAGACTCAGGCTGATCAAACAAAAAAAAAATCACATTATTCGAAGGCATGAACTTTCGAAGTGAGAGCACTTTCCCCTACTGTGAATATTAAACCACTTTTAACTTCGTATGCAATTTTTCTACTAACTTTTCTAAAAATTACGTTTACGATTTTTACTTCAAAGCAGACCGCTAAGTGAAGTATAATCCCCTAAAACATTTTAGAAATCCAAATAATAAATAATAATCTTTTTTTCAAATATTTGCAAAAATTAATAAAAGTCTTTAATATAATCTGTTTGTTTAAGTTTGAAGTGTAAATAAATGATAGAAGTCACAAAATAATAAATTAATGTTAGTGATTAATTTTCAAGAGAAATCTATTAGTAATCAAATTTGGTGAGATAGATAGTAAAGTCGCTGACAATGCTCAGTGTATTTCTTATCAAAACGCTAATAAACTCACACAACAGCCATCATCTGTACAACAGCAAGTCATCTGATAAGTCATTATTATATATTTTAATGCCATCATACGACTGAATTTGTTAAATCTAGTTATTTTTCAATTAAACACACGTCTTAATGCAATGTCATTGTTAAGTGTTTAGCCTCGTTTGGGGCTAACAATGGAAGAAAATCTACTGATAGTGCCAATTTTCCTACATACTACTCAATCATACTGTGGACTTAAATGCTGAGTGATCAAACTGCCGGATATTCGATATGACGAAGTGCCCTCAATTCTTCGTAATCAGCTCTTTTCTACGTGCTATTCTTCAAAATTTTGACAATTCTCTGAATTATGAATTTTCTTCTGTATGATGTCAACCCACAAAAAATGAGAATTATTCAATACATATGTATTACTAATGAAAACTTTCCAAGGAAAGTCAAAGAATTCTATCTCATCAAACCTATGATAAGAAAGTAAAAAAAAATCATTCGATGGCGACATAAAGTGTGAATTCGTCATCATCAAATAGCAATACAATTTGGCAAAGAATTTTCTTTTAAACATCTGTTCATTTTTATCAAAAATGACCAAGTGCGCGCACCTTATCAAATAATCACTAGTGTAATTACACTTGACGAAATTGTTTAATAGAGCCCACCTGAAAAAATATGCTTCGTGCCTAAGTTCTTCATAGATTTTATTACATAAATCTATTTGCGATTGAACAGATAGGGGCATAAAAATGTTTACCATTTGAATATATCACCCACAAATCTGTATATTAAATGGAAATTTGATGACACGATGAGTCAGTTGATTTTACTGGCAAATAGGTAAAAATGAGGTCAACATGTGATCAACTTTGAGAAATTGACACCCCATTGACGCGACCGAACGATGGGGTCAATTTAGTGATAGAGACGATTTATTGTGCCGGTTATTCGAACAAATCACAAACTCTGTTCCATTGTTGTAACTTTCTCTGTCGATTGACTCCTTCCCCCTCCCCCCATTTGATTGGACAAATTGACTGACAGATTTGTAACTTTGTATATAGAAGCTGACAAGTTTATTATCAGATTCCAAAGTTTGGTAAAAATTCTATATACTAAAAATAGCACGAAAATTTCCTTTTAAAGAAACAAATATTTTATTTTAACTGCTCGAATTTCAAGAGAGAACAGTTTTAAAAATCGAGTTTTTTTTTATTTTAAACTGAGAAAAGTCTATAAGGATAACTTTGAATTAGACAGAAAAAAATGTTTCGTAAAATTGTTGGTAAATGTTTGTGAATTCCTATTGGGAACTTAGGAAATGTTCATTTATTTGTTAACCCACCAAAAAGTTCTTAAATATTTTTACTTTGTTTCATAAGCATTGTTCGTAAACATGACCACTTAACGAGCATTTTTCGTTCTTTTACAAACATTTTTTTGTAAGTGTTCGTAAAAACACAAAAAATGTTCGTAAACAAAAGCTTATAAAAAAAATCTCGTCAAGTGATCAAGTTACGAACAATATTTGTGAAGAGTACAACGTACGAACGAAGAGTACGAACAATTTTATGAACATTTCTTCTGTACCTTTGTATTTTCTTATCAAAACCTTAAGAGCAGATATTTTAAATGTTTCATTTATGATTTAGATATGATTCATAACGCTAAGTTTTTGTTTGTGAACAATAACGAAATTAAATTCCCGTGGAGTGAGATAATTACTCACTGAAATAAAACCTAAAAATTATACACCGGAGGCAAAAAATATAAGAATATAGCTCAAGGTCAAGAAGGTCAAAATCTGCCAAACAATGGCCTCAATTCTGAGACCAAGATCAAGAAAATTTCAAGATTTTGGTATTCTGAAATCAAAAAATCAAGATCAAGATGTCAAATCTGTCAAATGTCTTGGAATCTTGAAATCCAAGACACAAACCGTGTGGATATCAAGATTTGCAATTCTGGAACCAATATTTCAAGATTTCAAGACGTCAAATTTCTTGTTTTCTTGAAATAATTCCAAAAGAACGTCTCGGAGGTGCTTGGAATTTTCAAGAACAATTGGAAGAATTTCATTTGGAAATGACTATTGATGAGGAATATTTGTATAAGAGATGGTACAAAAAAAGAATTACTTTGAAAAATACTGTATTTGACCTTGTAATTTAATCGAAATGGTACGTATTTCTAGAGGTACATATCGAAGTACACCACCCTGAGGATATTTGCAAAACAATCACATCTTGCATAAGCATTTCTTGGTTTATCACAGGTCACAGGTTTGGTTTGCACTTCTTATACTCCCGTTTATGGACTCTCATTTATTCTTTAATACGTTCTATAATTAATTTTGCTAATTTATATGACGAAATTTCAACAAATTCAACAGAGAATTGAAGATATTTGTCAGAAGTGACGTTTCGTAAAGTGTGGAAAATCTTGAAATCTTGGTTCTTAGCTAAGACATTTTAAGTTCCACGAATGCATCGTGTCAGAATATGAAATCTTGATTTTGGAAATATTTGACAGCTTGAAATTTTGATCTTGATTTTGGTCTCAGAATTGAGACCAATATTTTATTATGTTTTTATTTGAATTTAGAATAGAATAGAATATAAAAGTGGAAAAGGAAGAAATATGGCGAAAGTGAATGGGGTAAAATGTCACAAAATGTGCAATATTCCAAAGACCATCTTCATCGGTCTACGTCCAAGAAAGAAACTATTTTCGAGCCACTTCCTAAAAGTCGATTTTCTGAGAAATTTTCTCTATTTTATGAAGAAATAATTTTTTCAAAGAGTTATTGACAAGAAAAATCTCCGCTAGTTTGGTATAGGGAGAAAAGGCGAACTGGAGACGGGGAAGTCAAGGAAACTCTTTAAAAAAAAACCTTCAAACCGACAAGGGAGTCATGCCCATATCCATATTATTGTAGTAACATTGTAGAGTTTTATTCCAGTAAATTGATAATATTTTTGAAAACGGGCTCAAGATATTTTTTTTCTTATTTTTCATATTTCTTGTTTGAATCTCTCAAAAATGTTGGAGGTTTACGAAGTCGATTAATGAAGAGAATCTATGGTAAAAAAGATCAGGCCTCAGTTTGTTCTGTATTGAAAAATATTAAAGTTTGAAGTTTTCGCTTCGCCGCATTTTGCTTAACCAATTAATTTATAACGAAGAGCAACAATTAAAAGAATAGTTAAAATCCGATAACCGATATCTAGGGGAAAGTGTCCATACTTTGCATAGTTCCAAGTTTCATAATGACTAAATTTTTCCTATGTTTTTTCAATAAATGTGACTCATCGCACCGACATTTTAAAAACTAGAGGAAAGTGTCCTCTTTTTAAAAAACAATGCGGAATTGCATTTATTCAAAAACATAGGAAAAATTAATCATTATAAAGCTTGGGACAGTGCAAAGCATGGGCACTTTCCCCTAAGTCTATTAAACTTGGTAAGGAAATTTCGGATTCTAAACTAAAACACCGACTTAATGGTACACAAAATCAAAAGTATAAAACTATGAAATTTATTGTTAAAGTCTTGCCGGATTACCTTTACATTACATTATTGTTTAATTTCAGAATTTTTGAATTTAAGCAGAATTCCCAAATAACTTTGAAATATGAATATTTTGGAACGTGTTTTCCTTCCCTTGCAGATAGCGTAACACTAACATTCTACCAGTTGCAAAATCCCTAGTAAGCGATCCTTAAAGGCCACATCCTCATAAACTAAGCCACGCCCTATCTAGTATTTTTGATAATTATAATATTGATAATTACGTTTTTGTATAATATTTATATAATTCACGATTTTACAGAAAAACGGAGAAATTCTGTATTTTTAAAATTCAAAAAGCAGGAATATGTCCATGGGGCGTGGCCTAAAACAAACCTTTTTTTCCAGGTCTGTTGACAACCTAATTTTTCCGTTTCTTAGTATATACTCGATATTCTCATAAAGAATATTGAGTTGAAATATTTTTAATTATTATTTTTGTTTTTTTTATATTGTAAAGTGGGTGTGGCTAATTTATGGCAGGTTGGTAGTAAAGTCCCCTCCCATCCATAAGTCAGAGAAAAACAAATCAGTCAATTATTTCTCACTCTCGCTCTAGTAATTTCTTTTTAATGACTAAAGTCCGGCAATTTAGCTATCAGTCTGTGCATCTTCAAGTAATTGTATCTCACATAGAGTGCTCTAATTTTAGCAACAGTCCAAATTTCATCAGTTCCTAATGTCATTCTCTCATGGCGTATCATTGTCTGATACAGAAAAAAATCATTCGTTCACTTCAGCCAATTGTACCACAAACTATCTGGACAATTATTGAAAGTGTCTCGAGAGCAGAAGGTCATCTAACTTGTCTATCACTCTATCGCAATCTACTCGAACATTTGATGAACAATTTGTTAACTCATTGATTCCACGAAAAAACCTACACAATTACTCAAGCAATCTTCTCTTTCTTGAAATTCATTCATTAGAAAGACATAATTTGTCTTCTGTAACTTCTCTCTCTCTCTCTGTCTCTTCTGACTCCTGATGAAAAGAAAATGCATTTTCGATCATTGACTCCCTCAATTACACATCTTTAATCTCTCTAATAGTTTTCACTGCTTTTATGTCATAGTGAAGATAGGAAAAAAAAATGAATCTTTTAGTGAAATCTCTGATAAGAAATGGCTTGAATACAGCCACAAGTGTTGGGAAATGCTGTGATTTCTCGCCAGAAACACGTGATGTGAGAAGTAATTTGTTACAAAAAAAAAATAGAGAGGAGTTTTAATAGCACCACAATTACAGTGCCGCCGCAATTGATGAATTTCTATGGATTTTCATGTTAATACCCTTTATCTATTTTTTTTTACATTAAAAACTATTTTTTTTTACTTTTCTCTGTCTACATGATCCCCTTTGGTAGTCTCTGTTGGTGGATGTGTGCTTCTCAATTAAATTAAATCAAATCTGTGTAAATATTCGTTAAATTTGTATTGCCAATTCACACACTCAAATTCCAAAATCAAGAAAAGTTATTAAGAGAAAAAAAATGCTGTCTTAAGTGTATCTAAAAATAAACTTGTTAACTGGGACGGGGAGGGGGATAAGAATTAGACAAAAATTGATCTTACCTGGACGCGATGGGAAGAGACAAACGCCAATGAGAAAGAGTCCAGTTCCTAGAATGAAAACAATCAGCATAACCAGTGCATATGCATCGAGTCCCAAAACATTCAATGGTTCGGGTTTTGGTGGGATAGGTGGAGGTTTTGGGCATGAATCCTCACAGTCAACACATGAGCATGCCGGTGTTTTGGCATTCAATGCCCTACTGCATGGCACAACAAGTGGATCAAGGGGTGTAAATCCATTGATTGTTCGATTGTCCGCCTGAGCGATATAGTTGATCTGGAAGGGGACATAGCTATTGCCCTCTTCATCGCCCATATAGTGAAACCATTTCTTGGCACTACATCTCGATGCTCCATATTCTCCACACATCAAATCCAGTGCCAATTGTCCCGTCGACGGAACAGACACCTGCAATACGTTTTACGTCATTCATTTCCAAGAAGCTCATTCTTCCTTTTTTATCTTATCAATTAAAGATACTTCAAGGGTTTGGCATAAAGATCATTTACACTTTTTTTTTAGATAGTGAGATTATTTTGTTGAACACTTAACTACAAGTTTATAGCACCAAGTCGTTCAGGTGTGCTTTAAATTGTTGAGCAATAATCCTAAACTTAATGGAGGAAATATTAGATGAGATCATATATTCTGTCAGTAGAAGAGGTAAAAAGTTTGGAGTGGTATATCTCAGCTCCTGATGAACATAATTGGATGAGTGAACTATTGTTGGAAAGCTTGGTTCATTAGCTTTCAGAATCTGGTATACTTAATCTGCTATAAGTAAATCATGGTCATCCAGAACCATTTATGTCGAAGAAGACACTTTTTGCAACGTCTTTTTTGACCATTCACTGCTGGGACCGGGAGTGACCCATAATTCTCGCACTTGGACTGCTCGTTAGAGGAACTCAAAGGGTATAATTTGTGGAAGAAACTTTTTTTTTGGACATCTTACTTTTTTTTATTCATCGACTTTTGCAAGAATTTTAACATTTTATACGCATAGAAAAAAATGACAGAAATCCTTCTATCTCATTTTCTGGACAAACTAATGAAGATATCGACTTGGAATGTTCTAAGTACTCCCCCATAAGTTGATCCAAGGAATCCAAATATCATATCAATTTCATCCCCACGTCTATCCTTCCCCTCCAGAAACCACTCTTTTAGGATTTTTGTAATTTTTTCCTTGCGTGTAAAATGTTAAAATTCTTGCAAAAGTCGATGAATAAAAAAAAGTAAGATGTCCAAAAAAAAGTTTCTTCCACAAATTATACCCTTTGAGTTCCTCTAACAAATAGTCCTTGTGCGAGAAAAGTGGGTCACTCCTGGTCCCAGCAGTGAATGGTCAAAAAAGACGTTGCAAAAAGTGTCTTCTTCGACATAAATGGTTCTGGATGACCATGATTTACTCATAGCAGATTAAGTATACCAGATTCTGAAAGCTAATGAACCAAGCTTTCCAACAATAGTTCACTCATCCAATTATGTTCATCAGGAGCTGAGATATACCACTCCAAACTTTTTACCTCTTCTACTGACAGAATATATGATCTCATCTAATATATAAAGAGTGAAACAGAATTTGTCATACAAGTTCATAAAATAGCTTTTAGAATTAAAATAAAAAATTATAATTAATTAAATGAAGTAGATTATTTATTGTTTGATATAGAATTTGTCATGGATCCCCAATTTCATGCCTCTCCCTGCAGAGGAGAATCCCCAAAATACCACATTTTACTTAATATTGGGAAAAAGGGACCAGCTAAGTCCAAGAAAGAATTATCCCACAGCTTAGGACTGAAACTCTGGGAAGTTCGGTTAAATTTCTACCAACCAAGATTCTCCGTCCCGTTTAAATATAACTTGGTTTTGATTTTTTTAATGTAGGAGAAAGCGCCCATGCTTGATACTATAAAACAATGTCCAAGGTTTGTGATTTTACTGCTTGAACTCCAGGGAAGGGTGGCTGAAAAAAACTGCAACAACCTTCAGAGCGCATAGCTGTCAAACCGCTCTGGTGACAGCGGTTTCATATTTTGCATAGTGGTAGTTCATTTTATTGGCTAAAAGCCTACAAAAGCATTTTCGATCGATAATATTTTGTAAAACTTTTTTAAACCGTAATGGAACTCAAACGTGACAATTTAATGTCGCAATATGTTGTAGGAAATGCGGAAGCTGCTATCGTTAGGGCTCTTCAAAACCTTTAATGTAATTAAACTTTCCGTTTTTCGAAACATAACTTGGTACAGGGATACTATAGTAGCATTTTAAAATGTTTTGGTACATGTCTAAAAAAAATTGCTTCAACGCTAGTCATCGTTCTTAAAATGAAGAACCAAATTGAACAAAATCTGCGTCACATCTGCAAACAAATGATCTCTGAGACGCATAGATCGCAAATAACCATGAAATAAATTTTGTTAAAGGACCTCTATATGAAGCCTTAAAAGTCCTGAAAAGGAAGAGACATCGTCGATCCTCATAAAGAAGTTATGCTCGATCCTCAACAGAGTAAATTCGCTTGCACGTTTCTGGTCAGTTTCAGAAATGTCATCTTTTCTGATAAGAAAAATTTTCAATTGAGCAATTGATGTGCAAACAAAATGATTATGTCTATCTGAAGGAAAGATCATACGATAATTTAGACGTTCGAATGACCACCGGAAGTCAAGGATCGTTAATATGCCCCTAATTTTCTCCCCACCCCTCCCCTTCTCCTCCAAAACCATGTTTTTTGGGATTGCTCGAAAACGCGTCGTGCGATTTTTCTTTTCATTTTTGGATATGTTTTAGAGATTACCCAGGCGAACATTTCGTCCTAAGACGAAAATAGCGTTGAATCATTCTTAGTAACGGTTTTTCAAAGTCAAATATTAAAAAAAAACACTAGAGAGCGCATTTATCAAGCAAATGGGGTCATGTTTGGGATCGTTGGAAAGTCTTGGAATTTTCTATAAAACTGAACCGGTTCCAATCGGTTTTGAATCGATAATGAATCAGTTCCTATCCGAT